>NC_136623.1:3294311-3832015 GCF_933228915.1 Telmatherina bonti | reverse complement strand
TAAGTGTGGGTGGGTGGAAAAGTGTGGGTGGATTGATAAGTGTGGGTGGATGGATTAGTGTGGGTGGATGGGTGGATAAGTGTGGGTGGATGGATTAGTGTGGGTGGATGGGTGGATAAGTGTGGGTGGATTGATAAGTGTGGGTGGATGGATTAGTGTGGGTGGATGGATTAGTGTGGGTGGATGGGTGGATAAGTGTGGGTGGATGGATTAGTGTGGGTGGATGGGTGGATAAGTGTGGGTGGATGGATAAGTGTGGGTGGGTGGATGGATAAGTGTGGGTGGATGGATGGATAAGTGTGGGTGGATGGGTGGATAAGTGTGGGTGGATGGATGGATAAGTGTGGGTGGATGGGTGGATAAGTGTGGGTGGATGGATTAGTGTGGGTGGATGGATAAGTGTGGGTGGGTGGATGGATAAGTGTGGGTGGATGGGTGGATAAGTGTGGGTGGATGGGTGGATAAGTGTGGGTGGATGGATGGATAAGTGTGGGTGGATGGGTGGATAAGTGTGGGTGGATGGATGGATAAGTGTGGGTGGATGGATGGATAAGTGTGGGTGGATAAGTGTGGGTGGATGGGTGGATAAGTGTGGGTGGGTGGATGGATAAGTGTGGGTGGGTGGATGGATAAGTGTGGGTGGGTGGATGGATAAGTGTGGGTGGGTGGATGGATAAGTGTGGGTGGGTGGATGGATAAGTGTGGGTGGGTGGATGGATAAGTGTGGGTGGGTGGGTGGATAAGTGTGGGTGGGTGGGTGGATAAGTGTGGGTGGATGGGTGGATAAGTGTGGGTGGGTGGGTGGATAAGTGTGGGTGGGTGGATGGATAAGTGTGGGTGGGTGGATGGATAAGTGTGGGTGGGTGGATGGATAAGTGTGGGTGGGTGGATGGATAAGTGTGGGTGGATGGATGGATAAGTGTGGGTGGATGGATGGATGGATAAGTGTGGGTGGATGGATGGATGGATAAGTGTGGGTGGGTGGATGGATAAGTGTGGGTGGGTGGATGGATAAGTGTGGGTGGGTGGATGGATAAGTGTGGGTGGGTGGATGGATGGATAAGTGTGGGTGGGTGGATGGATTAGTGTGGGTGGGTGGATGGATAAGTGTGGGTGGATGGATAAGTGTGGGTGGATGGATAAGTGTGGGTGGGTGGATGGATAAGTGTGGGTGGGTGGATGGATGGATAAGTGTGGGTGGGTGGATGGATTAGTGTGGGTGGGTGGATGGATAAGTGTGGGTGGGTGGATGGATTAGTGTGGGTGGATGGGTGGATGGATAAGTGTGGGTGGGTGGATGGATAAGTGTGGGTGGGTGGATGGATAAGTGTGGGTGGGTGGGTGGATGGATAAGTGTGGGTGGGTGGATGGATAAGTGTGGGTGGGTGGATGGATAAGTGTGTGTGGGTGGGTGGATGGATAAGTGTGGGTGGGTGGATGGATAAGTGTGGGTGGGTGGAAAAGTGTGGGTGGATTGATAAGTGTGGGTGGATTGATAAGTGTGGGTGGATGGATTAGTGTGGGTGGGTGGAAAAGTGTGGGTGGATGGATAAGTGTGGGTGGATGGATTAGTGTGGGTGGATGGGTGGATAAGTGTGGGTGGATGGATAAGTGTGGGTGGGTGGATGGATTAGTGTGGGTGGATGGGTGGATAAGTGTGGGTGGGTGGAAAAGTGTGGGTGGATGGGTGGATAAGTGTGGGTGGATGGGTGGATAAGTGTGGGTGGGTGGATGGATAAGTGTGGGTGGGTGGAAAAGTGTGGGTGGATGGGTGGATAAGTGTGGGTGGGTGGATGGATTAGTGTGGGTGGATGGGTGGATAAGTGTGGGTGGGTGGGTGGATAAGTGTGGGTGGATGGATAAGTGTGGATGGATGGATAAGTGTGGGTGGGTGGATGGATAAGTGTGGGTGGGTGGAAAAGTGTGGGTGGATGGATTAGTGTGGGTGGATGGGTGGATAAGTGTGGGTGGGTGGATGGATAAGTGTGGGTGGGTGGGTGGATGGATAAGTGTGGGTGGGTGGATGGATAAGTGTGGGTGGATGGATGGATAAGTGTGGGTGGATGGATAAGTGTGGGTGGATGGATGGATAAGTGTGGGTGGGTGGATGGATAAGTGTGGGTGGGTGGATGGATGGATAAGTGTGGGTGGGTGGATGGATAAGTGTGGGTGGATGGATGGATAAGTGTGGGTGGGTGGGTGGATAAGTGTGGGTGGATGGATGGATAAGTGTGGGTGGATGGATGGATAAGTGTGGGTGGATGGGTGGATAAGTGTGGGTGGATGGATGGATAAGTGTGGGTGGATGGATAAGTGTGGGTGGGTGGATGGATGGATAAGTGTGGGTGGGTGGATGGATGGATAAGTGTGGGTGGGTGGATGGATGGATAAGTGTGGGTGGATGGATGGATAAGTGTGGGTGGGTGGATGGATAAGTGTGGGTGGGTGGATGGATAAGTGTGGGTGGATGGATGGATAAGTGTGGGTGGATGGGTGGATAAGTGTGGGTGGATGGATGGATAAGTGTGGGTGGGTGGATGGATAAGTGTGGGTGGATGGATGGATAAGTGTGGGTGGGTGGATGGATAAGTGTGGGTGGATGGATGGATAAGTGTGGGTGGATGGATAAGTGTGGGTGGATGGGTGGATAAGTGTGGGTGGATGGATGGATAAGTGTGGGTGGGTGGATGGATAAGTGTGGGTGGATGGATGGATAAGTGTGGGTGGGTGGATGGATAAGTGTGGGTGGGTGGATGGATAAGTGTGGGTGGGTGGATAGATAAGTGTCGGTGGGTGGATGGATAAGTGTCGGTGGGTGGATGGATAAGTGTGGGTGGGTGGATGGATGGATAAGTGTGGGTGGGTGGATGGATGGATAAGTGTGGGTGGGTGGATGGATTAGTGTGGGTGGGTGGATGGATAAGTGTGGGTGGGTGGATGGATAAGTGTGGGTGGATGGATGGATAAGTGTGGGTGGGTGGATGGATGGATAAGGGTGGGTGGGTGGATGGATAAGTGTGTGTGGGTGGGTGGATGGATAAGTGTGGGTGGGTGGATGGATGGATAAGTGTGGGTGGGTGGATGGATGGATAAGTGTGGGTGGGTGGATGGATTAGTGTGGGTGGGTGGATGGATAAGTGTGGGTGGGTGGATGGATAAGTGTGGGTGGATGGATGGATAAGTGTGGGTGGGTGGATGGATGGATAAGGGTGGGTGGGTGGGTGGATAAGTGTGGGTGGGTGGATGGATGGATAAGGGTGGGTGGGTGGATAGATAAGTGTGGGTGGGTGGATGGATAAGTGTGGGTGGATGGATGGATAAGTGTGGGTGGGTGGATGGATGGATAAGGGTGGGTGGGTGGATGGATAAGTGTGTGTGGGTGGGTGGATGGATAAGTGTGGGTGGGTGGATGGATAAGTGTGGGTGGGTGGAAAAGTGTGGGTGGATTGATAAGTGTGGGTGGATTGATAAGTGTGGGTGGATGGATTAGTGTGGGTGGGTGGATGGATAAGTGTGGGTGGGTGGAAAAGTGTGGGTGGATGGATAAGTGTGGGTGGATGGATTAGTGTGGGTGGATGGATAAGTGTGGGTGGGTGGATGGATTAGTGTGGGTGGATGGGTGGATAAGTGTGGGTGGATGGGTGGATAAGTGTGGGTGGGTGGAAAAGTGTGGGTGGATGGGTGGATAAGTGTGGGTGGGTGGATGGATAAGTGTGGGTGGATGGATGGATAAGTGTGGGTGGGTGGAAAAGTGTGGGTGGATGGGTGGAAAAGTGTGGGTGGATGGGTGGATAAGTGTGGGTGGGTGGATGGATAAGTGTGGGTGGGTGGAAAAGTGTGGGTGGATGGGTGGATAAGTGTGGGTGGGTGGATGGATTAGTGTGGGTGGATGGGTGGATAAGTGTGGGTGGGTGGGTGGATAAGTGTGGGTGGATGGATAAGTGTGGATGGATGGATAAGTGTGGGTGGGTGGATGGATAAGTGTGGGTGGGTGGAAAAGTGTGGGTGGATGGATTAGTGTGGGTGGATGGGTGGATAAGTGTGGGTGGGTGGATGGATAAGTGTGGGTGGGTGGGTGGATGGATAAGTGTGGGTGGATGGATGGATAAGTGTGGGTGGGTGGATGGATGGATAAGTGTGGGTGGGTGGATGGATAAGTGTGGGTGGGTGGATGGATGGATAAGTGTGGGTGGGTGGATGGATAAGTGTGGGTGGATGGATGGATAAGTGTGGGTGGATGGATGGATAAGTGTGGGTGGATGGGTGGATAAGTGTGGGTGGATGGATGGATAAGTGTGGGTGGGTGGATGGATAAGTGTGGGTGGATGGATGGATAAGTGTGGGTGGGTGGATGGATGGATAAGTGTGGGTGGGTGGAAAAGTGTGGGTGGATGGATTAGTGTGGGTGGATGGGTGGATAAGTGTGGGTGGGTGGATGGATAAGTGTGGGTGGGTGGGTGGATGGATAAGTGTGGGTGGATGGATGGATAAGTGTGGGTGGGTGGATGGATGGATAAGTGTGGGTGGGTGGATGGATAAGTGTGGGTGGGTGGATGGATGGATAAGTGTGGGTGGATGGATGGATAAGTGTGGGTGGATGGATGGATAAGTGTGGGTGGATGGGTGGATAAGTGTGGGTGGATGGATGGATAAGTGTGGGTGGATGGATGGATAAGTGTGGGTGGATGGGTGGATAAGTGTGGGTGGATGGATGGATAAGTGTGGGTGGATGGATAAGTGTGGGTGGGTGGATGGATGGATAAGTGTGGGTGGATGGATGGATAAGTGTGGGTGGATGGGTGGATAAGTGTGGGTGGATGGATGGATAAGTGTGGGTGGGTGGATGGATAAGTGTGGGTGGATGGATGGATAAGTGTGGGTGGATGGGTGGATAAGTGTGGGTGGATGGATGGATAAGTGTGGGTGGGTGGATGGATAAGTGTGGGTGGATGGATGGATAAGTGTGGGTGGGTGGATGGATGGATAAGTGTGGGTGGGTGGATGGATAAGTGTGGGTGGATGGATGGATAAGTGTGGGTGGATGGATAAGTGTGGGTGGATGGGTGGATAAGTGTGGGTGGATGGATGGATAAGTGTGGGTGGATGGATGGATAAGGTGTGGGTGGGTGGATGGATAGAGTGTGGGTGGATGGATGGATAAGTGTGGGTGGGTGGGTGGATGGATAAGTGTGGGTGGGTGGATGGATAAGTGTGGGTGGGTGGATGGATAAGTGTGGGTGGGTGGATGGATAAGTGTGGGTGGGTGGATAGATAAGTGTCGGGTGGGTGGATGGATAAGTGTGGGTGGGTGGGTGGATGGATAAGTGTGGGTGGGTGGATGGATAAGTGTGGGTGGGTGGGTGGATAGTGTGGGTGGGTGGGTGGATAAGTGTGGGTGGATGGGTGGATAAGTGTGGGTGGATGGATGGATAAGTGTGGGTGGGTGGGTGGATAAGTGTGGGTGGGTGGATGGATAAGGGTGGGTGGGTGGATGGATAAGGGTGGGTGGGTGGGTGGATGGATAAGGGTGGGTGGGTGGGTGGATGGATAAGGGTGGGTGGATGGATGGATAAGTGTGGGTGGATGGATGGATAAGTGTGGGTGGATGGGTGGATAAGTGTGGGTGGATGGGTGGATAAGTGTGGGTGGATGGGTGGATAAGTGTGGGTGGGTGGATGGATAAGTGTGGGTGGGTGGGTGGATAAGTGTGGGTGGGTGGGTGGATAAGTGTGGGTGGGTGGATGGATAAGTGTGGGTGGGTGGATGGATAAGTGTGGGTGGATGGGTGGATAAGTGTGGGTGGATGGGTGGATAAGTGTGGGTGGGTGGATGGATAAGTGTGGGTGGGTGGAAAAGTGTGGGTGGATTGATAAGTGTGGGTGGATGGATTAGTGTGGGTGGATGGGTGGATAAGTGTGGGTGGATGGATTAGTGTGGGTGGATGGGTGGATAAGTGTGGGTGGATTGATAAGTGTGGGTGGATGGATTAGTGTGGGTGGATGGATTAGTGTGGGTGGATGGGTGGATAAGTGTGGGTGGATGGATTAGTGTGGGTGGATGGGTGGATAAGTGTGGGTGGATGGATAAGTGTGGGTGGGTGGATTAGTGTGGGTGGATGGGTGGATAAGTGTGGGTGGATGGATAAGTGTGGGTGGGTGGATGGATAAGTGTGGGTGGATGGATGGATAAGTGTGGGTGGATGGGTGGATAAGTGTGGGTGGATGGATGGATAAGTGTGGGTGGATGGGTGGATAAGTGTGGGTGGATGGATTAGTGTGGGTGGATGGATAAGTGTGGGTGGGTGGATGGATAAGTGTGGGTGGATGGGTGGATAAGTGTGGGTGGATGGGTGGATAAGTGTGGGTGGATGGATGGATAAGTGTGGGTGGATGGGTGGATAAGTGTGGGTGGATGGATGGATAAGTGTGGGTGGATGGATGGATAAGTGTGGGTGGATAAGTGTGGGTGGATGGGTGGATAAGTGTGGGTGGATGGATGGATAAGTGTGGGTGGATGGATGGATAAGTGTGGGTGGATGGGTGGATAAGTGTGGGTGGATGGATGGATAAGTGTGGGTGGATGGGTGGATAAGTGTGGGTGGGTGGATGGATAAGTGTGGGTGGATGGGTGGATAAGTGTGGGTGGGTGGGTGGATTAGTGTGGGTGGATGGGTGGATAAGTGTGGGTGGGTGGGTGGATAAGTGTGGGTGGGTGGATGGATAAGTGTGGGTGGATGGGTGGATAAGTGTGGGTGGATAAGTGTGGGTGGATGGGTGGATAAGTGTGGGTGGATGGGTGGATAAGTGTGGGTGGGTGGGTGGATAAGTGTGGGTGGGTGGATGGATAAGTGTGGGTGGGTGGGTGGATGGATAAGTGTGGGTGGGTGGATGGATAAGTGTGGATGGATGGATAAGTGTGGGTGGGTGGATGGATAAGTGTGGGTGGGTGGATGGAAAAGTGTGGGTGGGTGGATGGAAAAGTGTGGGTGGGTGGAAAAGTGTGGGTGGGTGGATGGATAAGTGTGGGTGGGTGGATGGATAAGTGTGGGTGGATGGATGGATAAGTGTGGGTGGGTGGATGGATAAGTGTGGATGGATGGATAAGTGTGGGTGGGTGGATGGATAAGTGTGGGTGGATGGATAAGTGTGGGTGGGTGGATGGATAAGTGTGGGTGGGTGGATGGATAAGTGTGGGTGGATGGATGGATAAGTGTGGGTGGGTGGATGGATAAGTGTGGGTGGATGGATAAGTGTGGGTGGATGGATGGATAAGTGTGGGTGGGTGGATGGATGGATAAGTGTGGGTGGATGGATAAGTGTGGGTGGGTGGATGGATAAGTGTGGGTGGGTGGATGGATAAGTGTGGGTGGGTGGATGGATAAGTGTGGGTGGGTGGATGGATAAGTGTGGGTGGATGGGTGGATAAGTGTGGGTGGATGGGTGGATAAGTGTGGGTGGGTGGGTGGATAAGTGTGGGTGGATGGATAAGTGTGGGTGGGTGGATGGATAAGTGTGGGTGGGTGGATGGATAAGTGTGGGTGGATGGATAAGTGTGGGTGGGTGGATGGATAAGTGTGGGTGGGTGGATGGATAAGTGTGGGTGGGTGGATGGATAAGTGTGGGTGGGTGGATGGATAAGTGTGGGTGGATGGGTGGATAAGTGTGGGTGGATGGGTGGATAAGTGTGGGTGGGTGGATGGATAAGTGTGGGTGGATGGATGGATAAGTGTGGGTGGGTGGATGGATAAGTGTGGATGGATGGATAAGTGTGGGTGGGTGGATGGATAAGTGTGGGTGGATGGATAAGTGTGGGTGGGTGGATGGATAAGTGTGGGTGGGTGGATGGATAAGTGTGGGTGGATGGATGGATAAGTGTGGGTGGGTGGATGGATAAGTGTGGGTGGATGGATAAGTGTGGGTGGATGGATGGATAAGTGTGGGTGGGTGGATGGATGGATAAGTGTGGGTGGATGGATAAGTGTGGGTGGGTGGATGGATAAGTGTGGGTGGGTGGATGGATAAGTGTGGGTGGGTGGATGGATAAGTGTGGGTGGGTGGATGGATGGATAAGTGTGGGTGGGTGGGTGGATGGATAAGTGTGGGTGGGTGGGTGGATGGATAAGTGTGGGTGGGTGGATGGATAAGTGTGGGTGGGTGGATGGATAAGTGTGGGTGGGTGGATGGATGGATAAGTGTGGGTGGGTGGGTGGATAAGTGTGGGTGGATGGGTGGATAAGTGTGGGTGGATGGATGGATGGATAAGTGTGGGTGGGTGGGTGGATGGATAAGTGTGGGTGGGTGGGTGGATGGATAAGTGTGGGTGGGTGGATGGATAAGTGTGGGTGGGTGGATGGATAAGTGTGGGTGGGTGGATGGATGGATAAGTGTGGGTGGGTGGGTGGATAAGTGTGGGTGGATGGGTGGATAAGTGTGGGTGGGTGGATGGATAAGTGTGGGTGGGTGGGTGGATTAGTGTGGGTGGATGGGTGGATAAGTGTGGGTGGGTGGATGGATAAGTGTGGGTGGGTGGGTGGATAAGTGTGGGTGGGTGGGTGGATAAGTGTGGGTGGGTGGATGGATAAGTGTGGGTGGGTGGATGGATAAGTGTGGGTGGATGGGTGGATAAGTGTGGGTGGGTGGATGGATAAGTGTGGGTGGATGGATGGATAAGTGTGGGTGGATGGATGGATAAGTGTGGGTGGGTGGATGGATAAGTGTGGGTGGATGGATGGATAAGTGTGGGTGGATGGATGGATAAGTGTGGGTGGGTGGATGGATAAGTGTGGGTGGGTGGATGGATAAGTGTGGGTGGGTGGATGGATAAGTGTGGGTGGGTGGATGGATAAGTGTGGGTGGGTGGATGGATAAGTGTGGGTGGGTGGATAGATAAGTGTGGGTGGGTGGATGGATAAGTGTCGGTGGGTGGATGGATAAGTGTGGGTGGGTGGATGGATAAGTGTGGGTGGGTGGATGGATAAGTGTGGGTGGGTGGATGGATAAGTGTGGGTGGGTGGATGGATAAGTGTGGGTGGGTGGATGGATAAGTGTGGGTGGGTGGATGGATAAGTGTGGGTGGGTGGATGGATAAGTGTGGGTGGGTGGGTGGATGGATAAGTGTCGGTGGGTGGATGGATAAGTGTGGGTGGGTGGGTGGATGGATAAGTGTGGGTGGATGGATAAGTGTGGGTGGGTGGGTGGATGGATAAGTGTGGGTGGATGGATGGATAAGTGTGGGTGGGTGGATGGATAAGGGTGGGTGGGTGGATGGATAAGTGTGGGTGGGTGGGTGGATTAGTGTGGGTGGATGGGTGGATAAGTGTGGGTGGGTGGATGGATAAGTGTGGGTGGGTGGATGGATAAGTGTGGGTGGGTGGATGGATAAGGGTGGGTGGATGGATAAGGGTGGGTGGGTGGGTGGATGGATAAGGGTGGGTGGGTGGATTAGTGTGGGTGGATGGGTGGATAAGTGTGGGTGGATGGGTGGATAAGTGTGGGTGGGTGGATGGATAAGTGTGGGTGGGTGGATGGATAAGTGTGGGTGGGTGGATGGATAAGGGTGGGTGGATGGATAAGGGTGGGTGGGTGGGTGGATGGATAAGGGTGGGTGGGTGGATGGGTGGATAAGTGTGGGTGGATGGGTGGATAAGTGTGGGTGGATGGATGGATAAGTGTGGGTGGATGGATGGATAAGTGTGGGTGGGTGGATGGATAAGTGTGGGTGGATGGATAAGTGTGGGTGGATGGATGGATAAGTGTGGGTGGATGGGTGGATAAGTGTGGGTGGATGGGTGGATAAGTGTGGGTGGATGGATGGATAAGTGTGGGTGGATGGATGGATAAGTGTGGGTGGGTGGATGGATAAGTGTGGGTGGATGGATAAGTGTGGGTGGATGGATGGATAAGTGTGGGTGGGTGGATGGATGGATAAGTGTGGGTGGATGGATAAGTGTGGGTGGGTGGATGGATAAGTGTGGGTGGGTGGATGGATAAGTGTGGGTGGGTGGATGGATAAGTGTGGGTGGATGGGTGGATAAGTGTGGGTGGGTGGGTGGATAAGTGTGGGTGGATGGGTGGATAAGTGTGGGTGGATGGGTGGATAAGTGTGGGTGGATGGATAAGTGTGGGTGGGTGGATGGATAAGTGTGGGTGGGTGGATGGATAAGTGTGGGTGGATGGATGGATAAGTGTGGGTGGGTGGATGGATGGATAAGTGTGGGTGGGTGGGTGGATGGATAAGTGTGGGTGGGTGGGTGGATGGATAAGTGTGGGTGGGTGGATGGATAAGTGTGGGTGGGTGGGTGGATGGATAAGTGTGGGTGGGTGGGTGGATGGATAAGTGTGGGTGGGTGGATGGATAAGTGTGGGTGGGTGGATGGATAAGTGTGGGTGGGTGGATGGATGGATAAGTGTGGGTGGGTGGGTGGATAAGTGTGGGTGGATGGGTGGATAAGTGTGGGTGGGTGGATGGATAAGTGTGGGTGGGTGGGTGGATTAGTGTGGGTGGATGGGTGGATAAGTGTGGGTGGGTGGATGGATAAGTGTGGGTGGGTGGGTGGATAAGTGTGGGTGGGTGGGTGGATAAGTGTGGGTGGGTGGATGGATAAGTGTGGGTGGATGGGTGGATAAGTGTGGGTGGGTGGATGGATAAGTGTGGGTGGATGGATGGATAAGTGTGGGTGGGTGGATGGATAAGTGTGGGTGGATGGATGGATAAGTGTGGGTGGATGGATGGATAAGTGTGGGTGGGTGGATGGATAAGTGTGGGTGGGTGGATGGATAAGTGTGGGTGGGTGGATGGATAAGTGTGGGTGGGTGGATGGATAAGTGTGGGTGGGTGGATGGATAAGTGTGGGTGGGTGGATGGATAAGTGTGGGTGGGTGGATGGATAAGTGTGGGTGGGTGGATGGATAAGTGTGGGTGGGTGGATGGATAAGTGTGGGTGGGTGGATGGATAAGTGTGGGTGGGTGGATGGATAAGTGTGGGTGGGTGGGTGGATGGATAAGTGTCGGTGGGTGGATGGATAAGTGTGGGTGGGTGGGTGGATGGATAAGTGTGGGTGGATGGATAAGTGTGGGTGGGTGGGTGGATGGATAAGTGTGGGTGGATGGATGGATAAGTGTGGGTGGGTGGATGGATAAGGGTGGGTGGGTGGATGGATAAGTGTGGGTGGGTGGGTGGATTAGTGTGGGTGGATGGGTGGATAAGTGTGGGTGGATGGGTGGATAAGTGTGGGTGGGTGGATGGATAAGTGTGGGTGGGTGGATGGATAAGTGTGGGTGGGTGGATGGATAAGGGTGGGTGGATGGATAAGGGTGGGTGGGTGGGTGGATGGATAAGGGTGGGTGGGTGGATTAGTGTGGGTGGATGGGTGGATAAGTGTGGGTGGATGGGTGGATAAGTGTGGGTGGGTGGATGGATAAGTGTGGGTGGGTGGATGGATAAGTGTGGGTGGGTGGATGGGTGGATAAGTGTGGGTGGATGGGTGGATAAGTGTGGGTGGATGGGTGGATAAGTGTGGGTGGATGGATGGATAAGTGTGGGTGGATGGATGGATAAGTGTGGGTGGGTGGATGGATAAGTGTGGGTGGATGGATAAGTGTGGGTGGATGGATGGATAAGTGTGGGTGGGTGGATGGATAAGGGTGGGTGGATGGATAAGGGTGGGTGGGTGGGTGGATGGATAAGGGTGGGTGGGTGGATGGGTGGATAAGTGTGGGTGGATGGGTGGATAAGTGTGGGTGGATGGGTGGATAAGTGTGGGTGGATGGATGGATAAGTGTGGGTGGATGGATGGATAAGTGTGGGTGGGTGGATGGATAAGTGTGGGTGGATGGATAAGTGTGGGTGGATGGATGGATAAGTGTGGGTGGGTGGATGGATGGATAAGTGTGGGTGGATGGATAAGTGTGGGTGGGTGGATGGATAAGTGTGGGTGGGTGGATGGATAAGTGTGGGTGGGTGGATGGATAAGTGTGGGTGGGTGGATGGATAAGTGTGGGTGGATGGGTGGATAAGTGTGGGTGGGTGGGTGGATAAGTGTGGGTGGATGGGTGGATAAGTGTGGGTGGATGGGTGGATAAGTGTGGGTGGATGGATAAGTGTGGGTGGGTGGATGGATAAGTGTGGGTGGGTGGATGGATAAGTGTGGGTGGATGGATGGATAAGTGTGGGTGGATGGATGGATGGATAAGTGTGGGTGGGTGGGTGGATGGATAAGTGTGGGTGGGTGGGTGGATGGATAAGTGTGGGTGGGTGGATGGATAAGTGTGGGTGGGTGGATGGATAAGTGTGGGTGGGTGGATGGATGGATAAGTGTGGGTGGGTGGGTGGATAAGTGTGGGTGGATGGGTGGATAAGTGTGGGTGGGTGGATGGATAAGTGTGGGTGGGTGGGTGGATTAGTGTGGGTGGATGGGTGGATAAGTGTGGGTGGATGGATGGATAAGTGTGGGTGGGTGGGTGGATAAGTGTGGGTGGGTGGGTGGATAAGTGTGGGTGGGTGGATGGATAAGTGTGGGTGGGTGGATGGATAAGTGTGGGTGGATGGGTGGATAAGTGTGGGTGGGTGGATGGATAAGTGTGGGTGGATGGATGGATAAGTGTGGGTGGGTGGATGGATAAGTGTGGGTGGATGGATGGATAAGTGTGGGTGGGTGGATGGATAAGTGTGGGTGGGTGGATGGATAAGTGTGGGTGGGTGGATGGATAAGTGTGGGTGGGTGGATGGATAAGTGTGGGTGGGTGGATGGATAAGTGTGGGTGGGTGGATGGATAAGTGTGGGTGGGTGGATGGATAAGTGTGGGTGGGTGGATGGATAAGTGTGGGTGGGTGGATGGATAAGTGTGGGTGGGTGGATGGATAAGTGTGGGTGGGTGGATGGATAAGTGTGGGTGGGTGGATGGATAAGTGTCGGTGGATGGATGGATAAGTGTCGGTGGGTGGATGGATAAGTGTGGGTGGGTGGGTGGATGGATAAGTGTGGGTGGATGGATAAGTGTCGGTGGGTGGATGGATAAGTGTGGGTGGGTGGGTGGATGGATAAGTGTGGGTGGATGGATAAGTGTGGGTGGGTGGGTGGATGGATAAGTGTGGGTGGATGGATGGATAAGTGTGGGTGGGTGGATGGATAAGGGTGGGTGGGTGGATGGATAAGTGTGGGTGGGTGGGTGGATTAGTGTGGGTGGATGGGTGGATAAGTGTGGGTGGGTGGATAAGTGTGGGTGGGTGGATGGATAAGTGTGGGTGGGTGGATGGATAAGGGTGGGTGGATGGATAAGGGTGGGTGGGTGGGTGGATGGATAAGGGTGGGTGGGTGGATGGGTGGATAAGTGTGGGTGGATGGGTGGATAAGTGTGGGTGGATGGGTGGATAAGTGTGGGTGGATGGGTGGATAAGTGTGGGTGGATGGGTGGATAAGTGTGGGTGGGTGGATGGATAAGTGTGGGTGGATGGGTGGATAAGTGTGGGTGGATGGATGGATAAGTGTGGGTGGATGGGTGGATAAGTGTGGGTGGATGGGTGGATAAGTGTGGGTGGGTGGATGGATAAGTGTGGGTGGGTGGATGGATAAGTGTGGGTGGATGGGTGGATAAGTGTGGGTGGGTGGATGGATAAGTGTGGATGGATGGATAAGTGTGGGTGGGTGGATGGATAAGTGTGGGTGGGTGGATGGATAAGTGTGGGTGGGTGGGTGGATAAGTGTGGGTGGATGGGTGGATAAGTGTGGGTGGGTGGATGGATAAGTGTGGGTGGGTGGATGGATAAGTGTGGGTGGGTGGATGGATAAGTGTGGGTGGATGGGTGGATAAGTGTGGGTGGATGGGTGGATAAGTGTGGGTGGGTGGATGGATAAGTGTGGGTGGGTGGATGGATAAGTGTGGGTGGGTGGATGGATAAGTGTGGGTGGATGGGTGGATAAGTGTGGGTGGGTGGATGGATAAGTGTGGGTGGATGGGTGGATAAGTGTGGGTGGGTGGGTGGATAAGTGTGGGTGGGTGGATGGATAAGTGTGGGTGGGTGGATGGATAAGTGTGGGTGGGTGGGTGGATAAGTGTGGGTGGATGGGTGGATAAGTGTGGGTGGATGGGTGGATAAGTGTGGGTGGATGGGTGGATAAGTGTGGGTGGATGGGTGGATAAGTGTGGGTGGATGGGTGGATAAGTGTGGGTGGATGGATGGATAAGTGTGGGTGGATGGATAAGTGTGGGTTGGTGGATAAGTGTGGGTGGATGGATTAGTGTGGGTGGATGGGTGGATAAGTGTGGGTGGATGGGTGGATAAGTGTGGGTGGATGGATGGATAAGTGTGGGTGGGTGGATGGATAAGTGTGGGTGGGTGGATAAGTGTGGGTGGATGGATTAGTGTGGGTGGATGGGTGGATAAGTGTGGGTGGATGGGTGGATAAGTGTGGGTGGATGGATGGATAAGTGTGGGTGGATGGGTGGATAAGTGTGGGTGGATGGATGGATAAGTGTGGGTGGATGGATAAGTGTGGGTGGGTGGATAAGTGTGGGTGGATGGATTAGTGTGGGTGGATGGGTGGATAAGTGTGGGTGGATGGGTGGATAAGTGTGGGTGGATGGATGGATAAGTGTGGGTGGGTGGATGGATAAGTGTGGGTGGGTGGATAAGTGTGGGTGGATGGATTAGTGTGGGTGGATGGGTGGATAAGTGTGGGTGGATGGGTGGATAAGTGTGGGTGGATGGATGGATAAGTGTGGGTGGATGGGTGGATAAGTGTGGGTGGATGGATGGATAAGTGTGGGTGGATGGATAAGTGTGGGTTGGTGGATGGATAAGTGTGGGTGGGTGGATGGATAAGTGTGGGTGGGTGGATGGATAAGTGTGGGTGGATGGATAAGTGTGGGTGGATGGGTGGATAAGTGTGGGTGGGTGGATGGATAAGTGTGGGTGGGTGGATGGATAAGTGTGGGTGGATGGATAAGTGTGGGTGGGTGGATGGATAAGTGTGGGTGGGTGGATGGATAAGTGTGGGTGGGTGGATGGATAAGTGTGGGTGGATGGATAAGTGTGGGTGGGTGGATGGATAAGTGTGGGTGGGTGGATGGATAAGTGTGGGTGGGTGGATGGATAAGTGTGGGTGGATGGATAAGTGTGGGTGGGTGGATGGATTAGTGTGGGTGGATGGGTGGATAAGTGTGGGTGGATGGATAAGTGTGGGTGGATGGATAAGTGTGGGTGGGTGGATGGATAAGTGTGGGTGGATGGATGGATAAGTGTGGGTGGGTGGAAAAGTGTGGGTGGATGGATAAGTGTGGGTGGGTGGATGGATAAGTGTGGGTGGATGGATGGATAAGTGTGGGTGGGTGGATGGATAAGTGTGGGTGGGTGGATAAGTGTGGGTGGGTGGATAAGTGTGGGTGGGTGGATGGATAAGTGTGGGTGGGTGGATGGATAAGTGTGGGTGGGTGGATGGATAAGTGTGGGTGGATGGATTAGTGTGGGTGGATGGGTGGATAAGTGTGGGTGGATGGATAAGTGTGGGTGGGTGGATGGATAAGTGTGGGTGGGTGGATGGATAAGTGTGGGTGGGTGGATGGATAAGTGTGGGTGGGTGGATGGATAAGTGTGGGTGGATGGATAAGTGTGGGTGGGTGGATGGATAAGTGTGGGTGGGTGGATGGATAAGTGTGGGTGGGTGGATGGATAAGTGTGGGTGGGTGGATGGATAAGTGTGGGTGGGTGGATGGATAAGTGTGGGTGGATGGATAAGTGTGGGTGGATGGATGGATAAGTGTGGGTGGATGGATAAGTGTGGGTGGATGGGTGGATAAGTGTGGGTGGATGGATGGATAAGTGTGGGTGGATGGATGGATAAGTGTGGGTGGATGGATAAGTGTGGGTGGGTGGATGGATAAGTGTGGGTGGATGGATGGATAAGTGTGGGTGGATGGATAAGTGTGGGTGGATGGATGGATAAGTGTGGGTGGATGGATAAGTGTGGGTGGGTGGATGGATAAGTGTGGGTGGATGGATGGATAAGTGTGGGTGGATGGGTGGATAAGTGTGGGTGGATGGATAAGTGTGGGTGGATGGGTGGATAAGTGTGGGTGGATGGATGGATAAGTGTGGGTGGATGGGTGGATAAGTGTGGGTGGGTGGATGGATAAGTGTGGGTGGGTGGATGGATAAGTGTGGGTGGGTGGGTGGATAAGTGTGGGTGGGTGGATGGATAAGTGTGGGTGGGTGGATGGATAAGTGTGGGTGGGTGGATTGATAAGTGTGGGTGGATTGATAAGTGTGGGTGGATGGATTAGTGTGGGTGGATAAGTGTGGGTGGGTGGGTGGATTAGTGTGGGTGGATGGGTGGATAAGTGTGGGTGGATGGATGGATAAGTGTGGGTGGATGGATAAGTGTGGGTGGATGGGTGGATAAGTGTGGGTGGATGGATGGATAAGTGTGGGTGGATGGGTGGATAAGTGTGGGTGGGTGGGTGGATTAGTGTGGGTGGATGGGTGGATAAGTGTGGGTGGATGGGTGGATAAATGTGGGTGGATGGATGGATAAGTGTGGGTGGATGGGTGGATAAGTGTGGGTGGATGGATGGATAAGTGTGGGTGGATGGGTGGATAAATGTGGGTGGATGGGTGGATAAGTGTGGGTGGATGGGTGGATAAATGTGGGTGGGTGGATGGATAAGTGTGGGTGGATGGGTGGATAAGTGTGGGTGGGTGGATGGATAAGTGTGGGTGGATGGGTGGATAAGTGTGGGTGGGTGGGTGGATAAGTGTGGGTGGGTGGATGGATAAGTGTGGGTGGATTGATAAGTGTGGATGGATGGATAAGTGTGGGTGGATGGGTGGATAAGTGTGGGTGGGTGGATGGATAAGTGTGGGTGGGTGGATGGATAAGTGTGGGTGGATGGGTGGATAAGTGTGGGTGGGTGGGTGGATGGATAAGTGTGGGTGGATGGATAAGTGTGGGTGGATGGATGGATAAGTGTGGGTGGGTGGATAAGTGTGGGTGGGTGGATGGATAAGTGTGGGTGGATGGATGGATAAGTGTGGGTGGGTGGATGGATAAGTGTGGGTGGGTGGATGGATAAGTGTGGGTGGATGGGTGGATAAGTGTGGGTGGGTGGGTGGATGGATAAGTGTGGGTGGATGGATAAGTGTGGGTGGGTGGATGGATAAGTGTGGGTGGGTGGATGGATAAGTGTGGGTGGGTGGATGGATAAGTGTCGGTGGATGGATGGATAAGTGTCGGTGGGTGGATGGATAAGTGTGGGTGGGTGGGTGGATGGATAAGTGTGGGTGGATGGATAAGTGTGGGTGGGTGGGTGGATGGATAAGTGTGGGTGGATGGATGGATAAGTGTGGGTGGGTGGATGGATAAGGGTGGGTGGGTGGATGGATAAGTGTGGGTGGGTGGGTGGATTAGTGTGGGTGGATGGGTGGATAAGTGTGGGTGGATGGGTGGATAAGTGTGGGTGGGTGGATGGATAAGTGTGGGTGGGTGGATGGATAAGTGTGGGTGGGTGGATGGATAAGTGTGGGTGGGTGGATGGATAAGGGTGGGTGGATGGATAAGGGTGGGTGGGTGGGTGGATAAGTGTGGGTGGATGGGTGGATAAGTGTGGGTGGATGGATGGATAAGTGTGGGTGGATGGGTGGATAAGTGTGGGTGGATGGGTGGATAAGTGTGGGTGGATGGGTGGATAAATGTGGGTGGATGGATGGATAAGTGTGGGTGGATGGGTGGATAAGTGTGGGTGGGTGGATGGATAAGTGTGGGTGGATGGGTGGATAAGTGTGGGTGGATGGATGGATAAGTGTGGGTGGATGGGTGGATAAGTGTGGGTGGATGGGTGGATAAGTGTGGGTGGATGGGTGGATAAGTGTGGGTGGATGGGTGGATAAATGTGGGTGGATGGATGGATAAGTGTGGGTGGATGGGTGGATAAGTGTGGGTGGATGGATGGATAAGTGTGGGTGGATGGATAAGTGTGGGTGGATGGATGGATAAGTGTGGGTGGGTGGATGGATAAGTGTGGGTGGATGGATAAGTGTGGGTGGGTGGATGGATAAGTGTGGGTGGATGGGTGGATAAGTGTGGGTGGATGGATGGATAAGTGTGGGTGGATGGGTGGATAAGTGTGGGTGGATGGGTGGATAAGTGTGGGTGGATGGGTGGATAAATGTGGGTGGATGGATGGATAAGTGTGGGTGGATGGGTGGATAAGTGTGGGTGGATGGATGGATAAGTGTGGGTGGATGGATAAGTGTGGGTGGATGGATGGATAAGTGTGGGTGGGTGGATGGATAAGTGTGGGTGGATGGATAAGTGTGGGTGGGTGGATGGATAAGTGTGGGTGGATGGATGGATAAGTGTGGGTGGATGGATGGATAAGTGTGGGTGGATGGGTGGATAAGTGTGGGTGGGTGGATGGATAAGTGTGGGTGGATGGGTGGATAAGTGTGGGTGGGTGGATGGATAAGTGTGGGTGGGTGGATGGATAAGTGTGGGTGGGTGGGTGGATAAGTGTGGGTTGGTGGATGGATAAGTGTGGGTGGGTGGATGGATAAGTGTGGGTGGGTGGATGGATAAGTGTGGGTGGGTGGATGGATAAGTGTGGGTGGATGGATGGATAAGTGTGGGTGGATGGGTGGATAAGTGTGGGTGGATGGATAAGTGTGGGTGGATGGATGGATAAGTGTGGGTGGATGGGTGGATAAGTGTGGGTGGGTGGATGGATAAGTGTGGGTGGGTGGATGGATAAGTGTGGGTGGGTGGGTGGATAAGTGTGGGTGGATGGATGGATAAGTGTGGGTGGGTGGATGGATAAGTGTGGGTGGATGGGTGGATAAGTGTGGGTGGGTGGATGGATAAGTGTGGGTGGGTGGATGGATAAGTGTGGGTGGGTGGATGGATAAGTGTGGGTGGATGGGTGGATAAGTGTGGGTGGGTGGATGGATAAGTGTGGGTGGGTGGATGGATAAGTGTGGATGGATGGATAAGTGTGGGTGGATGGATAAGTGTGGGTGGGTGGATGGATAAGTGTGGGTGGGTGGATGGATAAGTGTGGGTGGATGGATAAGTGTGGGTGGGTGGATGGATAAGTGTGGGTGGATGGATGGATAAGTGTGGGTGGGTGGATAAGTGTGGGTGGGTGGATGGATAAGTGTGGGTGGATGGATGGATAAGTGTGGG
Organism: Telmatherina bonti; assembly: GCF_933228915.1. Classification (NCBI taxonomy): domain Eukaryota; kingdom Metazoa; phylum Chordata; class Actinopteri; order Atheriniformes; family Telmatherinidae; genus Telmatherina; species Telmatherina bonti. The sequence goes on along the minus strand of NC_136623.1, from coordinate 3,812,843 downwards.
TGGGTGGATAAGTGTGGGTGGGTGGATGGATAAGTGTGGGTGGATGGGTGGATAAGTGTGGGTGGATGGGTGGATAAGTGTGGGTGGATGGATGGATAAGTGTGGGTGGATGGATGGATAAGTGTGGGTGGATGGATAAGTGTGGGTGGGTGGATGGATAAGTGTGGGTGGGTGGATGGATAAGTGTGGGTGGGTGGATGGATAAGTGTGGGTGGGTGGATGGATAAGTGTGGGTGGATGGATGGATAAGTGTGGGTGGATGGATAAGTGTGGGTGGGTGGATGGATAAGTGTGGGTGGATGGATAAGTGTGGGTGGGTGGATGGATAAGTGTGGGTGGGTGGATGGATAAGTGTGGGTGGGTGGATGGATAAGTGTGGGTGGATGGATGGATAAGTGTGGGTGGGTGGATGGATTAGTGTGGGTGGATGGATGGATAAGTGTGGGTGGATGGGTGGATAAGTGTGGGTGGATCGATGGATAAGTGTGGGTGGATGGGTGGATAAGTGTGGGTGGGTGGATGGATAAGTGTGGGTGGGTGGATGGATTAGTGTGGGTGGATGGGTGGATAAGTGTGGGTGGATGGGTGGATAAGTGTGGGTGGATGGATGGATAAGTGTGGGTGGGTGGATGGCTTAGTGTGGGTGGATGGGTGGATAAGTGTGGGTGGATGGATGGATAAGTGTGGGTGGATGGGTGGATCAGTGTGGGTGGATGGATGGATAAGTGTGGGTGGATGGGTGGATAAGTGTGGGTGGGTGGATGGATAAGTGTGGGTGGGTGGAAAAGTGTGGGTGGATGGGTGGATAAGTGTGGGTGGGTGGGTGGATAAGTGTGGGTGGGTGGGTGGATAAGTGTGGGTGGATGGGTGAATAAGTGTGGGTGGATGGGTGGATAAGTGTGGGTGGATGGATGGATAAGTGTGGGTGGATGGGTGGATAAGTGTGGGTGGATGGGTGGATAAGTGTGGGTGGATGGATGGATAAGTGTGGGTGGATGGATGGATAAGTGTGGGTGGATGGGTGGATAAGTGTGGGTGGGTGGGTGGATTAGTGTGGGTGGATGGGTGGATAAGTGTGGGTGGATGGGTGGATAAGTGTGGGTGGATGGGTGGATAAGTGTGGGTGGGTGGATGGATAAGTGTGGGTGGGTGGATGGATAAGTGTGGGTGGGTGGGTGGATAAGTGTGGGTGGATGGGTGGATAAGTGTGGGTTGGTGGATGGATAAGTGTGGGTTGGTGGATAAGTGTGGGTGGGTGGATGGATAAGTGTGGGTGGATGGGTGGATAAGTGTGGGTGGATGGGTGGATAAGTGTGGGTTGGTGGATGGATAAGTGTGGGTGGGTGGATGGATAAGTGTGGGTGGATGGGTGGATAAGTGTGGGTGGATGGATGGATAAGTGTGGGTGGATGGGTGGATAAGTGTGGGTGGGTGGATGGATAAGTGTGGATGGATGGATAAGTGTGGGTGGATGGATAAGTGTGGGGGTGGGTGGATGGATAAGTGTGGGTGGGTGGATGGATAAGTGTGGGTGGATGGATAAGTGTGGGTGGGTGGATGGATAAGTGTGGGTGGATGGATAAGTGTGGGTGGATGGATAAGTGTGGGTGGGTGGATGGATAAGTGTGGGTGGGTGGATGGATAAGTGTGGGTGGATGGATAAGTGTGGGTGGGTGGATGGATAAGTGTGGGTGGATGGATAAGTGTGGGTGGATGGATAAGTGTGGGTGGATGGATAAGTGTGGGTGGGTGGATGGATAAGTGTGGGTGGATGGATAAGTGTGGGTGGATGGATGGATAAGTGTGGGTGGATGGGTGGATAAGTGTGGGTGGATGGGTGGATAAGTGTGGGTGGATGGATGGATAAGTGTGGGTGGATGGATGGATAAGTGTGGGTGGATGGATGGATAAGTGTGGGTGGATGGATAAGTGTGGGTGGATGGATGGATAAGTGTGGGTGGATGGGTGGATAAGTGTGGGTGGATGGATGGATAAGTGTGGGTGGATGGATGGATAAGTGTGGGTGGATGGATGGATAAGTGTGGGTGGATGGGTGGATAAGTGTGGGTGGGTGGATGGATAAGTGTGGGTGGGTGGATAAGTGTGGGTGGATGGGTGGATAAGTGTGGGTGGGTGGATGGATAAGTGTGGGTGGGTGGGTGGATGGATAAGTGTGGGTGGGTGGATAAGTGTGGGTGGGTGGATGGATAAGTGTGGGTGGGTGGATGGATAAGTGTGGGTGGGTGGATGGATGGATAAGTGTGGGTGGGTGGGTGGATGGATAAGTGGGGGTGGGTGGATGGATAAGTGTGGGTGGGTGGATGGATAAGTGTGGGTGGGTGGATAAGTGTGGGTGGGTGGATGGATAAGTGTGGGTGGGTGGGTGGATGGATAAGTGGGGGTGGGTGGATGGATAAGTGTGGGTGGGTGGATGGATAAGTGTGGGGGTGGGTGGATGGATAAGTGTGGGTGGGTGGATGGATAAGTGTGGGTGGGTGGATGGATAAGTGTGGGTGGGTGGGTGGATAAGTGTGGGTGGGTGGATGGATAAGTGTGGGTGGGTGGATAAGTGTGGGTGGGTGGATGGATAAATGTGGGGGTGGGTGGATGGATAAGTGTGGGTGGATGGATGGATAAATGTGGGGGTGGGTGGGTGGATAAGTGTGGGTGGGTGGGTGGATAAATGTGGGGGTGGGTGGATGGATAAGTGTGGGTGGGTGGATGGATAAATGTGGGGGTGGGTGGGTGGATAAGTGTGGGTGGGTGGATGGATAAGTGTGGGTGGATGGATGGATAAGTGTGGGTGGGTGGATGGATAAGTGTGGGTGGGTGGATAAGTGTGGGTGGGTGGATGGATAAGTGTGGGTGGGTGGATGGATAAGTGTGGGTGGGTGGATGGATAAGTGTGGGTGGGTGGATGGATAAGTGTGGGTGGGTGGGTGGGTGGGTGGATAAGTGTGGGTGGGTGGGTGGATGAATGGATGGCGCCGCCCTAGTGGCTCCCTGAAGCTTTTTCAAAAATGTTTGAAAATGGAAAAAGATGGGGAGGGAAATATATTTTTGTTTTGATCTGGTTCTGTAGGAGGACAAACATGACACAAACATTCTTAACGTTTTCCAGCGCTGTAAAAATGTTTAGAATAAATATTAAATTTCAACATTTCTGTCAAGGAAGATTTGCGTCAGCCTGCGACACGTAGCCTATCAGCAGGGCGGGATGCCAGGCAGGTGGCGTTGTAAACAATCCGGGGCTGTGTGATGGGACATGGATCCCAAAGGGAAAAACAGAAAAATAACCGAAGAGAACAGAGGATTCAACGTTTCTTGGACTGAATCATTTGCATTCATTACCAATGTGGAAGGATTGCCTGAATGTTTGCTATGAACCGAGAAGTTGTCAAATAACAAAAAGAGTCATGTGGAAAGGCATTTCCAGGGAAGGTATGCTGCATTTACCAGTTGGGAGTGAGAGAAAAAGTGCCATTGCATTTCTTCTGGAGAAATTAGAGGAGCACAAAAATAGATTTAAGTGGATTGCATCTCCAAACTCCACTACTGCTGCAAGTTTAGCTGCAACCCGGGAGATAATAAAGTGAAGAAAACCGTTCACAGATGGTGACTACATGAAGGAGTCAGTCATCAACATATCAGGACACGTATTTCCAGACTTCAGAAACAAAACTGAGGGAAAAGTGAGGGAAGGATGGAGCGTGAGATGGACAGACGGATCGGTGCGGCGTCTGCAGTAATGCGGACTCTGTGCCGGTCTGTCGTGGTGAAGAAGGAGCTGAGCCAGAAGGCGAAGCTCTCCATTTACCAGTCGATCTACGTTCCTACCCTCACCTATGGTCATGAGCTGTGGGTCGTGACCGAAAGAAGGAGATCTCGTATCCAGGCGGCTGAAATGAGTTTCCTCCGCAGGGTGGCCGGGCTCTCCCTTAGAGATAGGGTGAGGAGCTCGTTCATCCGGGAGGAGATCAGAGTAGAGCCGCTGCTCCTCCGCATGGAGAGGAACCAGTTGAGGTGGCTCGGGCATCTGGTCAGGATGCCTCCTGGACCTCCCTGGTGAGGTGTTCCAGGCACGTCCCTCTGGGAGGAGACCCCGGGGAAGACCCAGGACACGCTGGAGGGATTATATCTCTCGGCTGGCCTGGGAACGCCTCGGGATCCCCCCGCAGAGTTGGCAAATGTGTCTGGGGAGAGGGAAGTCTGGGCTTCCCTGCTTAGGCTGCTGCCCCCGCGACCCGACCCCGGATAAGCGGCAGAGGAAGAAGAAGGATATGCTGGATTTTCAGCTGTAAATAATACATTGGACACTGAATATGGCATAGTTTTGATAAGCAACAGAGATTAAAGATGTGGTTGTAAGGAAATCGGTAGACCTTAAACTTTTGGTGTTGCCTCCACTGCCTGAGGTTGCTGGTGCATCTGCTGTGTCGCCACCTGAACGTGTGGTTCTGAGAAACCTGAAGTGGATGATGAGGTTGATTCCAGAGTCATGCAAGTTGCAGTTCCATCCAAACCCCAAACACAGGAAACAGACAAAAGGCCAAGTCCTGCATCATAATTCTGCACAGTAATGCACGGCAAATGTTTAAACTCTCCAAAGGAAGCTAAAACGTTTGCGTTCTTAAATTTGGGGGTTTGGACTGACTGAGAGCCTTGCAGTGGCACAGTAATAAAATGAATCTTTATAAATACAACCTGCCTTGTAATTGTGCACATAGTTTGGATGCAAAACAAAACATGAAACAAAGATGAACTCTAACAGTTAAACTGAACCAACCTGCTGGAGCCGGTTCTGCTCACACGTGAAGGAAGGCTTCACCATGATATTACCTCTGTCTCTGCAGCTCTGAAGATCCACGTGTCAGCAGCGACTCGCGACGTCCTGATGGAGTTTAACTGCTTCCAGCTGGAGCTGAGAGGAGACATCGACATCAAGGGCAAAGGAAAGATGACCACCTATTGGCTGCTGGGAGAGAGCAACAGCCAATGAGAAGGAAGAAAAGAAGCGAGCAGAGGACATTAGGGAGGAAGTAAAGGTGTGAGAACCACTTGGTTCCGAACAAACGGACTTCAGGCAGCACCTGCATGTTCTCCACACTGATGAACGCGACGACAGAATGAAGAACAGAAGCACGAAGAACATCAGGTTCACATGTTCTCTGTTCATCCCTCAGTTGTTCAGGATCAGCATCTGATGGACCTGCTCTTCATCAGGTCCTCTCAGGACCACTTCGCGGTGGCGTCACAACTCTGGTTCTGTTCTCGTACTTCTCGTTCCACCTGAGCATCTTCCATTTCTCTCACAAACTTCTTCCCCGCTGTTTCCGCAAAACAAGATTCATCTCACGGCGTTCACAAAAAACACAAAACATCTCCCTGAATGACGAAAGTGTGAACTCACGGCCTTCCGTGAGTCAGTTGGAAACTGCTTTCCGAGTGTAAGCGAGTCATGAAAGGTTGGAAATGAATCCTGAAAGGAAATATTAACACCTTTTACGGTTTTGAGGCATCGCAGTTATACTTTTCAGCGTGGTGGCGCTTCGGTGAGTCCAGACAGTTTTAGACTGCTGCTGCTTGTACAAACGGATTATCCGGTACGCTGCCACGCCCGACGTCGTGCCGCCACGCCCGACGTCGCGCCGCCACGCCGACGTCGTGCCGCCTCTCCGCACAAATCGGCTCAGAACGCAGCCTCGGCCTCCTTTGCTCCATTCACATGCACAGAGAAGATGTGCATGATGTCACTTTGCCTGCCATGATGTCATCAGCCTGCAGAAGCAGCGAGTCAGAAACTGATCAATAACTGACATCCTGGAACCTGCCAATCAATAAAGTTTAAATGCTTCTGCCTGTTTATCTGCACCTGTCATCAATTTATAAACTGCTGATCTTTAAATGTAATGAAAACGTTTTACAAACCATCATACTCATTAACAGCTTCGTTATTGATCTGAAATCAGCTCGATCGGTCTGGATCCATTTCTCCTTCATTCATAGACGAACATGAGGAAGAATATTTCTTGCAAGAACAATAAAATGAATAAAGTGGGACCGCCGACGTCTCGAAGCTGAATAAAACAGCTCGGACGTGACATCGCAGCGACCCTGACAGCCGGTCATTGGAGGTTCTACTCTGCAGGAAATGTTGTGAAAGACATTGTGGCTTTTTTAGCATCTGCAAACTTTATTATTGATCTTTTTTCTCTCAGATCCTCAGTGGGTTGGGCAGGCTGTTAATAAATGCTTAAATGTTGGGGTAATAAATGCAAATGGTTGGACTACAGCATGTTTAAGAACCACAGCGAGAACCGATGCTCCTGAGGAAATGAACTCTGAATAGTGGTGGTGGGAAAGCATCTGTTGGGGAACCAGAGGGCGGTAGATGCCCAACAATCTCACAATGAAAAGACAAACTGGTTCAAACTGGTAAAAAGCAGAAGAAGCGGGAGCAGAGAATGATGGGTCAAAGACAGAGGAAGCTGTCGGAGCTTTAACTGTCAACACTTTGTCTAGAGACATTTAAAAAGCTTTCACATGCCTCAGTGAGGGATCAATACCAATGGTGTGGGGAGCATTAAGAGCCTCATCTAGTGTTTTAAATAAGGTCCGAGGCTTATGGCGGTTTGACAGGATGATACCAGACAGAAATTTCCTTCTTGTATTTCTCAGTTTTCTGATAGGGCCTGCAGTCCTTGAACATCTGGAACAATACCTGCAGTTTGTCTTTCTTTCATTTTCATTCTTCTTTTCTGCGTCTGACAGCACGAGTGGTTTCATCCAACGGCTCACGTTTGGTTTTAGAGGAGCCAGAACATCTAAAATTGTCCAGCAGGTGGAGTGGAACCAAGAACAGACTTCACCTTTTCTCAGGAAAGGTGAAGTCTGTGAGGAATAATGAGGGAAAGTGACCAGCAGTGAAGGGGTTAAACACACAGACCCTGCAAACGGGAGCAGGATTTAAGCACTGCCGGGCAAACCAGAGGCTGAAACCAGGTCCAGTGTGCAACCCTGGTCATGTGTGGGTCCACACACACACACACACACACACACACACACACACTGTGTCAGGCTAAAAGTGCCATTCAGGTGTAAGATGTTCTTGGCTGATCAGGGAAATATACATCTAGATTAAAATGCCCAACAAGAACTCAATCATATTTAGACACAATGAGTCAAAATACCAGCAAAGTCATTTAAAAGTCCTTGTGGCATTTTGGAGCCCAATGCACCGTCTGATGGCAGCAACTGTAGTAGCTCTGACTGACTAGCTTGATTTTTATTTTTATTTTTATACAAACTCTTCTCGTATAGATATTAGCTTTTAAATGAGGTCTTTTTCCTGAGGATTTCATGCCGGTTCGGAGGGTGTGCTGCAAGGAAGATTTTTCTGCATATTTTTGGCTCTTTCAAGGTTTGTTATGATGAGTCTCCATGGCAACGAAAGGCTTGTTTACAATCTGGATCAACTGTTTAACTCTCCCAAATCAGGATTATCAGCGAAACAACACATCAAATCCCGATGGAGTTGAAAAGAAAGAGAAGAGGATGCAGAGCGGGAGTGAGACAGAGGAGAAAGAGATGGAGATTTAAACCATTTCTCCCGATCGTCGTCATGGGTGATGTGAGATCGCTAGCTAACAAAACGGACGAGCTGGAGATGCTAACAAGGTGTCAGAGAGAATACAGAGAGTGCAGTATTATGTGCTTCACCGAGACATGGCTGCATGAACACATCCCTGACTGTAATGTTTCTGTACGATCTCATACAGACGACTCCTTAGGAAGAGGACAACAGCAGGTTTGTGAAGACGTAAGAGCAGGGAGACTTTCACAGAAACTGCACCTGCTGACTCAACGCCAGGACCGCCGGAGGAGGCAGCCACGGTCCCGCAGGGCCGAAGGAGGCGGCCCACGGTCCCGCAGGGCCGAAGGAGGAGGCCCACGGTCCCGCAGGGCCGAAGGAGGAGGCCACGGTCCCGCAGGGCCGAAGGAGGCGGCCCACGGTCCCGCAGGGCCGAAGGAGGAGGCCACGGTCCCGCAGGGCCGAAGGAGGCGGCCCACGGTCCCGCAGGGCCGAAGGAGGCGGCCCACGGTCCCGCAGGGCCGAAGGAGGAGGCCACGGTCCCGCAGGGCCGAAGGAGGCGGCCCACGGTCCCGCAGGGCCGAAGGAGGCGGCCACGGTCCCGCAGGGCCGAAGGAGGCGGCCCACGGTCCCGCAGGGCCGAAGGAGGAGGCCACGGTCCCGCAGGGCCGAAGGAGGCGGCCCACGGTCCCGCAGGGCCGAAGGAGGAGGCCACGGTCCCGCAGGGCCGAAGGAGGCGGCCCACGGTCCCGCAGGGCCGAAGGAGGAGGCCACGGTCCCGCAGGGCCGAAGGAGGCGGCCACGGTCCCGCAGGGCCGAAGGAGGCGGCCCACGGTCCCGCAGGGCCGAAGGAGGAGGCCACGGTCCCGCAGGGCCGAAGGAGGAGGCCACGGTCCCGCAGGACCGAAGGAGGAGGCACAACAGAAATACGCTCATATGCATTTGCATACACGTGCAGGTAAAGTCACATGACTAGTCCAGGATAAGAGGGTAGACGGACAGGCAGGATCTTCAGGCCGAACCTGGGACACTCCTTCCATGTATTAGCTTAGCAGCTAAGGGTATCATACGCACGACCTTCTCCCATTCCAACCTGAATCCTCTGACTCGGGTCTCTCTTCTCAGTTCAACCAGATTTTAATTTTGCAACCTGATCAATAGTTTGATGTGTTTGCATTTTAGATTTTACAGATTTAACAGAAAGAACAACGAAATGAAAGGAAGCAATGAGAAAGTCCGGGTGTCTCCAGTCTGCGTGTCCCGGTGACGGTGGTGCTTCCTCCGCAGTGGCATCGGGGTTTTACGATGAAAATCCACTTCTGGCTGAAAAACGGCGAGCCAGGAAAGACAGGCGGCAAAACACCACAACAGAGACACCCCCCCCCCTTCAAACCAATCTTTCAGGAACACACTCATGGTACACACATCCCCTGCTCCGCTCCCCACCGGACCCCCAGCCGGACCTCCGTCCACAGGTGGCTTTGACCAGAACTGATGTAGCAGAGTCAACACGGTTCTGTTAGAAAATGCACAACTTTATTCAGTGATGGAGACAAAATGAACACGAGTCCAGAACCTTCCAGAAACGGGTTTCTTCACTCAGCGGATCTTTGCTGCCAGTTCTGATCCGACCCTCCAGCCGGTTCTGATCCGACCCCCAGCCGGTTCTGATCCGACCCCCAGCCGGTTCTGATCCGACCCTCCAGCCGGTTCTGATCCGACCCCCAGCCGGTTCTGATCCGACCCTCCAGCCGGTTCTGATCCGACCCCCAGCCGGTTCTGATCCGACCCTCCAGCCAGTTCTGATCCGACCCTCCAGCCGGTTCTGATTAAGTCATCTCATCTCTCAAACAGCAAGAAGAACATGGATGTAGAAAAGCACATAAACCCGGGTTCTGAAGGAGTTCTGGGAGGTTCTGCAGGTCCTCATGTGATGATCTGAGGGAAGAGGAACAGACATGAAGACAGGTGAAGCGGGCCGACGTTCTGGACGGTTCTGGACGGGACTCACAGCTTTGACGGTCTTCTTGATGAAGTCCTTCTTGCCGCTCAGGTCGTGTTCCGGATACGTGTCGAAGACCTGGAACAGGAAGTAGATGTCTCAGTTCCACAGACAGAAAACAGAACCAGGTGGTGGTTCTGACCCGGTCCGGTACCTTCTGGCAGATCTGTTTCATGGTCATCTCCTCCAGGTCGGCGCCCTCTAGCAGAGTCCGGACCGTGTCCCGCAGCTGCTCTTCAGTCAGAGGCTTCTTCATCATCCTGATGAGCGGCTTGTCCTCGTCAGAGCTGTCCTCTGCTGGACAACAACGTCCTCCTTTAGACACACCACGGGTTCTGGTTCCGATCCAAACATGTCAGCGTGACACCAGAACCTGTGGGTTCTGGTCAGCTCACCTGCACCAGCCTTGTTCCTGTTGCTGCTGCTGTCGGCCATTTTTGTTTTGGTTCCAGGTTTCTTCTTCTTGGGCTGAAAATGGTCCAAAACATCAGAACCCGAGCAGAACCAGGTGTGGCGTACAGGTGTGTTCTACCTTTTCATCCGGGTCGGACTCATCAGAACCTTCCTTCTTGGTTCTCTTGTTGGGAGGGACAGTCTTCTTGGTTGGTGGTCGTGGTCGCTTCGCCGCAGCTTTCTTCTTCTCTCTTCCTGAATTTGACCTGTAGGACTGACACCAGACAGAACGCAACATGCTTCATCATCATCATCATCATCATCACCACATCATCATCATCATCATCATCATCATCATCACCACATCATCATCATCATCATCACCACATCATCATCATCATCATCATCACATCATCATCATCACATCATCATCATCATCACCACATCATCATCATCATCATCATCATCACCACATCATCATCATCATCACCACATCATCATCATCATCATCATCATCACCACATCATCATCATCATCATCACCACATCATCATCACCACATCATCATCATCATCACCACATCATCACCACATCATCATCATCACCACATCATCATCATCACCACATCATCATCACCACGACATCATCATCATCATCACCACATCATCATCATCATCACCACATCATCACCACGACATCATCATCATCACCACATCATCATCATCATCACCACATCATCACCACGACATCATCATCATCATCACCATCATCATCATCATCACCATCATCATCATCACCACATCATCATCATCATCACCACATCATCATCACGACATCATCATCATCATCACCACATCATCATCATCACCACATCATCATCATCATCACCACGACATCATCATCATCACCACATCATCATCATCATCACCACATCATCATCATCACCACCACATCATCATCATCAAAATCATCATCATCATCATCATCATCATCACATCATCACCACATCATCATCATCATCATCATCACCACGACATCATCATCATCATCATCACCACCACATCATCATCATCATCATCATCACCACCACATCATCATCATCAAAATCATCATCATCATCATCATCATCACCACCACATCATCATCATCAAAATCATCATCATCATCATCATCACATCATCACCACGACATCATCATCACCACCATCATCATCACCATCATCACCACCACATCATCATCATCAAAATCATCATCATCATCATCATCACATCATCATCATCACCACATCATCATCATCATCATCATCACCACGACATCATCATCATCATCATCACCACCACATCATCACCATCATCATCATCACCACATCATCATCACCACATCATCATCATCATCATCATCACGTTCACGGCCTCAGGGCCGAGTGGCGCCCTCACCTCCTGCTCCTCTTCATCATCATCTTCTTCGTCTGACTTGTCAGACTCCTCCCTCTCTGATGGCTCCTCCTCCACGTCCGATCCTCCCGTCTCTGCTGCACCTCCTGCCTCCTCCTCGTCCTCGTCGCTGCTGGAGTCCATGACGATGGCCTTGGACTTGCTCCCTGGTTTGGACTTCTTGGGAATGGAGGTCCTGGCTTTGGGCTTCTTCTTCTGCTTGGTGGTCTTGGAGTCGTCTCCGGACAGCTTCTTCTTGGATTTCCTCCTCTTCTTCGTGGGAACTCGCTGCAGACAGACAGACAGCAGGTTAGACAACAAAGACGCCCGTCTCGGGGTGTCCAGATGGTCCAGGACATGAAGCGGGATCCAGCACCTGGTCCCGGCTCACCTTCCCGCTGTTCTTGGGTGCGATGAGAAAGGTGAGGATCCGGTGGATCAGGTCTGAGTGAGTCCCCTTCTTCTCCAGGTCCAGGACTGTGCAGACCACCTTCAGCTTGCTGTTTGTGAGGTTGGAACTCCTGCAGACATGAAGATGTTCGTTGAAACAGGAGCGTCTTCATCGGCATCTTCATCACCAGAACCTACTTGAGGAGTTTGTCTCGCTTCCGGCCGAACGCTTCGCTGCCCGCCTGGAACGGGAAGCCGTTAAACAGACGCAGGTTCTTCTTGATCGACGTCATCTGGAAGGAAAGCAGCAGGAGCTCAGAAAACTTTATTCATACAGAGACGCTTTACAACACACACAACCCCAAACACACACACACACAACCCCAAACACACACACACACAACCCCAAACACACACACACACACAACCCCCAACACACACACAACCCCAAACACACACACACACACAACCCCAAACACACACACACACACAACCCCAAACACACACACACACAACCCCAAACACACACACACACACAACCCCCAACACACACACAACCCCAAACACACACACACACACAACCCCAAACACACACACACACAACCCCAAACACACACACACACAACCCCAAACACACACACACACACAACCCCCAACACACACACAACCCCAAACACACACACACACAACCCCAAACACACACACACACACAACCCCAAACACACACACACACAACCCCCAACACACAACCCCAAACACACACACACAACCCCAAACACACACACACACAACCCCAAACACACACACAACCCCCAACACACACACACACACAACCCCAAACACACACACACAACCCCAAACACACACACACACACACAACCCCAAACACACACACACACACAACCCCAAACACACACACACAACCCCAAACACACACACACACAACCCCAAACACACACACACACAACCCCAAACACACACACACAACCCCAAACACACACACACACACACAACCCCCAACACACACACAACCCCAAACACACACACACACAACCCCAAACACACACACACACACACAACCCCAAACACACACACACACACAACCCCAAACACACACACACAACCCCAAACACACATACACACACACAACCCCAAACACACACACAACCCCAAACACACACACACACACACAACCCCAAACACACACACAACCCCAAACACACACACACACAACCCCAAACACACACACACACACACACAACCCCAAACACACACACACACACACACTTGTCCTGGCCTGCAACGAACCAACAGTCCAACGGGGCCAGGGTCCACCCCACAGAACCCCTACCAACAGCCCAGCCGGGCGACCCCACCTATCAGACTGATGCAGCCCCCGACATGGAGGATCCCCATCAGGAAACACCGGAGCTACAAAGATGCATGAACACAAGATGCATCGATATAACCGTCTGGTCCTCATCAGGACTCGAACTGCCGACTTCTGGAGTGACTGCAGACCGGAAGGAAGACCAGAGAGCATCAGAGACAACAGCAATGATGAAATCCCGTCTGTGACGGTTCTCATGTGTGGAATAAAATTCAGCTCAGCGTGAAAATAAAACCCCAGATTTCTCCCACTGGGTGGGACGGACACCCCCCAGTCTGCAGGACATGATCGCTCTCCAGGTTCTACTGGTGGAGCTGGAAGAAATCCTCCGACATCAGCCCCAATCCACATCAGTCCAAGCTTTATTCCACATCTGTCCGAGTTTTATTCCACATCTGTCCGAGTTTTATTCCACATCAGTCCCAGCTTTATTCCACATCTGTCCGAGTTTTATTCCACATCTGTCCGAGCTTTATTCCACATCGGTCCGAGTTTTATTCCACATCTGTCCGAGTTTTATTCCACATCTGTCCGAGTTTTATTCCACATCAGTCCCAGCTTTATTCTACATCAGTCCCAGTGTCATTCCACATCGGTCCAAGCTTTATTCCACATCGGTCCGAGTTTTATTCCACATCTGTCCGAGTTTTATTCCACATCAGTCCCAGCTTTATTCCACATCAGTCCCAGCTTTATTCCACATCTGTCCCAGCCTTATTCCACATCAGTCCCAGCTTTATTCCACATCAGTCCCAGCTTTATTCTACATCAGTCCCAGTGTCATTCCACATCAGTCCCAGCTTTATTCCACATCAGTCCAAGCTTTATTCCACATCTGTCCCAGCTTTATTCCACATCAGTCCCAGCTTTATTCCACATCTGTCCGAGTTTTATTCCACATCAGTCCCAGCTTTATTCCACATCTGTCCCAGCTTTATTCCACATCAGTCCGAGTTTTATTCCACATCAGTCCGAGTTTTATTCCACATCAGTCCAAGCTTTATTCCACATCGGTCCGAGTTTTATTCCACATCTGTCCCAGCTTTATTCCACATCAGTCCCAGCTTTATTCCACATCAGTCCGAGTTTTATTCCACATCAGTCCAAGCTTTATTCCACATCTGTCCAAGCTTTATTCCACATCTGTCCCAGCTTTATTCCACATCAGTCCCAGCTTTATTCCACATCTGTCCGAGTTTTATTCCACATCTGTCCCAGCTTTATTCCACATCAGTCCGAATTTTATTCCACATCAGTCCCAGTGTCATTCCACATCAGTCCCAGCTTTATTCCACATCAGTCCCAGTGTCATTCCACATCAGTCCCAGCTTTATTCCACATCAGTCCCAGTGTCATTCCATATCAGTCCCAGCTTTATTCCACATCAGTCCCAGCTTTATTCCACATCAGTCCCAGTGTCATTCCACAATATTCCCAGTTTTATTCCACCTCAGCCCAAGGGTGATTCTCAGTTCTCCCCCTTCCACTTAGCCCTATCCCTCCATATTGTGTAATCCTGTGGGGGGAAGAGGTATCCCAATTCTCCTTTGGACAAAGGCTAAGGGGAAGGGTGAGGGCTACACACCCCTTAAAGTGAAGATGTTCCAGGACCACACTTCATTGAAGAAGGTGTAGAAGCGTACAGCTGCCAGTTTCTAGTTCCTGTCCAGCGCGTTCACCGGCAACATGTCTACCAATGCTGAAAAAGAGGTTTACACATTTAAGTATTTTCAGCATTAAAATACGATTCAATAACAAGACTGAAATTACGGCGTTTTATTTTACGATGGTATGTTCTGCTCTGTGAAAGTTTGCTACAGTTAGCACAAG
Source organism: Telmatherina bonti (assembly GCF_933228915.1). NCBI lineage: Eukaryota > Metazoa > Chordata > Actinopteri > Atheriniformes > Telmatherinidae > Telmatherina > Telmatherina bonti. The sequence continues at coordinate 3,797,815 of NC_136623.1, read as the reverse complement.
AGGCTAGCATTTGCTGAACTGCTGGTTTGATATATGAACACATAAAACCACTGTGGCTGTTTTCTTTCAGTGACAATCATCTATATGTTGCAGCATTTCCTTTACTTCTGTGCTCACTGCTAAATTGTATCATATGTTCTAACCAGGGACACCAGAACACACGAGGGCACTTATCCACTACCGAGCAGAAAAAGAGGAGTTTATCGTTTACATTCCTGTTCTTGTACTAATTTCTGTTAAAAAGCCTCTTTTAAGTTATAATTACATAAAGAAGTTACACGTTCAATTCCCTTGTTGTGAATACAATGTTTGCAAAACAACGTTCCAGGGACAGTAGTTCCCGTTTATGCAGTTTACGCAGCATTAACATTTTTATACAATTACTACTACAGTCTGTATTTATATCTACATTTAAAAAAAAAAAAAAATCAAGCTATGCATATGTATCTCATAGACAACTTGTATCTGACCCTTGTAATGGAACGCATTGGGCTGATGAAATGTTCTGGATCTACTTTCGATACAGAACATTCATAAAGGCGGTGTGGTTGGAAGGAAAGGTGACTGGCCAACAAGCAGAGAAAAAATGGGAGATATACCGATTGGCCAGACAGCAGAAAATAGCACGGCTGACGACATCTTGGAAAACAATCACTCGCCTCTGATTGCGTAGCAGCTAGAGTGCCGCAGCTTGATGACGTCGTCACGGTGGAGTGGTGTCCCATTTCTTAGGGGAACATTTTCACCACTTGTCCCTTACCCCTCCACTGGGGGGCCGAGGGTTAGGGATAGGGGAAGGGGTAAAAGATCAAATTGAGACTTAGCCCAGTATCATTCCGCATCATTCCCAGTGTCATTCCGCATCATTCCCAGTATCATTCCGCATCATTCCCAGTGTCATTCCGCATAATTCCCAGTGTCATTCCGCATCATTTTCAGTGTCATTCCACATCAGTCCCAGTATCATTCCGCATCATTTTCAGTGTCATTCCGCATCATTCCCAGTGTCATTCCGCATCATTCCCAGTATCATTCCGCATCATTCCCAGTATCATTCCGCATCATTCCCAGTGTCATTCTGCATCATTTTTAGTGTCATTCCACATCAGTCCCAGTTTCATTCCGCATCATTCCCAGTATCATTCCGCATCATTCCCAGTGTCATTCCGCATCATTCCCAGTGTCATTCCGCATCATTCCCAGTATCATTCCGCATCATTCCCAGTGTCATTCCGCATCATTTTTAGTGTCATTCCACATCATTCCCAGTTTCATTCCGCATCATTCCCAGTATCCTTCCGCATCATTCCCAGTGTCATTCCGCATCATTCCCAGTGTCATTCCGCATCATTCCCAGTATCATTCCGCATCATTTTCAGTGTCATTCCACATCATTCCCAGTGTCATTCCGCATCATTCCCAGTGTCATTCCTCATCATTCCCAGTATCATTCCGCATCATTTTCAGTATCATTCCCAGTATCATTCCTCATCATTCCCAGTGTCATTCCGCATCATTTTCAGTGTCATTCCGCATCATTCCCAGTATCATTCCGCAGCATTCCCAGTATCATTCCGCATCATTCCCAGTGTCATTCCGCATCATTCCCAGTGTCATTCCGCATCATTCCCAGTGTCATTCCGCATCATTCCTAGTATCATTCCGCATCATTCCCAGTGTCATTCCACATCATTTTTAGTGTCATTCCACATCGTTCCCAGTTTCATTCCGCATCATTCCTAGTATCCTTCCGCATCATTCCCAGTGTCATTCCGCATCATTCCCAGTGTCATTCCGCATCATTCCCAGTATCATTCCGCATCATTCCCAGTGTCATTCCGCATCATTCCCAGTGTCATTCCGCATCATTCCCAGTATCATTCCGCATCATTCCCAGTGTCATTCCGCATCATTTTCAGTGTCATTCCGCATCATTCCCAGTATCATTCCGCAGCATTCCCAGTATCATTCCGCATCATTCCCAGTATCATTCCGCATCATTCCCAGTGTCATTCCGCATCATTCCCAGTGTCATTCCGCATCATTCCCAGTGTCATTCCGCATCATTCCTAGTATCATTCCGCATCATTACCAGTGTCATTCCACATCATTTTTAGTGTCATTCCACATCATTCCCAGTTTCATTCCGCATCATTCCCAGTATCCTTCCGCATCATTCCCAGTATCCTTCCGCATCATTCCCAGTGTCATTCCACATCATTCCCAGTGTCATTCCACATCATTCCCAGTATCATTCCTCTCCTCCCTTACAGCCAGTCAGCTGGAGAGTATTGATGGTTCAGAGGAAGCAGGTGACGGGAGCCTCCGTACCTTTCCCGGCCTGTCAAACAGAATGGAGTGCAGAGGTTTCAGTTCCGCCGGCTTCATCTTGTTGATCTGGTAGCTGGTTCGAGGAATTTCTCCTAATTTATCTCCACTTCCTGAAAAGAAAGCGTCAGTCAGCAAAACTTCCATCCAAGCTAAGAGAGCTCACCAGCTGGTCCCTACCATCTCCGATCTTTAGCTTCTCTCTCTGCTTGGGCGCCTGGAGGTCCAGCCTCTCCACAGTCTTCTTCGCGCGCTTCCCTTCAACGATCTCACCTACAGCTGCTGCAACAACAGGAGGCACACGCCCATCACACAGAGATTCCTTCACTTACCTCCTCATCACGGAAAGAAATTGGATGTTGGATTCTTACCAGATATTTTAGAGGCGCTCTCGTTCTGACTCGACTTGTCTTCCTGCTGATCCTCAACGTCCTCCTCCGACAGCGCAGAGCTGTCCATCGCTTCCACGTCTGACATGTTCGCCGCCACTGCTTAGTCCTGAAGCGAGAACGCATTCACATCCCAACAGATCTTCTTACAAACAGCAGCAGATGTTTCATTCCCATCTGAAACGCAAGTCCTGGAGGCACCATGGCAACAACAGACTAAACGCTGACAGTTTATCATCAAATTTAACAACAAACATCCTTCTTTTAGTCTCAGTCAGCAAAGACGCGTTGCCATGGAGACGCATTGTGTCCATGGATACGCGACGTGTCCATGGAGACGGGATGTTTTCAGCCTCAGCCATCAGATTCTGAGGGTTAAAACGATGTAAAATGGATGTATGAACAGACAAAGCAGCATAAAGACATAAGCGATTTACACATTTACACTTTTAACAGAATATTCTGAGAGCTTTTGCTAAATGTGAGCTGAGCTTGCCGACAGATTTCAGTTAAAACACACTGCTGCAGCACAGCATCAGGAATTCATTCATATTAGGAAAAAAAAAAGCAGGCCAAGTCCAGATCCTGGTGGGACTCCTCTGTGTTTCAACAATACATCTAACTTGGAACCTGTTGGTACTCAAACACACACACACACACACACAGTTTCCATGTTTCGTCTTCCTGCTACTATCTACCTGCTATCCTCTCTAAAGCACCTCCACCTCAGCTGCATCCCAAACGTCTTCCTGGCTTTATTCCAGCCATAGAGGATCATTATTTTCCTGCTTTTCTCATCACTTGTTGATCTTTGGCTGCTCCTGATTGGACGTTACCGTCAGTTTAAGCTCTCTGATTGGTGGAAAGTCTGACAGGAAGTGTCTTCATCATTATGTCCAGGTGAAAATAGAGGTCTCTTAGCAACATGGTAGTGATGGTGAGAAGATGTCATAAATAATGGTGGATTTACCATCTAGAGTCTCTGAATAAACACTACATGTTGTGTCTGGATTGTAAAGTAAACCAGTAGAAACTGGAACAGTCCTGTTCTTAAACAGCCAGAGCACAAACAAAAACATCCTTTATTAAATGTATTGAAGTCAGTTTTCAGCGGTTCTCAGGGTAAAACGTTTAACAGGATAAACTTCCACAGCTGTAGAGCTGCGTCCGACAGCTCAGAGAGGGGATCTTCTTTTCATAAAAGCTTTTTATTCCTGTATCTCCTGCTGACGGCTCTCCTGCACCGAAAATACGCGCGCAGCTTGGCATTGGAAACAGTTAATTCGGTAAGTTAATCGGTAAGTTAACCAAACCAGACTAAACGTGGACTTCCAGTTCTACTCCACGTGGCTCCCGGTGGGTTAGTTACCAGGCGTTACCAGTTAAAACCGACACCGGGGAGATAAAAATAGAGGAGTTAGAACCAACCGAGAGGAATTAAAACCGACCCAGAAGAGTTAAAACCGACCCAGAGAAGTTAAAACTGTGCCAGAGGAGTTAAAACTGTGCCAGAGGAGTTAAAACTGTGCCAGAAGAGTTAAAACTGTGCCAGAAGAGTTAAAACTGTGCCAGAGGAGTTAAAACTGTGCCAGAGGAGTTAAAACTGACCCAGAAGAGTTAAAACTGGCCCAGAAGAGTTAAAACTGTGCCAGAAGAGTTAAAACTGTGCCATAAGAGTTAAAACTGTGCCAGAAGAGTTAAAACTGTGCCAGAGGAGTTAAAACTGACCCAGAAGAGTTAAAACCGACCCAGAGAAGTTAAAACTGTGCCAGAGGAGTTAAAACTGTGCCAGAAGAGTTAAAACTGTGCCAGAGGAGTTAAAACTGTGCCAGAAGAGTTAAAACTGTGCCAGAGGAGTTAAAACTGACCCAGAAGAGTTAAAACTGGCCCAGAAGAGTTAAAACTGTGCCAGAAGAGTTAAAACTGTGCCATAAGAGTTAAAACTGTGCCAGAAGAGTTAAAACTGTGCCAGAGGAGTTAAAACTGACCCAGAAGAGTTAAAACGGACCCAGAGGAGTTAAAACTGACCCAGAGGAGTTAAAAACTGACCCAGAAGAGTTAAAACTGACCCAGAAGAGTTAAAAACGTCCCAGAAGAGTTAAAAACGTCCCAGAAGAGTTAAAACTGACCCAGAAGAGTTAAAACTGACCCAGAGAAGTTAAAACCGACCCAGAAGAGTTAAAACTGACCCAGAGAAGTTAAAACGGACCCAGAGGAGTTAAAACTGACCCAGAGGAGTTAAAAACGTCCCAGAAGAGTTAAAACTGACCCAGAGAAGTTAAAACTGACCCAGAAGAGTTAAAACTGACCCAGAGAAGTTAAAACCGACCCAGAAGAGTTAAAACTGGCTCAGAAGAGTTAAAACTGACCCAGAGAAGTTAAAACCGACCCAGAAGAGTTAAAACTGACCCAGGGGAGTTAAAAACGTCCCAGAAGAGTTAAAACTGACCCAGAGAAGTTAACTGTGCCAGAAGAGTTAAAACTGACCCAGAGGAGTTAAAAACGTCCCAGAAGAGTTAAAACTGACCCAGAGAAGTTAAAACTGTGCCAGAGGAGTTAAAACTGATCCAGAAGAGTTGAAACTGTGCCAGGAGTTAAAACTGACCCAGAAGAGTTAAAACTGGCCCAGAAGAGTTAAAACTGACCCAGAGAAGTTGAAACTGTGCCAGAGGAGTTAAAACTGTGCCAGAGGAGTTAAAACCAGCGGGGATAAAACCAGAGGAGATTTTTTTTTAAAAAACAAAAACCCAGTGGGGATAAACCACAGGAAATAAAACCAGTGGGGATAAACCAGTAGGGATAAACCAGTGGGGATAAACCATTAGGGAACTGGGAGCAGCAGGAAACCCTGCGGTCCGCTATCCCGTGCTAGCCCCTATGCTAGCTGCATCAACGTCCCGGTAACCGGCTACATCTGTGCCAGGAGGGAGAGACGACAGCCGGGGACAGGTCGAACCGCCGGGATGGAGACGGACCGCTGTACCAAAGACCCGGGCGGAGGTTTACCTGGATTCAGAGGTCCTGGAGAACCGCGGCGTGGATCTCTTCTGGTTTCATGATGGCGGTTTCTCAAGTAGGCGGGGACTACTGCGCGGCTACTGCGCTGATTGGACGAAGAATAGTGACGTAGACATGTTCGTGCTTTTTGGCGGCGGATCAGACAGCATGAACCCGTCATAGACATGTGTACATAGACATAGACATAAATGCATAGACGCTGCATCACGCTGCCTCCACGGGCTAACGTCTCATCGCGCCGCCATCTTGGATGGGTCTCCATGCGCCTCCACTGCATTTATCTGTAAAATGTAGGTCCAGCCACAACAATAACTTCACCAAGTTTCACCGGATTTTTCTCACAGTTTTTTTTTTTTTTTTTTTTTTTTTTTTTTACAAAGGGCAGCGCTATTGTTATGATACAGTTCACTGTAAAGCATTAAAAACTGCATGCTTTCATGCTAAAATATTTTTATATTGCCATTTAACTAAGACATAAGGTAGCTACAGTATAAATAAATGTATAAATGAATTTGATCCAAACACGTTTGGTTGTTTATTGATGAATTTGGATTTATCTATTTTTATCCGGTCAAATAAATTATTATTCAACCTTGTGAAATGTAATTCCACACAATCTGCTTCCAATATTTCACCAGTTCTTGCAGCCGTATGCGGAATGGAATAGTTGCTTGTTTTTCTTGACTACGGTTGACTCTTTCTGTTATTTACATTTATTAATTCACCAATAGAGACATACAGTTGTACAAAGTCTGGAAATAAAGGATTGTATCAAAACTGTACAATTCAGAAGTTACCCAGAAAAACACTCGGAGAGCGCAAACCTTTGCCAAGGCCTTTAAAAAATTCCTGGGTCCAAACGGTGATCTGGATCACCACCAAAATTAAGTTCTTCCTTTTCACATTTCCAACAAGGCCTGAAAATTTCATGAAAATCTGTCCAGAACTTTTTAAATTATCTTGAACACAAACAGACAAACAGATAAAGTAAAAACATGACCTCCATGGTGGAGGTAATTATGCTTCCATGTAAAACTCTCTTTGTGAAACATCAATATCATACATTTCCATACACCTCAGAGGAGTAAAATTGATCATTTACTAGATTATTCACTGTGTTAACATTATTTATAAACCAGTTATGTAGAAAAGTGTTTTGTTTGTGTGTAATATATACGCATTGTTCCACAGAAAACAGTCCTGTGGGGAAACTACGTTGCTTCTGCAGCAAGACTCGAAAGCAGATACCCATCCAATATGGAGGAGACCCATCCAATATGGTGCTGACCCATCCAATATGACGGAGACCCATCCAATATGGTGCTGACCCATCCAATATGGCGGTGACGCTGGTTCACTCTCCATCATAGAATGATGATGTCTATGGAACCCATTACTGCCCCCTGCTATTATATGGAGACACAGCAGGAAAAAATGAAGAAAAAAAAAGGCTCGATGCTGGTCTTCCTGATGGTCTAACTCCACATGATGGAGGACCTGGTCTACCTGTCCCTGATGAAGGACCTGGTCTACCTGTCCCTGATGAAGGACCTGGTCTACCTGACTCTGATGGAGGACCTGGTCTACTTGTCCCTGATGGAGCACCTGGTCTACCTGTCCCTGATGGAGGACCTGGTCTACCTGTCCCTGATGAAGGACCTGGTCTACCTGTCCGTGTTGGAGGACCTGGTCTACCTGTCCGTGTTGGAGGACCTGGTCTACTTGTCCCTGATGGAGCACCTGGTCTACCTGTCCCTTATGGAGGACCTGGTCTACCTGACTCTGATGGAGGACCTGGTCTACTTGTCCCTGATGGAGGACCTGGTCTACCTGACTCTGATGGAGGACCTGGTCTACTTGTCCCTGATGGAGCACCTGGTCTACCTGTCCCTGATGGAGGACCTGGTGTACTTGTCCCTGATGGGGGACCTGGTCTACTTGTCCCTGATGGAGGACCTGGTCTACCTGACTCTGATGGAGGACCTGGTCTACTTGTCCCTGATGGAGGACCTGGTCTACCTGTCCCTGATGGAGGACCTGGTCTACCTGACTCTGATGGAGGACGTGGTCTACTTGTCCCTGATGGAGCACCTGGTCTACCTGTCCCTGATGAAGGACCTGGTCTACCTGTCCCTGATGGAGGACCTGGTCTACTTGTCCCTGATGGAGGACCTGGTCTACTTGTCCCTGATGGAGGACCAGGTCTACCTGTCCCTGATGGAGGACCTGGTCTACTTGTCCCTGATGGAGGACCTGGTCTACTTGTCCCTGATGGAGGACCAGGTCTACCTGTCCCTGATGGAGGACCTGGTCTACTTGTCCCTGATGGAGTACCAGGTCTACCTGACTCTGATGGAGGACCAGGTCCACCTGACTCTGATGGAGGACCAGGTCTACCTGACTCTGATGGAGCACCTGGTCTACCTGTCCCTGATGAAGGACCTGGTCTACCTGTCCCTGATGGAGGACCTGGTCTACCTGTCCCTGATGAAGGACCTGGTCTACCTGTCCCTGATTGAGGACCTGGTCCACCTGACTGTGATGGAGGACCAGGTCTACCTGACTCTGATGGAGGACCTGGTCTACTTGTCCCTGATGGAGGACCTGGTCTACCTGTCCCTGATGGAGGACCTGGTCTACCTGACTCTGATGGAGGACCTGGTCTACTTGTCCCTGATGGAGCACCTGGTCTACCTGTCCCTGATGGAGGACCTGGTCTACTTGTCCCTGATGGAGGACCTGGTCTACCTGACTCTGATGGAGGACCTGGTCTACTTGTCCCTGATGGAGGACCTGGTCTACCTGTCCCTGATGGAGGACATGGTCTACCTGTCCCTGATGGAGGACGTGGTCTACTTGTCCCTGATGGAGCACCTGGTCTACCTGTCCCTGATGGAGGACCTGGTCTACTTGTCCCTGATGGAGGACCTGGTCTACTTGTCCCTGATGGAGGACCAGGTCTACCTGTCCCTGATGGAGGACCTGGTCTACTTGTCCCTGATGGAGGACCAGGTCTACCTGACTCTGATGGAGGACCAGGTCTACCTGTCCCTGATGGAGGACCTGGTCTACTTGTCCCTGATGGAGGACCAGGTCTACCTGACTCTGATGGAGGACCAGGTCTACCTGACTCTGATGGAGCACCTGGTCTACCTGTCCCTGATGGAGGACCTCGTCTACCTGTCCCTGATGAAGGACCTGGTCTACCTGTCCCTGATGGAGGACCTGGTCTACCTGTCCCTGATGAAGGACCTGGTCTACCTGTCCCTGATGGAGGACCTGGTCTACCTGTCCCTGATGAAGGACCTGGTCTACCTGTCCCTGATTGAGGACCTGGTCTACCTGACTGTGAAGGAGGACCTGGTCTACCTGTCCCTGATTGAGGACCTGGTCTACCTGTCCCTGATGAAGGACCTGGTCTACCTGTCCCTGATGGAGGACCTGGTCTACTTGTCCCTGATGGAGCACCTGGTCTACCTGTCCCTGATTGAGGACCTGGTCTACCTGACTGTGATGGAGGACCAGGTCTACCTGACTCTGATGGAGGACCTGGTCTACCTGTCCCTGATGAAGGACCTGGTCTACCTGTCCCTGATGGAGGACCTGGTCTACTTGTCCCTGATGGAGCACCTGGTCTACCTGTCCCTGATGGAGGACCTGGTCTACTTGTCCCTGATGGAGGACCTGGTCTACTTGTCCCTGATGGAGGACCTGGTCTACCTGTCCCTGATGGAGGACCTGGTCTACCTGTCCCTGATGGAGGACCTGGTCTAGTCGTCCCTGATGGAGGACCTGGTCTACCTGTCCCTGATGAAGGACCTGGTCTACCTGTCCCTGATGGAGGACATGGTCTACCTGTCCCCGATGGAGGACCAGGTCTACCTGTCCCTGATGGAGGACATGGTCTACCTGTCCCCGATGGAGGACCAGGTCTACCTGACTCTGATGGAGGACCAGGTCTACCTGACTCTGATGGAGCACCTGGTCTACCTGTCCCTGATGAAGGACCTGGCCTACCTGTCCCTGATGGAGGACCTGGTCTACTTGTCCCTGATGGAGGACCAGGTCTACCTGACTCTGATGGAGGACCTGGTCTACTTGTCCCTGATGGAGGACCTGGTCTACCTGTCCCTGATGGAGGACCTGGTCTACCTGACTCTGATGGAGGACGTGGTCTACTTGTCCCTGATGGAGCACCTGGTCTACCTGTCCCTGATGGAGGACCTGGTCTACTTGTCCCTGATGGAGGACCTGGTCTACTTGTCCCTGATGGAGGACCAGGTCTACTTGTCCCTGATGGAGGACCTGGTCTACTTGTCCCTGATGGAGGACCAGGTCTACCTGACTCTGATGGAGGACCAGGTCCACCTGACTCTGATGGAGGACCAGGTCTACCTGACTCTGATGGAGCACCTGGTCTACCTGTCCCTGATGAAGGACCTGGTCTACCTGTCCCTGATGGAGGACCTGGTCTACCTGTCCCTGATGAAGGACCTGGTCTACCTGTCCCTGATTGAGGACCTGGTCTACCTGACTGTGATGGAGGACCAGGTCTACCTGACTCTGATGGAGGACCTGGTCTACTTGTCCCTGATGGAGGACCTGGTCTACCTGTCCCTGATGGAGGACCTGGTCTACCTGACTCTGATGGAGGACCTGGTCTACTTGTCCCTGATGGAGCACCTGGTCTACCTGTCCCTGATGGAGGACCTGGTCTACTTGTCCCTGATGGAGGACCTGGTCTACCTGACTCTGATGGAGGACCTGGTCTACTTGTCCCTGATGGAGGACCTGGTCTACCTGTCCCTGATGGAGGACCTGGTCTACCTGACTGATGGAGGACGTGGTCTACTTGTCCCTGATGGAGGACCTGGTCTACTTGTCCCTGATGGAGGACCTGGTCTACTTGTCCCTGATGGAGGACCTGGTCTACTTGTCCCTGATGGAGGACCTGGTCTACTTGTCCCTGATGGAGGACCAGGTCTACCTGTCCCTGATGGAGGACCTGGTCTACCTGACTGATGAAGGACCTGGTCTACCTGTCCCTGATGGAGGACCTGGTCTACTTGTCCCTGATGGAGGACCTGGTCTACTTGTCCCTGATGGAGGACCAGGTCTACCTGTCCCTGATGGAGGACCTGGTCTACTTGTCCCTGATGGAGGACCAGGTCTACCTGACTCTGATGGAGGACCAGGTCCACCTGACTCTGATGGAGGACCAGGTCTACCTGACTCTGATGGAGCACCTGGTCTACCTGTCCCTGATGGAGGACCTGGTCTACCTGTCCCTGATGGAGGACATGGTCTACCTGTCCCTGATGAAGGACCTGGTCTACCTGTCCCTGATTGAGGACCTGGTCTACCTGACTGTGATGGAGGACCAGGTCTACCTGACTCTGATGGAGGACCTGGTCTACTTGTCCCTGATGGAGCACCTGGTCTACCTGTCCCTGATGGAGGACCTGGTCTACCTGTCCCTGATGGAGGACCTGGTCTACCTGTCCCTGATGAAGGACCTGGTCTACCTGTCCCTGATTGAGGACCTGGTCTACCTGACTGTGATGGAGGACCAGGTCTACCTGACTCTGATGGAGGACCTGGTCTACTTGTCCCTGATGGAGCACCTGGTCTACCTGTCCCTGATGGAGGACCTGGTCTACTTGTCCCTGATGGAGCACCTGGTCTACCTGTCCCTGATGGAGGACCTGGTCTACTTGTCCCTGATGGAGGACCTGGTCTACTTGTCCCTGATGGAGGACCTGGTCTACCTGACTCTGATGGAGGACCTGGTCTACTTGTCCCTGATGGAGGACCTGGTCTACTTGTCCCTGATGGAGGACCTGGTCTACCTGACTCTGATGGAGGACCTGGTCTACTTGTCCCTGATGGAGGACCTGGTCTACCTGTCCCTGATGGAGGACCTGGTCTACCTGACTCTGATGGAGGACCTGGTCTACTTGTCCCTGATGGAGCACCTGGTCTACCTGTCCCTGATGGAGGACCTGGTCTACTTGTCCCTGATGCAGGACCTGGTCTACCTGACTCTGATGGAGGACCTGGTCTACTTGTCCCTGATGGAGGACCTGGTCTACCTGTCCCTGATGGAGGACCTGGTCTACCTGACTCTGATGGAGGACGTGGTCTACTTGTCCCTGATGGAGCACCTGGTCTACCTGTCCCTGATGGAGGACCTGGTCTACCTGTCCCTGATGGAGGACCTGGTCTACTTGTCCCTGATGGAGGACGTGGTCTACCTGTCCCTGATGGAGGACCTGGTCTACCTGACTCTGATGGAGGACGTGGTCTACTTGTCCCTGATGGAGCACCTGGTCTACCTGTCCCTGATGGAGGACCTGGTCTACCTGTCCCTGATGGAGGACCTGGTCTACTTGTCCCTGATGGAGGACCTGGTCTACCTGTCCCTGATGGAGGACCTGGTCTACTTGTCCCTGATGGAGGACCTGGTCTACCTGACTCTGATGGAGGACCAGGTCCACCTGACTCTGATGGAGGACCAGGTCTACCTGACTCTGATGGAGCACCTGGTCTACCTGTCCCTGATGGAGGACCTGGTCTACCTGTCCCTGATGAAGGACCTGGTCTACCTGTCCCTGATTGAGGACCTGGTCTACCTGACTGTGATGGAGGACCTGGTCTACTTGTCCCTGATGGAGGACCTGGTCTACCTGTCCCTGATGGAGGACGTGGTCTACTTGTCCCTGATGGAGGACCAGGTCTACCTGACTCTGATGGAGGACCAGGTCCACCTGACTCTGATGGAGGACCAGGTCTACCTGTCCCTGATGGAGGACCTGGTCTACCTGTCCCTGATGGAGGACCTGGTCTACCTGTCCCTGATGAAGGACCTGGTCTACCTGTCCCTGATGGAGGACCTGGTCTACCTGTCCCTGATGGAGGACATGGTCTACCTGTCCCCGATGGAGGACCTGGTCTACCTGTCCCTGATGGAGAACCTGGTCTACCTGTCCCCGATGGAGGACCAGGTCTACCTGACTCTGATGGAGGCCCTGGTCTACCCGTCCCTGATGGAGGACCTGGTCTACCTGTCCCTGATGGAGGCCCTGGTCTACCTGTCCCCGATGGAGGACCAGGTCTACCTGACTCTGATGGAGGCCCTGGTCTACCTGTCCCTGATGAAGGACCTGGCCTACCTGTCCCTGATGGAGGACCTGGTCTACCTGTCCCCGATGGAGGACCTGGTCTACCTGTCCCTGATGGAGGACCTGGTCTACTTGTCCCTGATGGAGGACCTGGTCTACCTGACTCTGATGGAGGACCTGGTCTACTTGTCTCTGATGGAGGACCAGGTCTACCTGACTCTGATGGAGCACCTGGTCTACCTGACTCTGATGGAGGACATGGTCTACCTGACTCTGATGGAGCACCTGGTCTACCTGTCCCTGATGAAGGACCTGGTCTACCTGTCCCTGATGGAGGACCTGGTCTACCCGTCCCTGATGAAGGACCTGGTCTACCTGACTCTGATGGAGGACCAGGTCCACCTGACTCTGATGGAGGACCAGGTCTACCTGTCCCTGATGGAGGACCTGGTCTACCTGTCCCTGATGGAGGACCTGGTCTACCTGTCCCTGATGAAGGACCTGGTCTACCTGTCCCTGATGGAGGACCAGGTCTACCTGTCCCTTATGAAGGACCTGGTCTACCTGTCCCTGATGGAGGACCTGGTCTACCTGTCCCTGATGAAGGACCTGGTCTACCTGTCCCTGATTGAGGACCTGGTCTACCTGACTGTGATGGAGGACCTGGTCTACTTGTCCCTGATGGAGGACCAGGTCTACCTGACTCTGATGGAGCACCTGGTCTACCTGACTCTGATGGAGGACCTGGTCTACCTGTCCCTGATGGAGGACCTGGTCTACCTGTCCCTGATGAAGGACCTGGTCTACCTGTCCCTGATGGAGGACCTGGTCTACCTGTCCCTGATGAAGGACCTGGTCTACCTGTCACTGATGGAGGACCTGGTCTACTTGTCCCTGATGGAGGACCTGGTCTACCTGTCGCTGATGGAGGACCTGGTCTACTTGTCCCTGATGGAAGACCTGGTCTACCTGACTCTGATGGAGGACCTGGTCTACCTGTCCCTGATGGAGGACCTGGTCTACTTGTCCCTGATTGAGGACCTGGTCTACCTGTCCCTGATTGAGGACCTGGTCTACCTGACTGTGATGGAGGACCAGGTCTACCTGACTCTGATGGAGGACCTGGTCTACCTGTCCCTGATGAAGGACCTGGTCTACCTGTCCCTGATGGAGGACCTGGTCTACTTGTCCCTGATGGAGCACCTGGTCTACCTGTCCCTGATGGAGGACCTGGTCTACTTGTCCCTGATGGAGGACCTGGTCTACCTGACTCTGATGGAGGACCTGGTCTACTTGTCCCTGATGGAGGACCTGGTCTACCTGTCCCTGATGGAGGACCAGGTCTACCTGTCCCTGATGGAGGACCTGGTCTACTTGTCCCTGATGGAGGACCTGGTCTACCCGTCCCTGATGGAGGACATGGTCTACCTGTCCCCGATGGAGGACCTGGTCTACCTGTCCCTGATGGAGAACCTGGTCTACCTGTCCCCGATGGAGGACCAGGTCTACCTGACTCTGATGGAGGCCCTGGTCTACCCGTCCCTGATGGAGGACCTGGTCTACCTGTCCCTGATGGAGGCCCTGGTCTTCCTGTCCCCGATGGAGGACCAGGTCTACCTGACTCTGATGGAGGCCCTGGTCTACCTGTCCCTGATGAAGGACCTGGCCTACCTGTCCCTGATGGAGGACCTGGTCTACCTGTCCCCGATGGAGGACCTGGTCTACCTGTCCCTGATGGAGGACCTGGTCTACTTGTCCCTGACGGAGGACCAGGTCTACCTGTCCCTGATGGAGGACCTTGTCTACTTGTCCCTGATGGAGGACCAGGTCTACCTGACTCTGATGGAGGACATGGTCTACCTGACTCTGATGGAGCACCTGGTCTACCTGTCCCTGATGAAGGACCTGGTCTACCTGTCCCTGATGGAGGACCTGGTCTACCCGTCCCTGATGAAGGACCTGGTCTACCTGTCCCTGATGGAGGACCTGGTCTACCTGTCCCTGATGAAGGACCTGGTCTACCTGTCGCTGATTGAGGACCAGGTCTACCTGACTCTGATGGAGGACCAGGTCCACCTGACTCTGATGGAGGACCAGGTCTACCTGACTCTGATGGAGCACCTGGTCTACCTGTCCCTGATGGAGGACCTCGTCTACCTGTCCCTGATGAAGGACCTGGTCTACCTGTCCCTGATGGAGGACCTGGTCTACCTGTCCCTGATGAAGGACCTGGTCTACCTGTCCCTGATTGAGGACCTGGTCTACCTGACTGTGATGGAGGACCAGGTCTACCTGACTCTGATGGAGGACCTGGTCTACTTGTCCCTGATGGAGCACCTCGTCTACCTGTCCCTGATGGAGGACCTGGTCTACTTGTCCCTGATGGAGGACCTGGTCTACTTGTCCCTGATGGAGGACCTGGTCTACCTGACTCTGATGGAGGACCTGGTCTACTTGTCCCTGATGGAGGACCTGGTCTACTTGTCCCTGATGGAGGACCTGGTCTACCTGTCCCCGATGGAGGACCAGGTCTACCTGTCCCTGATGGAGGACCTGGTCTACCTGTCCCTGATGAAGGACCTGGTCTACCTGTCACTGATGGAGGACCTGGTCTACTTGTCCCTGATGGAGGACCTGGTCTACCTGTCGCTGATGGAGGACCTGGTCTACTTGTCCCTGATGGAAGACCTGGTCTACCTGACTCTGTTGGAGGACCTGGTCTACCTGTCCCTGATGGAGGACCTGGTCTACTTGTCCCTGATTGAGGACCTGGTCTACCTGTCCCTGATTGAGGACCTGGTCTACCTGACTGTGATGGAGGACCAGGTCTACCTGACTCTGATGGAGGACCTGGTCTACCTGTCCCTGATGAAGGACCTGGTCTACCTGTCCCTGATGGAGGACCTGGTCTACTTGTCCCTGATGGAGCACCTGGTCTACCTATCCCTGATGGAGGACCTGGTCTACTTGTCCCTGATGGAGGACCTGGTCTACCTGACTCTGATGGAGGACCTGGTCTACTTGTCCCTGATGGAGGACCTGGTCTACCTGTCCCTGATGGAGGACCAGGTCTACCTGTCCCTGATGGAGGACCTGGTCTACCTGTCCCTGATGGAGGACCTGGTCTACCCGTCCCTGATGGAGGACCTGGTCTACCTGTCCCTGATGGAGGACATGGTCTACCTGTCCCCGATGGAGGACCTGGTCTACCTGTCCCTGATGGAGAACCTGGTCTACCTGTCCCCGATGGAGGACCAGGTCTACCTGACTCTGATGGAGGCCCTGGTCTACCCGTCCCTGATGGAGGCCCTGGTCTACCTGTCCCTGATGGAGGCCCTGGTCTACCTGTCCCCGATGGAGGACCAGGTCTACCTGACTCTGATGGAGGCCCTGGTCTACCTGTCCCTGATGAAGGACCTGGCCTACCTGTCCCTGATGGAGGACCTGGTCTACCTGTCCCCGATGGAGGACCTGGTCTACCTGTCCCTGATGGAGGACCTGGTCTACTTGTCCCTGACGGAGGACCAGGTCTACCTGTCCCTGATGGAGGACCTTGTCTACTTGTCCCTGATGGAGGACCAGGTCTACCTGACTCTGATGGAGGACATGGTCTACCTGACTCTGATGGAGCACCTGGTCTACCTGTCCCTGATGAAGGACCTGGTCTACCTGTCCCTGATGGAGGACCTGGTCTACCCGTCCCTGATGAAGGACCTGGTCTACCTGTCCCTGATGGAGGACCTGGTCTACCTGTCCCTGATGAAGGACCTGGTCTACCTGTCGCTGATTGAGGACCAGGTCTACCTGACTCTGATGGAGGACCAGGTCCACCTGACTCTGATGGAGGACCAGGTCTACCTGACTCTGATGGAGCACCTGGTCTACCTGTCCCTGATGGAGGACCTCGTCTACCTGTCCCTGATGAAGGACCTGGTCTACCTGTCCCTAATGGAGGACCTGGTCTACCTGTCCCTGATGAAGGACCTGGTCTACCTGTCCCTGATTGAGGACCTGGTCTACCTGACTGTGATGGAGGATCAGGTCTACCTGACTCTGATGGCGGACCTGGTCTACTTGTCCCTGATGGAGCACCTCGTCTACCTGTCCCTGATGGAGGACCTGGTCTACTTGTCCCTGATGGAGGACCTGGTCTACTTGTCCCTGATGGAGGACCTGGTCTACCTGACTCTGATGGAGGACCTGGTCTACTTGTCCCTGATGGAGGACCTGGTCTACTTGTCCCTGATGGAGGACCTGGTCTACCTGACTCTGATGGAGGACCTGGTCTACTTGTCCCTGATGGAGGACCTGGTCTACCTGTCCCTGATGGAGGACCTGGTCTACCTGACTCTGATGGAGGACCTGGTCTACTTGTCCCTGATGGAGCACCTGGTCTACCTGTCCCTGATGGAGGACCTGGTCTACTTGTCCCTGATGGAGGACCTGGTCTACCTGACTCTGATGGAGGACGTGGTCTACTTGTCCCTGATGGAGCACCTGGTCTACCCGTCCCTGATGGAGGACCTGGTCTACTTGTCCCTGATGGAGCACCTGGTCTACCTGTCCCTGATGGAGGACCTGGTCTACCTGTCCCTGATGGAGGACCTGGTCTACTTGTCCCTGATGGAGGACCTGGTCTACCTGTCCCTGATGGAGGACCTGGTCTACTTGTCCCTGATGGAGGACCTGGTCTACCTGACTCTGATGGAGGACCAGGTCCACCTGACTCTGATGGAGGACCAGGTCTACCTGACTCTGATGGAGCACCTGGTCTACCTTTCCCTGATGGAGGACCTGGTCTACCTGTCCCTGATGAAGGACCTGGTCTACCTGTCCCTGATTGAGGACCTGGTCTACCTGACTGTGATGGAGGACCTGGTCTACTTGTCCCTGATGGAGGACCTGGTCTACCTGTCCCTGATGGAGGACCTGGTCTACTTGTCCCTGATGGAGGACCAGGTCTACCTGACTCTGATGGAGGACCAGGTCCACCTGACTCTGATGGAGGACCAGGTCTACTTGTCCCTGATGAAGGACCTGGTCTACCTGTCCCTGATGGAGGACCAGGTCTACCTGACTCTGATGGAGGACCTGGTCTACCTGTCCCTGATGAAGGACCTGGTCTACCTGTCCCTGATGGAGGACCTGGTCTACCTGTCCCTGATGAAGGACCTGGTCTACCTGTCCCTGATTGAGGACCTGGTCTACCTGACTGTGATGGAGGACCTGGTCTACTTGTCCCTGATGGAGGACCAGGTCTACCTGACTCTGATGGAGCACCTGGTCTACCTGACTCTGATGGAGGACCTGGTCTACCTGTCCCTGATGGAGGACCTGGTCTACTTGTCCCTGATGGAGGACCTGGTCTACCTGACTCTGATGGAGGACCTGGTCTACCTGTCCCTGATGGAGGACCTGGTCTACTTGTCCCTGATTGAGGACCTGGTCTACCTGACTGTGATGGAGGACCAGGTCTACCTGACTCTGATGGAGGACCTGGTCTACCTGTCCCTGATGAAGGACCTGGTCTACCTGTCCCTGATGGAGGACCTGGTCTACTTGTCCCTGATGGAGCACCTGGTCTACCTGTCCCTTATGGAGGACCTGGTCTACTTGTCCCTGATGGAGGACCTGGTCTACCTGACTCTGATGGAGGACCTGGTCTACTTGTCCCTGATGGAGGACCTGGTCTACCTGTCCCTGATGGAGGACCTGGTCTACCTGTCCCTGATGGAGGACCTGGTCTACCTGTCCCTGATGGAGGACCTGGTCTACCCGTCCCTGATGGAGGACCTGGTCTACCTGTCCCCGATGGAGGACATGGTCTACCTGTCCCCGATGGAGGACCTGGTCTACCTGTCCCTGATGGAGGACCTGGTCTACCTGTCCCCGATGGAGGACCAGGTCTACCTGACTCTGATGGAGGCCCTGGTCTACCCGTCCCTGATGGAGGACCTGGTCTACCTGTCCCTGATGGAGGCCCTGGTCTACCTGTCCCCGATGGAGGACCAGGTCTACCTGACTCTGATGGAGGCCCTGGTCTACCTGTCCCTGATGAAGGACCTGGCCTACCTGTCCCTGATGGAGGACCTGGTCTACCTGTCCCTGATGGAGGACCTGGTCTACCTGACTCTGATGGAGGACCTGGTCTACTTGTCTCTGATGGAGGACCTGGTCTACTTGTCCCTGATGGAGGACCAGGTCTACTTGTCCCTGATGGAGGACCTGGTCTACCTGTCCCTGATGGAGGACCTGGTCTACCTGACTCTGATGGAGGACCTGGTCTACTTGTCTCTGATGGAGCACCTGGTCTACCTGTCCCTGATGGAGGACCTGGTCTACTTGTCCCTGATGGAGGACCAGGTCTACCTGTCCCTGATGGAGGACCAGGTCTACTTGTCCCTGATGAAGGACCTGGTCTACCTGTCCCTGATGGAGGACCTGGTCTACCCGTCCCTGATGAAGGACCTGGTCTACCTGTCACTGATGGAGGACCTGGTCTACTTGTCCCTGATGGAGCACCTGGTCTACCTGTCCCTGATGGAGGACCTGGTCTACTTGTCCCTGATGGAGGACCAGGTCTACTTGTCCCTGATGGAGGACCTGGTCTACCTGTCCCTGATGGAGGACCTGGTCTACCTGACTCTGATGGAGGACCTGGTCTACTTGTCTCTGATGGAGCACCTGGTCTACCTGTCCCTGATGGAGGACCTGGTCTACTTGTCCCTGATGGAGGACCAGGTCTACCTGTCCCTGATGGAGGACCAGGTCTACTTGTCCCTGATGAAGGACCTGGTCTACCTGTCCCTGATGGAGGACCTGGTCTACCCGTCCCTGATGAAGGACCTGGTCTACCTGTCACTGATGGAGGACCTGGTCTACCCGTCCCTGATGGAGGACCAGGTCTACCTGACTCTGATGGAGCACCTGGTCTACCTGTCCCTGATGAAGGACCTGGTCTACCTGTCCCTGATGGAGGACCTGGTCTACCTGTCCCTGATGAAGGACCTGGTCTACCTGTCACTGATTGAGGACCTGGTCTACCTGACTGTGATGGAGGACCAGGTCTACCTGACTCTGATGGAGGACCTGGTCTACCTGTCCCTGATGAAGGACCTGGTCTACCTGTCCCTGATGGAGGACCTGGTCTACCTGTCCCTGATGAAGGACCTGGTCTACCTGTCCCTGATGGAGGACATGGTCTACCTGTCCCTGATGGAGGACCTGGTCTACCTGTCCCTGATGGAGGACCTGGTCTACCTGTCCCTGATGGAGGACCTGGTCTACCTGACTGTGATGGAGGACCAGGTCTACCTGACTCTGATGGAGGACCTGGTCTACCTGTCCCTGATGAAGGACCTGGTCTACCTTTCCCTGATGAAGGACCTGGTCTACCTGTCCCTGATGGAGGACATGGTCTACCTGTCCCCGATGGAGGACCAGGTCTACCTGTCCCCGATGGAGGACATGGTCTACCTGTCCCCGATGGAGGACCAGGTCTACCTGTCCCTGATGGAGGACCAGGACTACCTGTCCCTGATGAAGGACCTGGTCTACCTGTCCCTGATGGAGGACCAGGTCTACCTGTCCCTGATGGAGGACCTGGTCTACCTGTCCCTGATGGAGGACATGGTCTACCTGTCCCTGATGGAGGACCAGGTCTACCTGTCCCTGATGGAGGACATGGTCTACCTGTCCCCGATGGAGGACCAGGTCTAGGGTGATCCTGCGGTCTGGACACATCGGGCGCTGTCGGAGCAGCCTTTCAAGTCTCCTAAAGTTTTCTTTAGAAGTTGTTGTTCCCTAGCAACAGCAACCGGTATGGGGGGTAATTAATGCCCTCAACGTTAAGTGGAACCAATAAAAAAACCTTCATCATGGTTCCACCATCTGCAAGAAGAAATGAAGCCTGTTGTGGGCCTTCATCTTCATCTTGATCTTCATCTTCATCATCATCAGAAATGAAAGCTTAAAAAAATTCCCAGCGGATCCAAGGCAGGTTCCAGGCGGATCCAAGGCAGGTTCCAGGCAGATCCAAGGCAGGTTCCAGGCAGATCCAAGGCAGGTTCCAGGCGGATCCAAGGCAGGTTCCAGGCAGATCCAAGGCATGTTCCAGGCGGATCCAAGGCAGGTTCCAGGCAGATCCAAGGCAGGTTCCAGGCGGATCCAAGGCAGGTTCCAGGCAGATCCAAGGCAGGTTCCAGGCGGATCCAAGGCAGGTTCCAGGCGGATCCAAGGCAGGTTCCAGGCAGATCCAAGGCATGTTCCAGGCGGATCCAAGGCAGGTTCCAGGCAGATCCAAGGCAGGTTCCAGGCGGATCCAAGGCAGGTTCCAGGCGGATCCAAGGCAGGTTCCAGGCAGATCCAAGGCAGGTTCCAGGCAGATCCAAGGCAGGTTCCAGGCGGATCCAAAGCAGGTTCCAGGCAGATCCAAGGCAGGTTCCAGGCAGATCCAAGGCAGGTTCCAGGCGGATCCAAGGCAGGTTCCAGGCGGATCCAAGGCAGGTTCCAGGCGGATCCAAGGCAGGTTCCAGGCAGATCCAAGGCAGGTTCCAGGCGGATCCAAGGCAGGTTCCAGGCAGATCCAAGGCAGGTTCCAGGCGGATCCAAGGCAGGTTCCAGGCAGATCCAAGGCAGGTTCCAGGCAGATCCACGGCAGGTTCCAGGCGGATCCAAGGCAGGTTCCAGGCGGATCCAAGGCAGGTTCCAGGCAGATCCAAGGCAGGTTCCAGGCGGATCCAAGGCAGGTTCCAGGCGGATCCAAGGCAGGTTCCAGGCAGATCCAAGGCAGGTTCCCGGCGGATCCAAGGCAGGTTCCAGGCGGATCCAAGGCAGGTTCCAGGCCGATCCAAGGCAGGTTCCAGGCGGATCCAAGGCAGGTTCCAGGCAGATCCAAGGCAGGTTCCAGGCGGATCCAAGGCAGGTTCCAGGCGGATCCAAGGCAGGTTTGAGGCAGATCCAAGGCAGGTTTGAGGCAGATCCAAGGCAGGTTCCAGGCAGATCCAAGGCAGGTTCCAGGCAGATCCAAGGCAGGTTTCAGGCAGATCCAAGGCAGGTTCCCGGCGGATCCAAGGCAGGTTCCAGGCAGATCCAAGGCAGGTTCCAGGTGGATCCAAGGCAGGTTCCAGGCAGATCCAAGGCAGGTTCCAGGTGGATCCAAGGCAGGTTCCAGGCGGATCCAAGGCAGGTTCCAGGTGGATCCAAGGCAGGTTCCAGGCAGATCCAAGGCAGGTTCCAGGTAGATCCAAGGCAGGTTCCAGGCGGAACAGTAAAGTAAAGATGCTGGTCTATAAGTCGTAAAACTGCCCAGACCGGACCTTGATCTTCTGCTCCCGGACCGGGCCTTGATCTCCTGCTCCCGACCGGACCTTGATCTCCTGCTCCCGACCGGGCCTTGATCTCCTGCTCCCGACCGGGCCTTGATCTCCTGCTTCCGGACCGGGCCTTGATCTCCTGCTCCCGACCGGACCTTGATCTCCTGCTCCCGACCGGGCCTTGATCTCCTGCTCCCGACCGGGCCTTGATCTCCTGCTTCCGGACCGGACCTTGATCTTCTGCTCCCGGACCGGGCCTTGATCTCCTGCTCCCGACCGGACCTTGATCTCCTGCTCCCGAACCAGACTGGGGGTTTTTCTGTCTCTCTCGAGTGTTTTGGTCTTGCGGAAACATCTGGCGGGACATCTTTTCTCTTTCCTGAACACGTTTTCTTGCTTTTCTTATTTTAGACACTCCTTGAACACCCGAGTGGGAAAGTTTTCATCTGAATACATTCTTTCATCCTTTAGCTCTGGTTTGTCCAAGCTGCTTTCAGGACCTTTTGCCTCTCACTGTGGTTTTGGAAACATACTATTATTGATCTGTTATAGTTTAAACCTGCGACCTGGTGCTGAGCTTCTGTCACTCTCTTCACAAACTCAACCATGTTATCCCCTTCACAGCTTTCTGGGACTGGATTCTCAAACCTTTCCTTCTTTCTCGGGCCTTAACGTCTTCACATGTCGCCTCCAGTTGTCCCTGGATGTGCAGACTGGATCAGAACTGGATCAGAGTTAATGCTACTCATTTTCCACAATTCTTATCTCTGCAGCATCCATTCTACAAGGCAGGTTCCAGTCAGGTTCCAGGCAGGTTCCAGTCAGGTTCCAGTCCGGTTCCAGGCAGGTTTCAGTCAGGTTCCAGTCAGGTTCCAGGCAGGTTCCAGTCAGGTTCCAGTCAGGTTCCAGTCAGGTTCCAGTCAGGTTCCAGCCAGGTTCCAGTCAGGTTCCAGCCAGGTTCCAGGCAGGTTCCAGTCAGGTTCCAGCCAGGTTCCAGTCAGGTTCCAGCCAGGTTCCAGTCAGGTTCCAGTCAGGTTCCAGTCAGGTTCCAGCCAGGTTCCAGTCAGGTTCCAGTCCGGTTCCAGGCAGGTTTCAGCCAGGTTCCAGTCAGGTTCCAGCCAGGTTCCAGTCAGGTTCCAGCCAGGTTCCAGTCAGGTTCCAGTCAGGTTCCAGCCAGGTTCCAGTCAGGTTCCAGCCAGGTTCCAGTCAGGTTCCAGTCAGGTTCCAGCCAGGTTCCAGTCAGGTTCCAGTCAGGTTCCAGCCAGGTTCCAGTCAGGTTCCAGTCCGGTTCCAGGCAGGTTTCAGCCAGGTTCCAGTCAGGTTCCAGTCAGGTTCCAGCCAGGTTCCAGTCAGGTTCCAGCCAGGTTCCAGTCAGGTTCCAGTCAGGTTCCAGGCAGGTTCCAGTCAGGTTCCAGCCAGGTTCCAGTCAGGTTCCAGTCAGGTTCCAGCCAGGTTCCAGTCAGGTTCCAGTCCGGTTCCAGGCAGGTTTCAGCCAGGTTCCAGTCAGGTTCCAGTCAGGTTCCAGTCAGGTTCCAGGCAGGTTCCAGTCAGGTTCCAGCCAGGTTCCAGTCAGGTTCCAGTCAGGTTCCAGGCAGGTTCCAGTCAGGTTCCAGGCAGGTTCCAGTCAGGTTCCAGCCAGGTTCCAGTCAGGTTCCAGGCAGGTTCCAGTCAGGTTCCAGCCAGGTTCCAGTCAGGTTCCAGTCAGGTTCCAGCCAGGTTCCAGTCAGGTTCCAGCCAGGTTCCAGTCAGGTTCCAGTCAGGTTCCAGTCAGGTTCCAGGCAGGTTCCAGTCAGGTTCCAGCCAGGTTCCAGTCAGGTTCCAGCCAGGTTCCAGTCTGGTTCCAGTCAGGTTCCAGTCAGGTTCCAGCCAGGTTCCAGTCAGGTTCCAGTCAGGTTCCAGGCAGGTTCCAGTCAGGTTCCAGCCAGGTTCCAGTCAGGTTCCAGTCAGGTTCCAGCCAGGTTCCAGTCAGGTTCCAGTCCGGTTCCAGGCAGGTTTCAGCCAGGTTCCAGTCAGGTTCCAGTCAGGTTCCAGGCAGGTTCCAGTCAGGTTCCAGTCAGGTTCCAGCCAGGTTCCAGTCAGGTTCCAGTCCGGTTCCAGGCAGGTTTCAGCCAGGTTCCAGTCAGGTTCCAGGCAGGTTCCAGTCAGGTTCCAGTCAGGTTCCAGGCAGGTTCCAGTCAGGTTCCAGTCAGGTTCCAGGCAGGTTCCAGTCAGGTTCCAGTCAGGTTCCAGTCAGGTTCCAGGCAGGTTCCAGTCAGGTTCCAGGCAGGTTCCAGTCAGGTTGTTGCGGTCCAAGCCTGCTGGAATGTGGAGGAAGATGTCCCAACACCCGCACAAGACTTGGATTGGCCAGCCTTCCGCATCTCAGCCTCTACCCTTGGTGCTTTAGGATTCGTGGAGGACTTTTCAGGACCAAGGCTCATTGGCTACCTCCTCCGCCACTCTCCTATTTAAGGAACGTCATCAACCTCATTCAGGGCAGCTGTGTTTGAGTGTGACACAGTTTGCCACTGTTGTACTGTTTGTGGGTTTTGCTGAGATTTCTTCTGGGACCTTTTGACTTGTTGCAGAGTTACAAAACTTGTAGTATTTTTGTGTGTGATTACAGAGTTGTTTTGGGATTTGTGTTATTGTATTAAGAAAGTTATCTCTTCCGTATTGGGAAGTTTTGTGTTATCCATTTTGGAGTTTTGTTAAATAGTGGGTTTTGCTCCTGTCACAGGATGTTTTAAGTTGTACCGTTTAGTTCCTTGGTTTGAATCATTGTAAATAAAAACCCACCTTTTTATTGGAACTCTTAGCTGCCACTCTTTTTTTTGTGTTGCAACCCCCTATTTCGCCTAGACACCACTGGGGTCGTAACACAGGTTCCAGTCAGATCCAAGGTAGGTTCCAGTCAGGTCCCACTCAGGTTCCAGTCAGGTCCCACTCAGGTTCCAGTCAGGTTCCAGTCAGGTTCCAGTCAGGTTAGAAGCAGGTTCCAGGCATGTTCCAGGCAGGTTCCAGTAAGGTTTCAGTCAGGTCCCACTCAGGTTCCAGTCAGGTTCCAGGCAGGTTCCAGTCATGTTCCAGTCAGATCCAAGGCAGGTTCCAGTCAGGTCCCACTTAGGTTCCAGTCAGGTCCCACTCAGGTTCCAGTCAGGTCCCTCTCAGGTTCCAGTCAGGTCCCACTTAGGTTCCAGGCAGGTTCCAGTCAGATCCAAGGTAGATTCCAGTCAGATCCAAGGTAGATTCCAGTCAGGTCCCACTCAGGTTCCACTCAGGTTCCAGGCAGGTTCCAGGCAGGTTCCAGTCTGGTTTCAGGCAGGTTCCAGTCAGGTTCCTGTCAGGTTCAAGGCAGGTTCCAGTCAGGTTCCTGTCAGGTTCAAGGCAGGTTCCAGTCAGGTTTCAGGCAGGTTCCAGTCAGGTTCCTGTCAGGTTCAAGGCAGGTTCCAGTCAGGTTAGAAGCAGGTTCCAGGCATGTTCCAGGCAGATCCAAGACAGGTTCCAGTCAGGTTCCAGTCAGGTTAGAAGCAGGTTCCAGGCATGTTCCAGGCAGGTTCCAGTAAGGTTTCAGTCAGGTCCCACTCAGGTCCCACTCAGGTTCCAGTTAGGTTCCAGTCAGGTTAGAAGGAGGTTCCAGGCATGTTCCAGGCAGGTTCCAGTAAGGTTTCAGTCAGGTTCCAGGCAGGTTTCAGCCAGGTTCCAGTCAGGTTCCAGTAAGGTTTCAGTCAGGTTCCAGGCAGGTTCCAGTCAGGTTCCAGTCAGGTTCCAGGCAGGTTCCAGTCAGATCCAAGGCAGGTTCCAGTCAGGTTCCAGTCAGGTCCCACTTAGGTTCCAGTCAGGTTCCAGTCAGGTTCCAGTCAGGTTAGAAGGAGGTTCCAGGCATGTTCCAGGCAGGTTCCAGTAAGGTTTCAGTCAGGTTCCAGGCAGGTTCCAGGCAGGTTCCAGTAAGGTTTCAGTCAGGTTCCAGGCAGGTTCCAGTCAGGTTCCAGGCAGGTTCCAGTCAGGTTCCAGTAAGGTTTCAGTCAGGTTCCAGGCAGGTTCCAGTCAGGTTCCAGTCAGGTCCCACTCAGGTCCCACTCAGGTCCCAGGCAGGTTCCAGTCAGGTCCCACTCAGGCTCCACTCAGGCTCCAGTCAGGTTCCAGTAAGGTCCCACTTAGGTTCCAGTCAGGTTCCAGTCAGTTTCCAGGCAGGTTCCAGTCAGATCTAAGGCAGGTTCCAATCAGGTTCCAGTCACATCCAAGCCAGGTCCCACTCAGGTTCCAGTCAGATCCAAGGAAGGTTCCAGTCACGTTCCAGTCAGATCCAAGGCAGGTTCCAGTCAGGTTCCAAGGCAAATTCCAGTCAGCTTCCAGTCAGGATCCAGTCAGGTTCCAGGCAGGATCCAGGCAGGTTCCAGTCAGGTTCCAGTCATGTTCCAGGCAGGTTCCAGTCACGTTCCAGTCAGATCCAAGGCAGGTTCCAGTCATGTTCCAGTCAGATCCAAGGAAGGTTCCAGGCAGGTTCCAGTCACGTTCCAGTCAGATCGACTGACTGTTGGTAGTCGCTGGCAGCCATCTTGGATGTCCTGCAAAAAAGGTTCCAGGTAGGTTCTGCTCGGGTTCTAGGTAGGTTCCAGCAAGGTTCCACTCAGATCCCAGGCAGGTTCTGCTTGGGTTCCAGGTAGGTACTGGCCAGGTTTTAGGCAGGTTCTACTTCAGTTACAGGAATGTCCCACTCAGATTCCACTCAGGTTCCAGGCAGGTTCCAGTCAGGTTCCAGTTAGATCCAAGGTAGGTTCCAGTCAGGTTCCAGGCAGGTTCCAGTCAGTTTCCAGTCAGGTTCCAGTCAGGTTCCAGGCAGGTTCCAGTCAGATCCAAGGTAGGTTCCAGTCAGGTCCCACTCAGGTTCCAGTCACGTTCCAATCAGTTCCAAGGCAGGTTCCAGTCAGGTTCCAGTCAGATCCAAGCCAGGTCCCACTCAGGTTCCAGTCAGGTTTCAGTCAGGTTCCAGTCAGGTTTCAGGCAGGTTCCAGTTAGGTTCCAGTCAGATTCAAGGCAGGATCCACTAAGGTTCCAGTCAGGTTCCAGTCAGATCCAAGGCAGGTCCCAGGCAGGTTCCAGTCACGTTCCAGTCACGTTCCAAGGCAGGTTCCAGTCAGGTTCCAGTCAGGTTCCAGTCAGATCCAAGCCAGGTCCCACTCAGGTTCCAGTCAGGTTTCAAGCAGGTTCCAGTCAGGTTCCAGTCAGGTTTCAGTCAGGTTTCAGTCAGGTTTCAGTCAGGTTCCAGGCAGGTTCCAGTCACGTTCCAGTCAGATCGACTGACTGGCAGTAGCCGCTGGCAGCCATCCTGGATTTCCTGCAAAAAAAGGTTCCAGGTAGGTTCTGCTTGGGTTCTATGTAGGTTCCAGCAAAGTTCCACTCAGATTCCAGGCAGGTTCTGCTTGGGTTCCAGGTAGGTTCTGGCCAGGTTTTAGGCAGGTTCTACCTCAGTTACAGGAATGTCCCACTCAGATTCCACTCAGGATCCAGGCAGGTTCCATTTCTGTACGACCCAGATTCTATGCAAGTTCCAAGTAGGTTCCAGTCAAATTTCAGGCACGTTTTAGCCAGGTTCTGCTCAGTTTCAAGCCAGTTCCCACTCAGGTCCTACTCAGGTTCCAGTCAGGTTCCAGGCAGGTTCCAGTCAGGTTCCAGAAAGGGTTCCAGGTAGGTTCCAGTCAGATCCAAGGCAGGTTCCAGTCAGGTTCCAGGCATGTTCAAGGCAGGTTCCTGTCAGATGCACGGTAGGTTCCACTCAGGTTTCAGTCAGGTTCCAGTCAGGTTCCAGTCAGATCCAAGGTAGGTTCCACTCAGGTTCCAGTCAGGTTCCAGTCAGGTTCCAGTCAGATCCAAGGCAGGTTCCACTCAGGTTCCAGGCAGGTTCCAGTCACGTTCCAGTCACGTTCCAGTCAGTTCAAAGGCAGGTTCCAGTCAGGTTCCAGTCAGTACAAAGGCAGGTTCCAGTCAGATCCAAGGCAGGTTCCAGTCAGGTTCCAGTCACGTTCCAGTCAGATCCAAGGCAGGTTCCAGTCAGGTTCCAGTCAGATCCAAGGCAGGTTCCAGTCAGATCCCAGGCAGGTTTCAGGCAGGTTCCACGCAGGTTCCACTCAGGTTCCAGTCAGGTTCCAGTCAGGTTCCAGTCAGGTTCCACTCAGGTTCCACTCAGGTTCCAGTCAGGTTCCAGTCAGGTTCCACTCAGGTTCCAGGCAGGATCCAGGCAGGTTCCAGTCAGATCCCAGGCAGGTTTCAGGCAGGTTCCACGCAGGTTCCACTCAGGTCCCTCTCAGGTTGCAGTCAGGTTCCAGTCAGGTTCCAGTCCGGTTCCAGGCAGGTTCCAGGCAGGTTCCAGACAGGTTCCAGGCAGATCCAAGGCAGGTTCCAGGCAGATCCAAGGCAGGTTTCAGGCAGATCCAAGACAGGTTCCCGGCGGATCCAAGGCAGGTTCCAGTCAGGTTCCAGGCAGGTTCCAGGCAGGTTTCAGTCAGGTTCCAGTCAGGTTCCAGTCAGGTTCCAGTCAGGTTCCAGGCAGGTTCCACTCAGGTTCCAGTCAGGTTCCAGTCAGGTCCCAGTCAGATCAGAGGTAGGTTCCAGTCAGGTCCCATTCAGGTTCCAGGCAGGTTCCAGTCAGGTCCCACTCAGGTTCCAGTCAGGTCCCACTCAGGTTCCAGTCAGGTTCCACTCAGGTTCAAGGCAGGTTCCAGTCAGATCCAAGGCAGGTTCCACTCAGGTTCCACTCAGGTCCCACTCAGGTCCCACTCAGGTTCCAGTCAGGTTCCAGGCTGGTTCCAGTCAGATCCAAGGCAGGTTCCACTCAGGTTCCACTCAGGTCCCACTCAGGTTCCAGTCAGTTTCCAGGCAGGTTCCAGTCAGGTTCCAGGCTGGTTTCAGGCAGGTTCCAGTCAGGTTCAAGGCAGGTTCCAGTCAGATCCAAGGCAGGTTCCACTCAGGTTCCACTCAGGTTCCAGTCAAGTTCCAGTCAGGTTCAAGGCAGGTTCCAGTCAGGTTCCAGTCAGATCCAAGGCAAGTTCCAGTCAGGTTCCAGTCAGGTTCCAGTCAGGTTCCAGTCAGGTTCCAGGCAGGTTCCAGTCAAGTTCCAGTCAGATCCAAGGCAGGTTCCAGTCAGGTTCCAGTAAGATCCAAGGCAGGTTCCAGTCAGATCCAAGGCAGGTTCCAGTCAGGTTCCAGTCAGGTCCCAGTCAGATCAGAGGTAGGTTCCAGTCAGGTCCCACTCAGGCTCCAGTTAGGTTCCAGTCAGGTCCCACTCAGGTTCCAGTCAGGTTCCAGTCAGGTTCCAGTCTGGTTCCAAGCAGGTTCCAGTCAGGTTCCAGTCAGGTTCCAGGCAGGTTCCAGTCAGGTTCCAGAAAGGGTTCCAGGTAGGTTCCAGTCAGATCCAAGGCAGGTTCCAGTCAGGTTCCAGGCATGTTCAAGGCAGGTTCCTGTCAGATGCACGGTAGGTTCCACTCAGGTTTCAGTCAGGTTCCAGTCAGGTTCCAGTCAGATCCAAGGTAGGTTCCACTCAGGTTCCAGTCAGGTTCCAGTCAGGTTCCAGTCAGATCCAAGGCAGGTTCCACTCAGGTTCCAGGCAGGTTCCAGTCACGTTCCAGTCACGTTCCAGTCAGTTCAAAGGCAGGTTCCAGTCAGGTTCCAGTCAGTACAAAGGCAGGTTCCAGTCAGATCCAAGGCAGGTTCCAGTCAGGTTCCAGTCACGTTCCAGTCAGATCCAAGGCAGGTTCCAGTCAGGTTCCAGTCAGATCCAAGGCAGGTTCCAGTCAGATCCCAGGCAGGTTTCAGGCAGGTTCCACGCAGGTTCCACTCAGGTTCCAGTCAGGTTCCAGTCAGGTTCCAGTCAGGTTCCACTCAGGTTCCACTCAGGTTCCAGTCAGGTTCCAGTCAGGTTCCACTCAGGTTCCAGGCAGGATCCAGGCAGGTTCCAGTCAGATCCCAGGCAGGTTTCAGGCAGGTTCCACGCAGGTTCCACTCAGGTCCCTCTCAGGTTGCAGTCAGGTTCCAGTCAGGTTCCAGTCCGGTTCCAGGCAGGTTCCAGGCAGGTTCCAGACAGGTTCCAGGCAGATCCAAGGCAGGTTCCAGGCAGATCCAAGGCAGGTTTCAGGCAGATCCAAGACAGGTTCCCGGCGGATCCAAGGCAGGTTCCAGTCAGGTTCCAGGCAGGTTCCAGGCAGGTTTCAGTCAGGTTCCAGTCAGGTTCCAGTCAGGTTCCAGTCAGGTTCCAGGCAGGTTCCACTCAGGTTCCAGTCAGGTTCCAGTCAGGTCCCAGTCAGATCAGAGGTAGGTTCCAGTCAGGTCCCATTCAGGTTCCAGGCAGGTTCCAGTCAGGTCCCACTCAGGTTCCAGTCAGGTCCCACTCAGGTTCCAGTCAGGTTCCACTCAGGTTCAAGGCAGGTTC
Source organism: Telmatherina bonti (assembly GCF_933228915.1). Lineage (NCBI taxonomy): Eukaryota > Metazoa > Chordata > Actinopteri > Atheriniformes > Telmatherinidae > Telmatherina > Telmatherina bonti. The sequence goes on along the minus strand of NC_136623.1, from coordinate 3,767,241 downwards.
CAGTCAGATCCAAGGCAGGTTCCACTCAGGTTCCACTCAGGTCCCACTCAGGTCCCACTCAGGTTCCAGTCAGGTTCCAGGCTGGTTCCAGTCAGATCCAAGGCAGGTTCCACTCAGGTTCCACTCAGGTCCCACTCAGGTTCCAGTCAGTTTCCAGGCAGGTTCCAGTCAGGTTCCAGGCTGGTTTCAGGCAGGTTCCAGTCAGGTTCAAGGCAGGTTCCAGTCAGATCCAAGGCAGGTTCCACTCAGGTTCCACTCAGGTTCCAGTCAAGTTCCAGTCAGGTTCAAGGCAGGTTCCAGTCAGGTTCCAGTCAGATCCAAGGCAAGTTCCAGTCAGGTTCCAGTCAGGTTCCAGTCAGGTTCCAGTCAGGTTCCAGGCAGGTTCCAGTCAAGTTCCAGTCAGATCCAAGGCAGGTTCCAGTCAGGTTCCAGTAAGATCCAAGGCAGGTTCCAGTCAGATCCAAGGCAGGTTCCAGTCAGGTTCCAGTCAGGTCCCAGTCAGATCAGAGGTAGGTTCCAGTCAGGTCCCACTCAGGCTCCAGTTAGGTTCCAGTCAGGTCCCACTCAGGTTCCAGTCAGGTTCCAGTCAGGTTCCAGTCTGGTTCCAAGCAGGTTCCAGTCAGGTTCCAATCAGGTTCAAGGCAGGTTCCAGTCCTGTTCCAGTCAGATCCAAGGCAGGTTCCAGTCAGGTTCCAGTCAGATCCAAGGCAGGTTCCACTCAGGTTCCACTCAGGTCCCACTCAGGTTCCAGTCAGTTTCCAGGCAGGTTCCAGTCAGATCTAATGCAGGTTCCAATCAGGTTCCAGTCACATCCAAGCCAGGTCCCACTCAGGTTCCAGTCAGATCCAAGGAAGGTTCCAGTCACGTTCCAGTCAGATCCAAGGCAGGTTCCAGTCAGGTTCCAGTCAGGATCCAGTCAGGTTCCAGGCATTATCCAGTCAGGTTCCAGTCAGGTTCCAGTCACGTTCCAGTCAGATCCAAGGCAGGTTCCAGTCATGTTCCAGTCAGATCCAAGGCAGGTTCCAGTCAGATCCCAGGCAGGTTCCACGCAGGTTCCAGTCAGGTTCCAGTCAGAATCCAGTCAGGTTTCAGGCAGGTTCCAGGCAGGTTCCAGTCAGGTTCCAGGCAGGTTCCAGTAAGATCCAAAGGCAGGTTCCAGTCAGGTCCCACTCAGGTTCCAGTGAGGTTCCAGTCAGGTCCCACTCATGTTCCAGTCAGGTTCCAGGCAGGTTCCACTCAGATCCAAGGTAGGTTCCAGTCAGGTCCCGCTCAGGTTCCAGGCAGGTCCCACTCAGGTTCCAGTCAGGTTCCAGTCAGGTTCCACTCAGGTTCCACTCAGGTTCAAGTCAGGTTCCAGTCAGGTTCCAGGCAGGTTCCACTCAGGTTCCACTCAGGTTCCACTCAGGTTCCAGTCAGGTTCAAGTCAGGTTCCAGTCTGGTTCCAGGTAGGTTCCACTCAGGTTCCAGGCAGGTTCCAGTCAGGTCCCACTCAGGTTCCAGTCAGGTTCCACTCAGGTTCCAGTCAGGTTCCAGTCAGGTTCCACTCAGGTTCCACTCAGGTTCAAGTCAGGTTCCAGTCTGGTTCCAGGCAGGTTCCACTCAGGTTCCACTCAGGTTCCACTCAGGTTCCAGTCAGGTTCAAGTCAGGTTCCAGTCTGGTTCCAGGTAGGTTCCACTCAGGTTCCAGTCAGGTTCCACTCAGGTTCCACTCAGGTTCAAGTCAGGTTCCAGTCTGGTTCCAGTCTGGTTCCAGGCAGGTTCCACTCAGGTTCCACTCAGGTTCCAGTCAGGTTCCAGTCAGGTTCCAGTCAGATCCAAGGCAGGTTCCAGTCAGGTTCCAGTCAGATCCAACTCAGGTCCCACTCATGTTCCCGGCAGGTTCAAGTCAGGTTCCAGTCAGGTTCCACTCAGGTTCCAGGCAGGTTCAAGTCAGGTTCCAGTCAGGTTCCACGCAGGTTCCAGTCAGGTTCCAGTCAGGTTCCAGTCAGATCCAAGGCAGGTTCCAGTCAGGTTCCAGTCAGATCCAAGGCAGGTTCCAGTCAGGTTCCAGTCAGATCCAAGTCAGGTTCCAGTCAGGTTCCACTCAGGTTCCAGGCAGGTTCAAGTCAGGTTCCAGTCAGGTTCCACGCAGGTTCCAGTCAGGTTCCAGTCAGGTTCCAGTCAGATCCAAGCCAGGTCCCACTCATGTTCCACTCAGGTTCCAGTCAGGTTCCAGTCAGATTCCAGTCAGGTCCCACTCAGGTTCCAGTCAGGTCCCACTCAGGTTCCAGTCAGGTTCCAGTCAGATCCAAGGCATGTCCCACTTAGGTTCCAGTCAGGTTCCAGTGAGGTTCCAGTCAGATCCAAGGAAGGTTCCAGTCACGTTCCATTCAGATCCAAGGCAGGTTCCAGTCAGGTTCCAGTCAGATCCAACTCAGGTCCCACTCATGTTCCAGGCAGGTTCAAGTCAGGTTCCAGTCAGGTTCCACTCAGGTTCCAGTCTGGTTCTAGGCAGGTTCCAGTCAGGTTCGTCAGGTTCCAGTCTGGTCCAAGGCAGGTTCCACTCAGATCCAACTCAGGTCCCACTCATGTTCCAGGCAGGTTCAAGTCAGGTTCCAGTCAGGTTCCACTGAGGTTCCAGTCAGGTTCCACGCAGGTTCCAGTCAGGTTCCAGTCAGATCCAAGGCAGGTTCCAGTCAGGTTCCAGTCAGATCCAAGGCAGGTTCCAGTCAGGTTCCAGTCAGATCCAAGGCAGGTTCCAGTCAGGTTCCAGTCAGATCCAACTCAGGTCCCACTCATGTTCAAGTCAGGTTCCAGTCAGGTTCCAGGCAGGTTCCAGTCAGATTCCAGCCAGGTCCGACTCAGGTTCCGGTCAGGTTCCAGTCAGGTTCCAGTCAGATCCAAGGAAGGTTCCAGTCACGTTCCATTCAGATCCAAGGCAGGTTCCAGTCAGGTTCCAGGCAGGTTCCAGTCACGTTCCAGTCAGACCGACTGACTGTCGGTAGCCGCTGGCAGCCATCTTGGATTTCTTGCAAAAAAGGTTCCAGGCAGGTTCCAGTCACGTTCCAGTCAGACCGACTGACTGTCGGTAGCCGCTGGCAGCCATCTTGGATTTCTTGCAAAAAAGGTTCCAGGTAGGTTCTGCTCGGGTTCTAGGTAGGTTCCAGCAAGGTTCCACTCAGATTCCAGGCAGGTTCTGCTCGGGTTCCAGGTAGGTTCTGGCCAGGTTTCAGGCAGGTTTTACTTCAGTTACAGGAATGTCCCACTCAGATTCAACTCAGGATCCAGGCAGGTTCCATTTCTGTACGACCCAGATTCTATGCAAGTTCCAAATAGGTTCCAGTCAAATTCCAGGCACGTTTTAGCCAGGTTCTGCTCAGTTTCAAGCCAGTTCCCACTCAGGTCCCACTCAGGTTCCAGTCAGGTTCCAGGCAGGTTCCAGTCAAGTTCCAGTCAGGTTCCAGACAGGTTCCAGTCAAGTTCCAGTCAGGTTCCAGACAGGTTCCAGTCAGGTTCCAGTCCGGTTCCAGGCAGGTTCCAGTCAGGTTCCAGGCAGATCCAAGGCAGGTTCCAGGCAGATCCAAGGCAGGTTCCAGGCAGATCCAAGGCAGGTTCCAGGCAGATCCAAGGCAGGTTTCAGGCAGATCCAAGACAGGTTCCAGGCAGATCCAAGGCAGGTTTCAGGCAGATCCAAGACAGGTTCCCGGCGGATCCAAGGCAGGTTCCAGTCAGGTTCCAGTCAGGTTCCAGGCAGGTTCCAGTCAGGTTCCAGGCAGGTTCCAGTCAGGTTCCAGGCAGGTTCCAGTCAGGTTGTTGCGGTCCAAGCCTGCTGGAATGTGGAGGAAGATGTCCCAACACCCGCACCAGACTTGGATTGGCCAGCCTTCCGCATCTCAGCCTCTACCCTTGGTGCTTTAGGATTCGTGGAGGACTTTTCAGGACCAAGGCTCATTGGCTACCTCCTCCGCCACTCTCCTATTTAAGGAACGTCATCAACCTCATTCAGGGCAGCTGTGTTTGAGTGTGACACAGTTTGCCATTGTTGTACTGTTTGTGGGTTTTGCTGAGATTTCTTCTGGGACCTTTTGACTTGTTGCAGAGTTACAAAACTTGTAGTATTTTTGTGTGTGATTACAGAGTTGTTTTGGGATTTGTGTTATTGTATTAAGAAAGTTATCTCTTCCGTATTGGGAAGTTTTGTGTTATCCATTTTGGAGTTTTGTTAAATAGTGGGTTTTGCTCCTGTCACAGGATGTTTTAAGTTGTACCGTTTAGTTCCTTGGTTTGAATCATTGTAAATAAAAACCCACCTTTTTATTGGAACTCTTAGCTGCCACTCTTTTTTTTTGTGTTGCAACCCCCTATTTCGCCTAGACACCACTGGGGTCGTAACACAGGTTCCAGTCAGATCCAAGGTAGGTTCCAGTCAGGTCCCACTCAGGTTCCAGTCAGGTTCCAGTCAGGTTAGAAGCAGGTTCCAGGCATGTTCCAGGCAGGTTTCAGTCAGGTCCCACTCAGGTTCCAGTCAGGTTCCAGGCAGGTTCCAGTCATGTTCCAGTCAGATCCAAGGCAGGTTCCAGTCAGGTCCCACTTAGGTTCCAGTCAGGTCCCACTCAGGTTCCAGTCAGGTCCCTCTCAGGTTCCAGTCAGGTCCCACTTAGGTTCCAGGCAGGTTCCAGTCAGATCCAAGGTAGATTCCAGTCAGATCCAAGGTAGATTCCAGTCAGGTCCCACTCAGGTTCCAGGCAGGTTCCAGGCAGGTTCCAGTCTGGTTTCAGGCAGGTTCCAGTCAGGTTCCTGTCAGGTTCAAGGCAGGTTCCAGTCAGATCCAAGGCAGGTTCCACTCAGGTTCCACTCAGGTCCCACTCAGGTCCCACTCAGGTTCCAGTCAGGTTCCAGGCTGGTTCCAGTCAGATCCAAGGCAGGTTCCACTCAGGTTCCACTCAGGTTCCACTCAGGTTCCAGTCAGTTTCCAGGCAGGTTCCAGTCAGGTTCCAGTCAGGTTCCAGGCTGGTTTCAGGCAGGTTCCAGTCAGGTTCAAGGCAGGTTCCAGTCAGATCCAAGGCAGGTTCCACTCAGGTTCCACTCAGGTCCCACTCAGGTTCCAGTCAAGTTCCAGTCTGGTTCCAAGCAGGTTCCAGTCAGGTTCAAGGCAGGTTCCAGTCAGGTTCCAGTCAGGTTCCTGTCTGATCCAAGGCAAGTTCCAGTCAGGTTCCAGGCAGGTTCCAGTCAGGTTCCAGTCAGGTCCCACTCAGGTTCCAGGCAGGTTCCAGTCAGGTCCCACTCAGGTTCCAGTCAGGTCCCTCTCATGTAGCAGTCAGGTTCCAGGCAGGTTACAGTCAAGTTCCAGTCAGATCCAAGGCAGGTTCCAGTCAGGTTCCAGTAAGATCCAAGGCAGGTTCCAGTCAGATCCAAGGCAGGTTCCAGTCAGGTTCCAGTCAGGTCCCAGTCAGATCAGAGGTAGGTTCCAGTCAGGTCCCACTCAGGTTCCAGTTAGGGTCCAGTCAGGTTCCAGTCAGGTCCCACTCAGGTTCCAGTCAGGTTCCAGTCTGGTTCCAAGCAGGTTCCAGTCAGGTTCCTGTCAGGTTCAAGGCAGGTTCCAGTCAGATCCAAGGCAGGTTCCACTCAGGTTCCACTCAGGTCCCACTCAGGTCCCACTCAGGTTCCAGTCAGGTTCCAGGCTGGTTCCAGTCAGATCCAAGGCAGGTTCCACTCAGGTTCCACTCAGGTCCCACTCAGGTTCCAGTCAGTTTCCAGGCAGGTTCCAGTCAGGTTCCAGTCAGGTTCCAGGCTGGTTTCAGGCAGGTTCCAGTCAGGTTCAAGGCAGGTTCCAGTCAGATCCAAGGCAGGTTCCACTCAGGTTCCACTCAGGTCCCACTCAGGTTCCAGTCAAGTTCCAGTCTGGTTCCAAGCAGGTTCCAGTCAGGTTCAAGGCAGGTTCCAGTCAGGTTCCAGTCAGGTTCCTGTCTGATCCAAGGCAAGTTCCAGTCAGGTTCCAGGCAGGTTCCAGTCAGGTTCCAGTCAGGTCCCACTCAGGTTCCAGGCAGGTTCCAGTCAGGTCCCACTCAGGTTCCAGTCAGGTCCCTCTCAGGTAGCAGTCAGGTTCCAGGCAGGTTACAGTCAAGTTCCAGTCAGATCCAAGGCAGGTTCCAGTCAGGTTCCAGTAAGATCCAAGGCAGGTTCCAGTCAGATCCAAGGCAGGTTCCAGTCAGGTTCCAGTCAGGTCCCAGTCAGATCAGAGGTAGGTTCCAGTCAGGTCCCACTCAGGTTCCAGTTAGGGTCCAGTTAGGTTCCAGTCAGGTCCCACTCAGGTTCCAGTCAGGTTCCAGTCTGGTTCCAAGCAGGTTCCAGTCAGGTTCCAATCAGGTTCAAGGCAGGTTGCAGTCCGGTTCCAGTCAGATCCAAGGCAGGTTCCAGTCAGGTTCCAGTCAGATCCAAGGCAGGTTCCACTCAGGTTCCACTCAGGTCCCACTCAGGTTCCAGTCAGTTTCCAGGCAGGTTCCAGTCAGATCTAATGCAGGTTCCAATCAGGTTCCAGTCACATCCAAGCCAGGTCCCACTCAGGTTCCAGTCAGATCCAAGGAAGGTTCCAGTCACGTTCCAGTCAGATCCAAGGCAGGTTCCAGTCAGGTTCCAAGGCAAATTCCAGTCAGCTTCCAGTCAGGATCCAGTCAGGTTCCAGGCATTATCCAGTCAGGTTCCAGTCAGGTTCCAGTCATGTTCCAGGCAGGTTCCAGTCACGTTCCAGTCAGATCCAAGGCAGGTTCCAGTCATGTTCCAGTCAGATCCAAGGAAGGTTCCAGGGAGGTTCCAGGCAGGTTCCAGTCACGTTCCAGTCAGACCGACTGACTGTCGGGAGCCGCTGGCAGCCATCTTGGATTTCTTGCAAAAAAGGTTCCAGGTAGGTTCTGCTCGGGTTCTAGGTAGGTTCCAGCAAGGTTCCACTCAGATTCCAGGCAGGTTCTGCTTGGGTTCCAGGTAGGTTCTGGCCAGGTTTCAGGCAGGTTTTACTTCAGTTACAGGAATGTCCCACTCAGATTCAACTCAGGATCCAGGCAGGTTCCATTTCTGTACGACCCAGATTCTATGCAAGTTCCAAATAGGTTCCAGTCAAATTCCAGGCACGTTTTAGCCAGGTTCTGCTCAGTTTCAAGCCAGCTCCCACTCAGGTCCCACTCAGGTTCCAGTCAGGTTCCACTCAGGTTCCAGTCAGGTTCCAGTCCGGTTCCTGTCAGGTTCCAGTCAGGTTCCAGGCAGATCCAAGGCAGGTTCCAGGCAGATCAAAGGCAGGTTCCAGGCAGATCCAAGGCAGGTTCCAGGCAGATCCAAGGCAGGTTTCAGGCAGATCCAAGACAGGTTCCAGGCAGATCCAAGGCAGGTTTCAGGCAGATCCAAGACAGGTTCCCGGCGGATCCAAGGCAGGTTCCAGTCAGGTTCCAGGCAGGTTCCAGTCAGGTTCCAGTCAGGTTCCAGTCAGGTTCCAGGCAGGTTCCAGTCAGGTTCCAGGCAGGTTCCAGTCAGGTTGTTGCGGTCCAAGCCTGCTGGAATGTGGAGGAAGATGTCCCAACACCCGCACAAGACTTGGATTGGCCAGCCTTCCGCATCTCAGCCTCTACCCTTGGTGCTTTAGGATTCGTGGAGGACTTTTCAGGACCAAGGCTCATTGGCTACCTCCTCCGCCACTCTCCTATTTAAGGAACGTCATCAACCTCATTCAGGGCAGCTGTGTTTGAGTGTGACACAGTTTGCCACTGTTGTACTGTTTGTGGGTTTTGCTGAGATTTCTTCTGGGACCTTTTGACTTGTTGCAGAGTTACAAAACTTGTAGTATTTTTGTGTGTGATTACAGAGTTGTTTTGGGATTTGTGTTATTGTATTAAGAAAGTTATCTCTTCCGTATTGGGAAGTTTTGTGTTATCCATTTTGGAGTTTTGTTAAATAGTGGGTTTTGCTCCTGTCACAGGATGTTTTAAGTTGTACCGTTTAGTTCCTTGGTTTGAATCATTGTAAATAAAAACCCACCTTTTTATTGGAACTCTTAGCTGCCACTCTTTTTTTTGTGTTGCAACCCCCTATTTCGCCTAGACACCACTGGGGTCGTAACACAGGTTCCAGTCAGATCCAAGGTAGGTCCCACTCAGGTCCCACTCAGGTTCCAGTCAGGTTCCAGTCAGGTTCCAGTCAGGTTAGAAGCAGGTTCCAGGCATGTTCCAGGCAGGTTCCAGTAAGGTTTCAGTCAGGTCCCACTCAGGTTCCAGTCAGGTTCCAGGCAGGTTCCAGTCATGTTCCAGTCAGATCCAAGGCAGGTTCCAGTCAGGTCCCACTTAGGTTCCAGTCAGGTCCCACTCAGGTTCCAGTCAGGTCCCTCTCAGGTTCCAGTCAGGTCCCACTTAGGTTCCAGGCAGGTTCCAGTCAGATCCAAGGTAGATTCCAGTCAGATCCAAGGTAGATTCCAGTCAGGTCCCACTCAGGTTCCAGGCAGGTTCCAGGCAGGTTCCAGTCTGGTTTCAGGCAGGTTCCAGTCAGATCCATGGCAGGTTCCAGTCAGATCCAAGGTAGGTTCCAGTCAGGTCCCACTTAGGTTCCAGGCAGGTTCCAGTCAGATCCAAGGTAGATTCCAGTCAGATCCAAGGTAGATTCCAGTCAGGTCCCACTCAGGTTCCAGGCAGGTTCCAGGCAGGTTCCAGTCAGGTTCAAGGCAGGTTCCAGTCAGATCCAAGGCAGGTTCCACTCAGGTTCCACTCAGGTTCCACTCAGGTCCCACTCAGGTCCCACTCAGGTCCCACTCAGGTTCCAGTCAGGTTCCAGGCTGGTTCCAGTCAGATCCAAGGCAGGTTCCACTCAGGTTCCACTCAGGTCCCACTCAGGTTCCAGTCAGTTTCCAGGCAGGTTCCAGTCAGGTTCCAGTCAGGTTCCAGGCTGGTTTCAGGTAGGTTCCAGTCAGGTTCAAGGCAGGTTCCAGTCAGATCCAAGGCAGGTTCCACTCAGGTTCCACTCAGGTCCCACTCAGGTTCCAGTCAAGTTCCAGTCTGGTTCCAAGCAGGTTCCAGTCAGGTTCAAGGCAGGTTCCAGTCAGGTTCCAGTCAGGTTCCTGTCTGATCCAAGGCAAGTTCCAGTCAGGTTCCAGGCAGGTTCCAGTCAGGTTCCAGTCAGGTCCCACTCAGGTTCCAGGCAGGTTCCAGTCAGGTCCCACTCAGGTTCCAGTCAGGTCCCTCTCAGGTTGCAGTCAGGTTCCAGGCAGGTTACAGTCAAGTTCCAGTCAGATCCAAGGCAGGTTCCAGTCATGTTCCAGTCAGATCCAAGGAAGGTTCCAGGCAGGTTCCAGGCAGGTTCCAGTCACGTTCCAGTCAGACCGACTGACTGTCGGGAGCCGCTGGCAGCCATCTTGGATTTCTTGCAAAAAAGGTTCCAGGTAGGTTCTGCTCGGGTTCTAGGTAGGTTCCAGCAAGGTTCCACTCAGATTCCAGGCAGGTTCTGCTTGGGTTCCAGGTAGGTTCTGGCCAGGTTTCAGGCAGGTTTTACTTCAGTTACAGGAATGTCCCACTCAGATTCAACTCAGGATCCAGGCAGGTTCCATTTCTGTACGACCCAGATTCTATGCTAGTTCCAAATAGGTTCCAGTCAAATTCCAGGCACGTTTTAGCCAGGTTCTGCTCAGTTTCAAGCCAGCTCCCACTCAGGTCCCACTCAGGTTCCAGTCAGGTTCCACTCAGGTTCCAGGCAGGTTCCAGTCAAGTTCCAGTCAGGTTCCAGACAGGTTCCAGTCAGGTTCCAGTCCGGTTCCAGGCAGGTTCCAGTCAGGTTCCAGTCCGGTTCCAGTCAGGTTCCAGGCAGATCCAAGGCAGGTTCCAGGCAGATCCAAGGCAGGTTCCAGGCAGATCCAAGGCAGGTTTCAGGCAGATCCAAGACAGGTTCCAGGCAGATCCAAGGCAGGTTTCAGGCAGATCCGAGACAGGTTCCCGGCGGATCCAAGGCAGGTTCCAGTCAGGTTCCAGTCAGGTTCCAGGCAGGTTCCAGTCAGGTTCCAGTCAGGTTCCAGGCAGGTTCCAGTCAGGTTCCAGGCAGGTTCCAGTCAGGTTGTTGCGGTCCAAGCCTGCTGGAATGTGGAGGAAGATGTCCCAACACCCGCACAAGACTTGGATTGGCCAGCCTTCCGCATCTCAGCCTCTACCCTTGGTGCTTTAGGATTCGTGGAGGACTTTTCAGGACCAAGGCTCATTGGCTACCTCCTCCGCCACTCTCCTATTTAAGGAACGTCATCAACCTCATTCAGGGCAGCTGTGTTTGAGTGTGACACAGTTTGCCACTGTTGTACTGTTTGTGGGTTTTGCTGAGATTTCTTCTGGGACCTTTTGACTTGTTGCAGAGTTACAAAACTTGTAGTATTTTTGTGTGTGATTACAGAGTTGTTTTGGGATTTGTGTTATTGTATTAAGAAAGTTATCTCTTCCGTATTGGGAAGTTTTGTGTTATCCATTTTGGAGTTTTGTTAAATAGTGGGTTTTGCTCCTGTCACAGGATGTTTTAAGTTGTACCGTTTAGTTCCTTGGTTTGAATCATTGTAAATAAAAACCCACCTTTTTATTGGAACTCTTAGCTGCCACTCTTTTTTTTGTGTTGCAACCCCCTATTTCGCCTAGACACCACTGGGGTCGTAACACAGGTTCCAGTCAGATCCAAGGTAGGTTCCAGTCAGGTCCCACTCAGGTTCCAGTCAGGTTCCAGTCAGGTTAGAAGCAGGTTCCAGGCATGTTCCAGGCAGGTTCCAGTAAGGTTTCAGTCAGGTCCCACTCAGGTTCCAGGCAGGTTCCAGTCATGTTCCAGTCAGATCCAAGGCAGGTTCCAGTCAGGTCCCACTTAGGTTCCAGTCAGGTCCCACTCAGGTTCCAGTCAGGTCCCTCTCAGGTTCCAGTCAGGTCCCACTTAGGTTCCAGGCAGGTTCCAGTCAGATCCAAGGTAGATTCCAATCAGATCCAAGGTAGATTCCAGTCAGGTCCCACTCAGGTTCCAGGCAGGTTCCAGGCAGGTTCCAGTCTGGTTTCAGGCAGGTTCCAGTCAGGTTCCTGTCAGGTTCAAGGCAGGTTCCAGTCAGATCCAAGGCAGGTTCCACTCAGGTTCCACTCAGGTCCCACTCAGGTTCCAGTCAGGTTCCAGGCTGGTTCCAGTCAGATCCAAGGCAGGTTCCACTCAGGTTCCACTCAGGTCCCACTCAGGTTCCAGTCAGTTTCCAGGCAGGTTCCAGTCAGGTTCCAGTCAGGTTCCAGGCTGGTTTCAGGCAGGTTCCAGTCAGGTTCAAGGCAGGTTCCAGTCAGATCCAAGGCAGGTTCCACTCAGGTTCCACTCAGGTCCCACTCAGGTTCCAGTCAAGTTCCAGTCTGGTTCCAAGCAGGTTCCAGTCAGGTTCAAGGCAGGTTCCAGTCAGGTTCCAGTCAGGTTCCTGTCTGATCCAAGGCAAGTTCCAGTCAGGTTCCAGGCAGGTTCCAGTCAGGTTCCAGTCAGGTCCCACTCAGGATCCAGGCAGGTTCCAGTCAGGTCCCACTCAGGTTGCAGTCAGGTTCCAGGCAGGTTACAGTCAAGTTCCAGTCAGATCCAAGGCAGGTTCCAGTCAGGTTCCAGTAAGATCCAAGGCAGGTTCCAGTCAGATCCAAGGCAGGTTCCAGTCAGGTTCCAGTCAGGTCCCAGTCAGATCAGAGGTAGGTTCCAGTCAGGTCCCACTCAGGTTCCAGTTAGGTTCCAGTCAGGTCCCACTCAGGTTCCAGTCAGGTTCCAGTCAGGTTCCAGTCTGGTTCCAAGCAGGTTCCAGTCAGGTTCCAATCAGGTTCAAGGCAGGTTCCAGTCCGGTTCCAGTCAGATCCAAGGCAGGTTCCAGTCAGGTTCCAGTCAGATCCAAGGCAGGTTCCACTCAGGTTCCACTCAGGTCCCACTCAGGTTCCAGTCAGTTTCCAAGCAGGTTCCAGTCAGATCTAAGGCAGGTTCCAATCAGGTTCCAGTCACATCCAAGCCAGGTCCCACTCAGGTTCCAGTCAGATCCAAGGAAGGTTCCAGTCACGTTCCAGTCAGATCCAAGGCAGGTTCCAGTCAGGTTCCAAGGCAAATTCCAGTCAGCTTCCAGTCAGGATCCAGTCAGGTTCCAGGCATTATCCAGTCAGGTTCCAGTCAGGTTCCAGTCATGTTCCAGGCAGGTTCCAGTCACGTTCCAGTCAGATCCAAGGCAGGTTCCAGTCATGTTCCAGTCAGATCCAAGGAAGGTTCCAGGCAGGTTCCAGTCACGTTCCAGTCAGACCGACTGATTGTCGGGAGCCGCTGGCAGCCATCTTGGATTTCTTGCAAAAAAGGTTCCAGGTAGGTTCTGCTCGGGTTCTAGGTAGGTTCCAGCAAGGTTCCACTCAGATTCCAGGCAGGTTCTGCTTGGGTTCCAGGTAGGTTCTGGCCAGGTTTCAGGCAGGTTTTACTTCAGTTACAGGAATGTCCCACTCAGATTCAACTCAGGATCCAGGCAGGTTCCATTTCTGTACGACCCAGATTCTATGCAAGTTCCAAATAGGTTCCAGTCAAATTCCAGGCACGTTTTAGCCAGGTTCTGCTCAGTTTCAAGCCAGCTCCCACTCAGGTCCCACTCAGGTTCCAGTCAGGTTCCACTCAGGTTCCAGGCAGGTTCCAGTCAAGTTCCAGTCAGGTTCCAGACAGGTTCCAGTCAGGTTCCAGTCCGGTTCCAGGCAGGTTCCAGTCAGGTTCCAGTCCGGTTCCAGTCCGGTTCCAGTCAGGTTCCAGGCAGATCCAAGGCAGGTTCCAGGCAGATCCAAGGCAGGTTCCAGGCAGATCCAAGGCAGGTTTCAGGCAGATCCAAGACAGGTTCCAGGCAGATCCAAGGCAGGTTTCAGGCAGATCCAAGACAGGTTCCCGGCGGATCCAAGGCAGGTTCCAGTCAGGTTCCAGGCAGGTTCCAGTCAGGTTCCAGTCAGGTTCCAGGCAGGTTCCAGTCAGGTTCCAGGCAGGTTCCAGTCAGGTTGTTGCGGTCCAAGCCTGCTGGAATGTGGAGGAAGATGTCCCAACACCCGCACCAGACTTGGATTGGCCAGCCTTCCGCATCTCAGCCTCTACCCTTGGTGCTTTAGGATTCGTGGAGGACTTTTCAGGACCAAGGCTCATTGGCTACCTCCTCCGCCACTCTCCTATTTAAGGAACGTCATCAACCTCATTCAGGGCAGCTGTGTTTGAGTGTGACACAGTTTGCCACTGTTGTACTGTTTGTGGGTTTTGCTGAGATTTCTTCTGGGACCTTTTGACTTGTTGCAGAGTTACAAAACTTGTAGTATTTTTGTGTGTGATTACAGAGTTGTTTTGGGATTTGTGTTATTGTATTAAGAAAGTTATCTCTTCCGTATTGGGAAGTTTTGTGTTATCCATTTTGGAGTTTTGTTAAATAGTGGGTTTTGCTCCTGTCACAGGATGTTTTAAGTTGTACCGTTTAGTTCCTTGGTTTGAATCATTGTAAATAAAAACCCACCTTTTTATTGGAACTCTTAGCTGCCACTCTTTTTTTTGTGTTGCAACCCCCTATTTCGCCTAGACACCACTGGGGTCGTAACACAGGTTCCAGTCAGATCCAAGGTAGGTTCCAGTCAGGTCCCACTCAGGTTCCAGTCAGGTTCCAGTCAGGTTAGAAGCAGGTTCCAGGCATGTTCCAGGCAGGTTCCAGTAAGGTTTCAGTCAGGTCCCACTCAGGTTCCAGTCAGGTTCCAGGCAGGTTCCAGTCATGTTCCAGTCAGATCCAAGGCAGGTTCCAGTCAGGTCCCACTTAGGTTCCAGTCAGGTCCCACTCAGGTTCCAGTCAGGTCCCTCTCAGGTTCCAGTCAGGTCCCACTTAGGTTCCAGGCAGGTTCCAGTCAGATCCAAGGTAGATTCCAGTCAGATCCAAGGTAGATTCCAGTCAGGTCCCACTCAGGTTCCAGGCAGGTTCCAGGCAGGTTCCAGTCTGGTTTCAGGCAGGTTCCAGTCAGGTTCCTGTCAGGTTCAAGGCAGGTTCCAGTCAGATCCAAGGCAGGTTCCACTCAGTTTCCACTCAGGTCCCACTCAGGTCCCACTCAGGTTCCAGTCAGGTTCCAGGCTGGTTCCAGTCAGATCCAAGGCAGGTTCCACTCAGGTTCCACTCAGGTCCCACTCAGGTTCCAGTCAGTTTCCAGGCAGGTTCCAGTCAGGTTCCAGTCAGGTTCCAGGCTGGTTTCAGGCAGGTTCCAGTCAGGTTCAAGGCAGGTTCCAGTCAGATCCAAGGCAGGTTCCACTCAGGTTCCACTCAGGTCCCACTCAGGTTCCAGTCAAGTTCCAGTCTGGTTCCAAGCAGGTTCCAGTCAGGTTCAAGGCAGGTTCCAGTCAGGTTCCAGTCAGGTTCCTGTCTGATCCAAGGCAAGTTCCAGTCAGGTTCCAGGCAGGTTCCAGTCAGGTTCCAGTCAGGTCCCACTCAGGTTCCAGTCAGGTCCCTCTCAGGTTGCAGTCAGGTTCCAGGCAGGTTACAGTCAAGTTCCAGTCAGATCCAAGGCAGGTTCCAGTCAGGTTCCAGTAAGATCCAAGGCAGGTTCCAGTCAGATCCAAGGCAGGTTCCAGTCAGGTTCCAGTCAGGTCCCAGTCAGATCAGAGGTAGGTTCCAGTCAGGTCCCACTCAGGTTCCAGTTAGGTTCCAGTCAGGTCCCACTCAGGTTCCAGTCAGGTTCCAGTCAGGTTCCAGTCTGGTTCCAAGCAGGTTCCAGTCAGGTTCCAATCAGGTTCAAGGCAGGTTCCAGTCCGGTTCCAGTCAGATCCAAGGCAGGTTCCAGTCAGGTTCCAGTCAGATCCAAGGCAGGTTCCACTCAGGTTCCACTCAGGTCCCACTCAGGTTCCAGTCAGTTTCCAAGCAGGTTCCAGTCAGATCTAAGGCAGGTTCCAATCAGGTTCCAGTCACATCCAAGCCAGGTCCCACTCAGGTTCCAGTCAGATCCAAGGCAGGTTCCAGTCAGGTTCCAAGGCAAATTCCAGTCAGCTTCCAGTCAGGATCCAGTCAGGTTCCAGGCATTATCCAGTCAGGTTCCAGTCAGGTTCCAGTCATGTTCCAGGCAGGTTCCAGTCACGTTCCAGTCAGATCCAAGGCAGGTTCCAGTCATGTTCCAGTCAGATCCAAGGAAGGTTCCAGGCAGGTTCCAGTCACGTTCCAGTCAGACCGACTGATTGTCGGGAGCCGCTGGCAGCCATCTTGGATTTCTTGCAAAAAAGGTTCCAGGTAGGTTCTGCTCGGGTTCTAGGTAGGTTCCAGCAAGGTTCCACTCAGATTCCAGGCAGGTTCTGCTTGGGTTCCAGGTAGGTTCTGGCCAGGTTTCAGGCAGGTTTTACTTCAGTTACAGGAATGTCCCACTCAGATTCAACTCAGGATCCAGGCAGGTTCCATTTCTGTACGACCCAGATTCTATGCAAGTTCCAAATAGGTTCCAGTCAAATTCCAGGCACGTTTTAGCCAGGTTCTGCTCAGTTTCAAGCCAGCTCCCACTCAGGTCCCACTCAGGTTCCAGTCAGGTTCCACTCAGGTTCCAGGCAGGTTCCAGTCAAGTTCCAGTCAGGTTCCAGACAGGTTCCAGTCAGGTTCCAGTCCGGTTCCAGGCAGGTTCCAGTCAGGTTCCAGTCCGGTTCCAGTCCGGTTCCAGTCAGGTTCCAGGCAGATCCAAGGCAGGTTCCAGGCAGATCCAAGGCAGGTTCCAGGCAGATCCAAGGCAGGTTTCAGGCAGATCCAAGACAGGTTCCAGGCAGATCCAAGGCAGGTTTCAGGCAGATCCAAGACAGGTTCCCGGCGGATCCAAGGCAGGTTCCAGTCAGGTTCCAGGCAGGTTCCAGTCAGGTTCCAGTCAGGTTCCAGGCAGGTTCCAGTCAGGTTCCAGGCAGGTTCCAGTCAGGTTGTTGCGGTCCAAGCCTGCTGGAATGTGGAGGAAGATGTCCCAACACCCGCACCAGACTTGGATTGGCCAGCCTTCCGCATCTCAGCCTCTACCCTTGGTGCTTTAGGATTCGTGGAGGACTTTTCAGGACCAAGGCTCATTGGCTACCTCCTCCGCCACTCTCCTATTTAAGGAACGTCATCAACCTCATTCAGGGCAGCTGTGTTTGAGTGTGACACAGTTTGCCACTGTTGTACTGTTTGTGGGTTTTGCTGAGATTTCTTCTGGGACCTTTTGACTTGTTGCAGAGTTACAAAACTTGTAGTATTTTTGTGTGTGATTACAGAGTTGTTTTGGGATTTGTGTTATTGTATTAAGAAAGTTATCTCTTCCGTATTGGGAAGTTTTGTGTTATCCATTTTGGAGTTTTGTTAAATAGTGGGTTTTGCTCCTGTCACAGGATGTTTTAAGTTGTACCGTTTAGTTCCTTGGTTTGAATCATTGTAAATAAAAACCCACCTTTTTATTGGAACTCTTAGCTGCCACTCTTTTTTTTGTGTTGCAACCCCCTATTTCGCCTAGACACCACTGGGGTCGTAACACAGGTTCCAGTCAGATCCAAGGTAGGTTCCAGTCAGGTCCCACTCAGGTTCCAGTCAGGTTCCAGTCAGGTTAGAAGCAGGTTCCAGGCATGTTCCAGGCAGGTTCCAGTAAGGTTTCAGTCAGGTCCCACTCAGGTTCCAGTCAGGTTCCAGGCAGGTTCCAGTCATGTTCCAGTCAGATCCAAGGCAGGTTCCAGTCAGGTCCCACTTAGGTTCCAGTCAGGTCCCACTCAGGTTCCAGTCAGGTCCCTCTCAGGTTCCAGTCAGGTCCCACTTAGGTTCCAGGCAGGTTCCAGTCAGATCCAAGGTAGATTCCAGTCAGATCCAAGGTAGATTCCAGTCAGGTCCCACTCAGGTTCCAGGCAGGTTCCAGGCAGGTTCCAGTCTGGTTTCAGGCAGGTTCCAGTCAGGTTCCTGTCAGGTTCAAGGCAGGTTCCAGTCAGATCCAAGGCAGGTTCCACTCAGTTTCCACTCAGGTCCCACTCAGGTCCCACTCAGGTTCCAGTCAGGTTCCAGGCTGGTTCCAGTCAGATCCAAGGCAGGTTCCACTCAGGTTCCACTCAGGTCCCACTCAGGTTCCAGTCAGTTTCCAGGCAGGTTCCAGTCAGGTTCCAGTCAGGTTCCAGGCTGGTTTCAGGCAGGTTCCAGTCAGGTTCAAGGCAGGTTCCAGTCAGATCCAAGGCAGGTTCCACTCAGGTTCCACTCAGGTCCCACTCAGGTTCCAGTCAAGTTCCAGTCTGGTTCCAAGCAGGTTCCAGTCAGGTTCAAGGCAGGTTCCAGTCAGGTTCCAGTCAGGTTCCTGTCTGATCCAAGGCAAGTTCCAGTCAGGTTCCAGGCAGGTTCCAGTCAGGTTCCAGTCAGGTCCCACTCAGGTTCCAGTCAGGTCCCTCTCAGGTTGCAGTCAGGTTCCAGGCAGGTTACAGTCAAGTTCCAGTCAGATCCAAGGCAGGTTCCAGTCAGGTTCCAGTAAGATCCAAGGCAGGTTCCAGTCAGATCCAAGGCAGGTTCCAGTCAGGTTCCAGTCAGGTCCCAGTCAGATCAGAGGTAGGTTCCAGTCAGGTCCCACTCAGGTTCCAGTTAGGTTCCAGTCAGGTCCCACTCAGGTTCCAGTCAGGTTCCAGTCAGGTTCCAGTCTGGTTCCAAGCAGGTTCCAGTCAGGTTCCAATCAGGTTCAAGGCAGGTTCCAGTCCGGTTCCAGTCAGATCCAAGGCAGGTTCCAGTCAGGTTCCAGTCAGATCCAAGGCAGGTTCCACTCAGGTTCCACTCAGGTCCCACTCAGGTTCCAGTCAGTTTCCAAGCAGGTTCCAGTCAGATCTAAGGCAGGTTCCAATCAGGTTCCAGTCACATCCAAGCCAGGTCCCACTCAGGTTCCAGTCAGATCCAAGGAAGGTTCCAGTCACGTTCCAGTCAGATCCAAGGCAGGTTCCAGTCAGGTTCCAAGGCAAATTCCAGTCAGCTTCCAGTCAGGATCCAGTCAGGTTCCAGGCATTATCCAGTCAGGTTCCAGTCAGGTTCCAGTCATGTTCCAGGCAGGTTCCAGTCACGTTCCAGTCAGATCCAAGGCAGGTTCCAGTCATGTTCCAGTCAGATCCAAGGAAGGTTCCAGGCAGGTTCCAGTCACGTTCCAGTCAGACCGACTGACTGTCGGGAGCCGCTGGCAGCCATCTTGGATTTCTTGCAAAAAAGGTTCCAGGTAGGTTCTGCTCGGGTTCTAGGTAGGTTCCAGCAAGGTTCCACTCAGATTCCAGGCAGGTTCTGCTTGGGTTCCAGGTAGGTTCTGGCCAGGTTTCAGGCAGGTTTTACTTCAGTTACAGGAATGTCCCACTCAGATTCAACTCAGGATCCAGGCAGGTTCCATTTCTGTACGACCCAGATTCTATGCAAGTTCCAAATAGGTTCCAGTCAAATTCCAGGCACGTTTTAGCCAGGTTCTGCTCAGTTTCAAGCCAGTTCCCACTCAGGTCCCACTCAGGTTCCAGTCAGGTTCCACTCAGGTTCCAGGCAGGTTCCAGTCAAGTTCCAGTCAGGTTCCAGACAGGTTCCAGTCAGGTTCCAGTCCGGTTCCAGGCAGGTTCCAGTCAGGTTCCAGTCCGGTTCCAGTCAGGTTCCAGTCAGGTTCCAGGCAGATCCAAGGCAGGTTCCAGGCAGATCCAAGGCAGGTTCCAGGCAGATCCAAGGCAGGTTTCAGGCAGATCCAAGACAGGTTCCAGGCAGATCCAAGGCAGGTTTCAGGCAGATCCAAGACAGGTTCCCGGCGGATCCAAGGCAGGTTCCAGTCAGGTTCCAGGCAGGTTCCAGTCAGGTTCCAGTCAGGTTCCAGTCAGGTTCCAGGCAGGTTCCAGTCAGGTTCCAGTCAGGTTGTTGCGGTCCAAGCCTGCTGGAATGTGGAGGAAGATGTCCCAACACCCGCACAAGACTTGGATTGGCCAGCCTTCCGCATCTCAGCCTCTACCCTTGGTGCTTTAGGATTCGTGGAGGACTTTTCAGGACCAAGGCTCATTGGCTACCTCCTCCGCCACTCTCCTATTTAAGGAACGTCATCAACCTCATTCAGGGCAGCTGTGTTTGAGTGTGACACAGTTTGCCACTGTTGTACTGTTTGTGGGTTTTGCTGAGATTTCTTCTGGGACCTTTTGACTTGTTGCAGAGTTACAAAACTTGTAGTATTTTTGTGTGTGATTACAGAGTTGTTTTGGGATTTGTGTTATTGTATTAAGAAAGTTATCTCTTCCGTATTGGGAAGTTTTGTGTTATCCATTTTGGAGTTTTGTTAAATAGTGGGTTTTGCTCCTGTCACAGGATGTTTTAAGTTGTACCGTTTAGTTCCTTGGTTTGAATCATTGTAAATAAAAACCCACCTTTTTATTGGAACTCTTAGCTGCCACTCTTTTTTTTGTGTTGCAACCCCCTATTTCGCCTAGACACCACTGGGGTCGTAACACAGGTTCCAGTCAGATCCAAGGTAGGTTCCAGTCAGGTCCCACTCAGGTTCCAGTCAGGTTCCAGTCAGGTTAGAGTCAGGTTAGAAGCAGGTTCCAGGCATGTTCCAGGCAGGTTCCAGTAAGGTTTCAGTCAGGTCCCACTCAGGTTCCAGTCAGGTTCCAGGCAGGTTCCAGTCATGTTCCAGTCAGATCCAAGGCAGGTTCCAGTCAGGTTCCAGTCAGGTTAGAAGCAGGTTCCAGGCATGTTCCAGGCAGGTTCCAGTAAGGTTTCAGTCAGGTCCCACTCAGGTTCCAGTCAGGTTCCAGGCAGGTTCCAGTCATGTTCCAGTCAGATCCAAGGCAGGTTCCAGTCAGGTCCCACTTAGGTTCCAGTCAGGTCCCACTCAGGTTCCAGTCAGGTCCCTCTCAGGTTCCAGTCAGGTCCCACTTAGGTTCCAGGCAGGTTCCAGTCAGATCCAAGGTAGATTCCAGTCAGATCCAAGGTAGATTCCAGTCAGGTCCCACTCAGGTTCCAGGCAGGTTCCAGGCAGGTTCCAGTCAGGTTCCAGGCAAGTTCCAGTCAGGTTCCTGTCAGGTTCAAGGCAGGTTCCAGTCAGATCCAAGGCAGGTTCCACTCAGGTTCCACTCAGGTTCCACTCAGGTCCCACTCAGGTTCCAGTCAGGTTCCAGGCTGGTTCCAGTCAGATCCAAGGCAGGTTCCACTCAGGTTCCACTCAGGTCCCACTCAGGTTCCAGTCAGTTTCCAGGCAGGTTCCAGTCAGGTTCCAGTCAGGTTCCAGGCTGGTTTCAGGCAGGTTCCAGTCAGGTTCAAGGCAGGTTCCAGTCAGATCCAAGGCAGGTTCCACTCAGGTTCCACTCAGGTCCCACTCAGGTTCCAGTCAAGTTCCAGTCTGGTTCCAAGCAGGTTCCAGTCAGGTTCAAGGCAGGTTCCAGTCAGGTTCCAGTCAGGTTCCTGTCTGATCCAAGGCAAGTTCCAGTCAGGTTCCAGGCAGGTTCCAGTCAGGTTCCAGTCAGGTCCCACTCAGGATCCAGGCAGGTTCCAGTCAGGTCCCACTCAGGTTCCAGTCAGGTCCCTCTCAGGTTGCAGTCAGGTCCCTCTCAGGTTGCAGTCAGGTTCCAGGCAGGTTACAGTCAAGTTCCAGTCAGATCAAAGGCAGGTTCCAGTCAGGTTCCAGTAAGATCCAAGGCAGGTTCCAGTCAGGTCCCACTCAGGTTCCAGTCAGGTCCCTCTCAAGTTGCAGTCAGGTTCCAGGCAGGTTACAGTCAAGTTCCAGTCAGATCAAAGGCAGGTTCCAGTCAGGTTCCAGTAAGATCCAAGGCAGGTTCCAGTCAGATCCAAGGCAGGTTCCAGTCAGGTTCCAGTCAGGTCCCAGTCAGATCAGAGGTAGGTTCCAGTCAGGTCCCACTCAGGTTCCAGTTAGGTTCCAGTCAGGTCCCACTCAGGTTCCAGTCAGGTTCCAGTCAGGTTCCAGTCTGGTTCCAAGCAGGTTCCAGTCAGGTTCCAATCAGGTTCATGGCAGGTTCCAGTCCGGTTCCAGTCAGATCCAAGGCAGGTTCCAGTCAGGTTCCAGTCAGATCCAAGGCAGGTTCCACTCAGGTTCCACTCAGGTCCCACTCAGGTTCCAGTCAGTTTCCAGGCAGGTTCCAGTCAGATCTAAGGCAGGTTCCAATCAGGTTCCAGTCACATCCAAGCCAGGTCCCACTCAGGTTCCAGTCAGATCCAAGGAAGGTTCCAGTCACGTTCCAGTCAGATCCAAGGCAGGTTCCAGACAGGTTCCAAGGGAAATTCCAGTCAGCTTCCAGTCAGGATCCAGTCAGGTTCCAGGCAGGTTCCAGTCACGTTCCAGTCAGATCCAAGGCAGGTTCCAGTCATGTTCCAGTCAGATCCAAGGCAGGTTCCACGCAGGTTCCAGTCAGGTTCCAGTCAGAATCCAGTCAGGTTTCAGCCAGGTTCCAGGCAGGTTCCAGTCAGGTTCCAGGCAGGTTCCAGTAAGATCCAAAGGCAGGTTCCAGTCAGGTCCCACTCAGGTTCCACTGAGGTTCCAGTCAGGTCCCACTCAGGTTCCAGTCAGGTTCCAGGCAGGTTCCACTCAGATCCAAGGTAGGTTCCAGTCAGGTCCCGCTCAGGTTCCAGGCAGGTCCCACTCAGGTCCCACTCAGGTTCCAGTCAGGTTCCAGTCAGGTTCCACTCAGGTTCCAGTCAGGTTCCAGTCAGGTCCCAGTCAGATCAGAGGTAGGTTCCAGTCAGGTCCCACTCAGGTTCCAGGCAGGTTCCAGTCAGGTCACACTCAGGTTCAAGGCAGGTTCCACTCAGGTTCCAGTCAGGTTCCAGTCAGGTTCCACTCAGGTTCCACTCAGGTTCAAGTCAGGTTCCAGTCTGGTTCCAGGCAGGTTCCACTCAGGTTCCACTCAGGTTCCAGTCAGGTTCCACTCAGGTTCCAGTCAGGTTCCAGTCAGGTTCCAGTCAGATCCGAGGCAGGTTCCAGTCAGGTTCCAGTCAGATCCAACGCAGGTTCCAGTCAGGTTCCAGTCAGATCCAACTCAGGTCCCACTCATGTTCCAGGCAGGTTCAAGTCAGGTTCCAGTCAGGTTCCACTCAGGTTCCAGGCAGGTTCAAGTCAGGTTCCAGTCAGGTTCCACGCAGGTTCCAGTCAGGTTCCAGTCAGGTTCCAGTCCGATCCAAGGCAGGTTCCAGTCAGGTTCCAGTCAGATCCAACTCTGGTCCCACTCATGTTCCACTCAGGTTCCACTCAGGTTCCAGTCAGGTTCCAGTCAGATTCCAGTCAGGTCCCACTCAGGTTCCAGTCAGGTCCCACTCAGGTTCCAGTCAGGTTCCAGTCAGATCCAAGGCATGTCCCACTTAGGTTCCAGTCAGGTTCCAGTCAGGTTCCAGTCAGATCCAAGGCAGGTTCCAGTCACGTTCCATTCAGATCCAAGGCAGGTTCCAGTCAGGTTCCAGTCAGATCCAACTCAGGTCCCACTCATGTTCCAGTCTGCTTCTAGGCAGGTTCCAGTCAGGTTCCAGTCTGGTTCCAGGCAGGTTCCACTCAGGTTCCAGTCAGGTTCCAGTCAGGTTCCACTCAGGTTCCACTCAGGTTCCACGCAGGGTCCAGTCAGGTTCCAGTCAGATCCAAGGCAGGTTCCAGTCAGGTTCCAGTCAGATCCAAGGCAGGTTCCAGTCAGGTTCCAGTCAGATCCAAGGCAGGTTCCAGTCAGGTTCCAGTCAGATCCAAGGCAGGTTCCAGTCAGGTTCCAGTCAGATCCAACTCAGGTCCCACTCATGTTCCAGTCAGGTTCCAGTCAGGTTCCAGGCAGGTTCCAGTCAGATTCCAGCCAGGTCCCACTCAGGTTCCGGTCAGGTTCCAGTCAGATCCAAGGCATGTCCCACTTAGGTTCCAGTCAGGTTCCAGTCAGGTTCCAGTCAGATCCAAGGAAGGTTCCAGTCACGTTCCATTCAGATCCAAGGCAGGCTCCAGTCAGGTTCCAGGCATGTTCCAGTCACGTTCCAGTCAGACCGACTGACTGTCGGTAGCCGCTGGCAGCCATCTTGGATTTCTTGCAAAAAAGGTTCCAGGTAGGTTCTGCTCGGGTTCTAGGTAGGTTCCAGCAAGGTTCCACTCAGATTCCAGGCAGGTTCTGCTCGGGTTCCAGGTAGGTTCTGGCCAGGTTTCAGGCAGGTTTTACTTCAGTTACAGGAATGTCCCACTCAGATTCAACTCAGGATCCAGGCAGGTTCCATTTCTGTACGACCCAGATTCTATGCAAGTTCCAAATAGGTTCCAGTCAAATTCCAGGCACGTTTTAGCCAGGTTCTGCTCAGTTTCAAGCCAGTTCCCACTCAGGTCCCACTCAGGTTCCAGTCAGGTTCCAGGCAGGTTCCAGGCAGGTTCCAGTCAAGTTCCAGTCAGGTTCCAGTCCGGTTCCAGGCAGGTTCCAGTCCGGTTCCAGTCCGGTTCCAGTCAGGTTCCAGTCAGGTTCCAGGCAGATCCAAGGCAGGTTCCAGGCAGATCCAAGGCAGGTTCCAGGCAGATCCAAGGCAGGTTTCAGGCAGATCCAAGACAGGTTCCAGGCAGATCCAAGGCAGGTTTCAGGCAGATCCAAGACAGGTTCTCGGCGGATCCAAGGCAGGTTCCAGTCAGGTTCCAGGCAGGTTCCAGTCAGGTTCCAGGCAGGTTCCAGTCAGGTTCCAGTCAGGTTCCAGGCAGGTTCCAGTCAGGTTCCAGGCAGGTTCCAGTCAGGTTGTTGCGGTCCAAGCCTGCTGGAATGTGGAGGAAGATGTCCCAACACCCGCACAAGACTTGGATTGGCCAGCCTTCCGCATCTCAGCCTCTACCCTTGGTGCTTTAGGATTCGTGGAGGACTTTTCAGGACCAAGGCTCATTGGCTACCTCCTCCGCCACTCTCCTATTTAAGGAACGTCATCAACCTCATTCAGGGCAGCTGTGTTTGAGTGTGGCACAGTTTGCCACTGTTGTACTGTTTGTGGGTTTTGCTGAGATTTCTTCTGGGACCTTTTGACTTGTTGCAGAGTTACAAAACTTGTAGTATTTTTGTGTGTGATTACAGAGTTGTTTTGGGATTTGTGTTATTGTATTAAGAAAGTTATCTCTTCCGTATTGGGAAGTTTTGTGTTATCCATTTTGGAGTTTTGTTAAATAGTGGGTTTTGCTCCTGTCACAGGATGTTTTAAGTTGTACCGTTTAGTTCCTTGGTTTGAATCCTTGTAAATAAAAACCCACCTTTTTATTGGAACTCTTAGCTGCCACTCTTTTTTTTGTGTTGCAACCCCCTATTTCGCCTAGACACCACTGGGGTCGTAACACAGGTTCCAGTCAGATCCAAGGTAGGTTCCAGTCAGGTCCCACTCAGGTTCCAGTCAGGTTCCAGTCAGGTTAGAAGCAGGTTCCAGGCATGTTCCAGGCAGGTTCCAGTAAGGTTTCAGTCAGGTTCCAGGCAGGTTCCAGTCAGGTTCCACTCAGGTCCCACTCAGGTTCCAGTCAGTTTCCAGGCAGGTTCCAGTCAGATCTAATGCAGGTTCCAATCAGGTTCCAGTCACATCCAAGCCAGGTCCCACTCAGGTTCCAGTCAGATCCAAGGAAGGTTCCAGTCACGTTCCAGTCAGATCCAAGGCAGGTTCCAGTCAGGTTCCAAGGCAAATTCCAGTCAGCTTCCAGTCAGGATCCAGTCAGGTTCCAGGCATTATCCAGTCAGGTTCCAGTCAGGTTCCAGTCATGTTCCAGGCAGGTTCCAGTCACGTTCCAGTCAGATCCAAGGCAGGTTCCAGTCATGTTCCAGTCAGATCCAAGGAAGGTTCCAGGCAGGTTCCAGTCACGTTCCAGTCAGATCGACTGACTGTTGGTAGTCGCTGGCAGCCATCTTGGATGTCCTGCAAAAAAGGTTCCAGGTAGGTTCTGCTCGGGTTCTAGGTAGGTTCCAGCAAGGTTCCACTCAGATCCCAGGCAGGTTCTGCTTGGGTTCCAGGTAGGTACTGGCCAGGTTTTAGGCAGGTTCTACTTCAGTTACAGGAATGTCCCACTCAGATTCCACTCAGGTTCCAGGCAGGTTCCAGTCAGGTTCAAGTTAGATCCAAGGTAGGTTCCAGGCAGGTTCCAGTCAGATCTAAGGCAGGTTCCAATCAGGTTCCAGTCACATCCAAGCCAGATCCAAGGCAGGTTCCAGTCAGATCCAAGGAAGGTTCCAGTCACGTTCCAGTCAGATCCAAGGCAGGTTCCAGTCAGCTTCCAAGGGAAATTCCAGTCAGCTTCCAGTCAGGATCCAGTCAGGTTCCAGCCAGGTTCCAGTCAGGTTCCAGTCAGGTTCCAGGCAGGTTCCAGTAGGGTTCCAGTTAGATACAAGGTAGGTTCCAGTCAGGTTCCAGTCAGGTTCCAGTCAGGTCCCAATCAGGTTCCACGCAGGTTCCAGTCAGGTCCCACTCAGGTTCCAGTCAGGTCCCTCTCAGGTTGCAGTCAAGTTCCAGGCAGGTTCCAGTCAGGTTCCAGTAAGATCCAAGGCAGGTTCCAGTCAGATCCAAGGCAGGTTCCACTCAGGTTGCACTCAGGTCCCACTCAGGTTCCAGTCAGTTTCCAGGCAGGTTCCAGTCAGATCTAAGGCAGGTTCCAGTCAGGTCCCACTCAGGTTCCAGTTAGGTTCCAGTCAGGTCCCACTCAGGTTCCAGTCAGGTTCCAGTCTGGTTCCAAGCAGGTTCCAGTCAGGTTCCAATCAGGTTCAAGGCAGGTTCCAGTCAGGTTGCAGTCAGATCCAAGGAAGGTTCCAGTCAGGTTCCAGTCAGATCCAAGGCAGGTTCCACTCAGGTTCCACTCAGGTCCCACTCAGGTTCCAGTCAGTTTCCAGGCAGGTTCCAGTCAGATCTAAGGCAGGTTCCAATCAGGTTCCAGTCACATCCAAGCCAGGTCCCACTCAGGTTCCAGTCAGATCCAAGGAAGGTTCCAGTCACGTTCCAGTCAGATCCAAGGCAGGTTCCAGTCAGGTTCCAAGGGAAATTCCAGTCAGCTTCCAGTCAGGATCCAGTCAGGTTCCAGGCAGGTTCCAGTCAGGTTCCAGTCATGTTCCAGGCAGGTTCCAGTCACGTTCCAGTCAGATCCAAGGCAGGTTCCAGTCATGTTCCAGTCAGATCCAAGGAAGGTTCCAGGCAGGTTCCAGTCACGTTCCAGTCAGATCGACTGACTGTTGGTAGTCGCTGGCAGCCATCTTGGATGTCCTGCAAAAAAGGTTCCAGGTAGGTTCTGCTCGGGTTCTAGGTAGGTTCCAGCAAGGTTCCACTCAGATCCCAGGCAGGTTCTGCTTGGGTTCCAGGTAGGTACTGGCCAGGTTTTAGGCAGGTTCTACTTCAGTTACAGGAATGTCCCACTCAGATTCCATTCAGGTTCCAGGCAGGTTCCAGTCAGGTTCCAGTTAGATCCAAGGTAGGTTCCAGTCAGGTTCCAGTCAGGTTCCAGGCAGGTTCCAGTCAGTTTCCAGTCAGGTTCCAGTCAGGTCCCACTTAGGTTCCAGGCAGGTTCCAGGCAGGTTCCAGTCAGATCCAAGGTAGGTTCCAGTCAGGTCCCACTCAGGTTCCAGTCAGGTTCCAGTCAGATCCAAGGCAGGTTCCACTCAGCGTCCAGTCACGTTCCAATCAGTTCCAAGGCAGGTTCCAGTCAGGTTCCAGTCAGATCCAAGCCAGGTCCCACTCAGGTTCCAGTCAGGTTTCAGTCAGGTTCCAGTCAGATTCAAGGCAGGTTCCACTAAGGTTGCAGGCAGGTTACAGTCACGTTCCAGTCAGTTCCAAGGCAGGTTCCGCTCAGGTTCCAGTCAGGTTCCAGTCAGATCCAAGGCAGGTTCCAGTCAGGTTCCAGTCAGATCCAAGCCAGGTCCCACTCAAGTTCCAGTCAGGTTCCGGTCAGATCCAAGGCAGGTTCCAGTCAGATCCAAGGCAGGTCCCAGGCAGGTCCCAGGCAGGTTCCAGTCAGGTTCCAGTCACGTTCCAGTCAGTTCCAAGGCAGGTTCCAGTCAGGTTCCAGTCAGATCCAAGCCAGGTCCCACTCAAGTTCCAGTCAGGTTCCAGTCAGATCCAAGCCAGGTCCCACTCAGGTTCCAGTCACGTTTCAGGCAGGTTCCAGTCACGTTCCAGTCAGGTTTCAGGCAGGTTCCAGTCAGGTTCCAGTCAGGTTCCAGGCAGGTCCCACTCAGGTTCCAGTCAGGTTCCAGTCTGGTTCCAAGCAGGTTCCAGTCAGGTTCCAATCAGGTTCAAGGCAGGTTCCAGTCCGGTTCCAGTCAGATCCACGGCAGGTTCCAGTCAGGTTCCAGTCAGATCCAAGGCAGGTTCCACTCAGGTTCCACTCAGGTCCCACTCAGGTTCCAGTCAGTTTCCAGGCAGGTTCCAGTCAGATCTAATGCAGGTTCCAATCAGGTTCCAGTCACATCCAAGCCAGGTCCCACTCAGGTTCCAGTCAGATCCAAGGAAGGTTCCAGTCACGTTCCAGTCAGATCCAAGGCAGGTTCCAGTCAGGTTCCAAGGCAAATTCCAGTCAGCTTCCAGTAAGGATCCAGTCAGGTTCCAGTCAGGTTCCAGTCATGTTCCAGGCAGGTTCCAGTCACGTTCCAGTCAGATCCAAGGCAGGTTCCAGTCATGTTCCAGTCAGATCCAAGGAAGGTTCCAGGCAGGTTCCAGTCACGTTCCAGTCAGATCGACTGACTGTTGGTAGTCGCTGGCAGCCATCTTGGATGTCCTGCAAAAAAGGTTCCAGGTAGGTTCTGCTCGGGTTCTAGGTAGGTTCCAGCAAGGTTCCACTCAGATCCCAGGCAGGTTCTGCTTGGGTTCCAGGTAGGTACTGGCCAGGTTTTAGGCAGGTTATACTTCAGTTACTGGAATGTCCCACTCAGATTCCACTCAGGTTCCAGGCAGGTTCCAGTCAGGTTCCAGTTAGATCCAAGGTAGGTTCCAGTCAGGTTCCAGTCAGGTCCCACTCAGGTTCCAGGCAGGTTCCAGTCAGGTCCCACTCAGGTTCCAGTCAGGTCCCTCTCAGGTTGCAGTCAAGTTCCAGGCAGGTTCCAGTCAGGTTCCAGTAAGATCCAAGGCAGGTTCCAGTCAGATCCAAGGCAGGTTCCACTCAGGTCCCACTCAGGTTCCAGTCAGTTTCCAGGCAGGTTCCAGTCAGATCTAAGGCAGGTTCCAGTCAGGTCCCACTCAGGTTCCAGTTAGGTTCCAGTCAGGTCCCACTCAGGTTCCAGTCAGGTTCCAGTCTGGTTCCAAGCAGGTTCCAGTCAGGTTCCAATCAGGTTCAAGGCAGGTTCCAGTCAGATCCAAGGCAGGTTCCACTCAGGTTCCACTCAGGTCCCACTCAGGTTCCAGTCAGTTTCCAGGCAGGTTCCAGTCAGATCTAAGGCAGGTTCCAATCAGGTTCCAGTCACGTCCAAGCCAGGTCCCACTCAGGTTCCAGTCAGATCCAAGGAAGGTTCCAGTCACGTTCCAGTCAGATCCAAGGCAGGTTCCAGTCAGGTTCCAAGGGAAATTCCAGTCAGCTTCCAGTCAGGATCCAGTCAGGTTCCAGGCAGGTTCCAGTCAGGTTCCAGTCAGGTTCCAGGCAGGTTCCAGTCAGGTTCCAGTTAGATACAAGGTAGGTTCCAGTCAGGTTCCAGTCAGGTTCCAGTCAGGTCCCACTCAGGTTCCACGCAGGTTCCAGTCAGGTCCCACTCAGGTTCCAGTCAGGTCCCTCTCAGGTTGCAGTCAAGTTCCAGGCAGGTTCCAGTCAGGTTCCAGTAAGATCCAAGGCAGGTTCCAGTCAGATCCAAGGCAGGTTCCACTCAGGTTGCACTCAGGTCCCACTCAGGTTCCAGTCAGTTTCCAGGCAGGTTCCAGTCAGATCTAAGGCAGGTTCCAGTCAGGTCCCACTCAGGTTCCAGTTAGGTTCCAGTCAGGTCCCACTCAGGTTCCAGTCAGGTTCCAGTCTGGTTCCAAGCAGGTTCCAGTCAGGTTCCAATCAGGTTCAAGGCAGGTTCCAGTCAGGTTGCAGTCAGATCCAAGGAAGGTTCCAGTCAGGTTCCAATCAGATCCAAGGCAGGTTCCAATCAGGTTCCACTCAGGTCCCACTCAGGTTCCAGTCAGTTTCCAGGCAGGTTCCAGTCAGATCTAAGGCAGGTTCCAATCAGGTTCCAGTCACATCCAAGCCAGGTCCCACTCAGGTTCCAGTCAGATCCAAGGAAGGATCCAGTCACGTTCCAGTCAGATCCAAGGCAGGTTCCAGTCAGGTTCCAAGGGAAATTCCAGTCAGCTTCCAGTCAGGATCCAGTCAGGTTCCAGGCAGGTTCCAGTCAGGTTCCAGTCATGTTCCAGGCAGGTTCCAGTCACGTTCCAGTCAGATCCAAGGCAGGTTCCAGTCATGTTCCAGTCAGATCCAAGGAAGGTTCCAGGCAGGTTCCAGTCACGTTCCAGTCAGATCGACTGACTGTTGGTAGTCGCTGGCAGCCATCTTGGATGTCCTGCAAAAAAGGTTCCAGGTAGGTTCTGCTCGGGTTCTAGGTAGGTTCCAGCAAGGTTCCACTCAGATCCCAGGCAGGTTCTGCTTGGGTTCCAGGTAGGTACTGGCCAGGTTTTAGGCAGGTTCTACTTCAGTTACAGGAATGTCCCACTCAGATTCCACTCAGGTTCCAGGCAGGTTCCAGTCAGGTCCCACTTAGGTTCCAGCCAGGTTCCAGGCAGGTTCCAGTCAGATCCAAGGTAGGTTCCAGTCAGGTCCCACTCAGGTTCCAGTCAGGTTCCAGTCAGATCCAAGGCAGGTTACACTCAGGTTCCAGTCACGTTCCAATCAGTTCCAAGGCAGGTTCCAGTCAGGTTCCAGTCAGATCCAAGCCAGGTCCCACTCAGGTTCCAGTCAGGTTTCAGTCAGGTTCCAGTCAGATTCAAGGCAGGTTCCAGTCAGGTTCCAGTCAGATCCAAGCCAGGTCCCACTCAAGTTCCAGTCAGGTTCCAGTCAGATCCAAGGCAGGTTCCAGTCAGATCCAAGGCAGGTCCCAGGCAGGTCCCAGGCAGGTTCCAGTCAGGTTCCAGTCACGTTCCAGTCAGTTCCAAGGCAGGTTCCAGTCAGGTTCCAGTCAGATCCAAGCCAGGTCCCACTCAAGTTCCAGTCAGGTTCCAGTCAGATCCAAGCCAGGTCCCACTCAGGTTCCAGTCACGTTTCAGGCAGGTTCCAGTCAGGTTCCAGTCAGGTTCCAGGCAGGATCCAGTCAGGTTCCAGTCAGGTTCCAGTCAGATTCCAGTCAGGTTTCAGGCAGGTTCCAGTCAGGTTCCAGTCAGGTTCCAGGCAGGTTCCAGTCAGGTTTCAGGCAGGTTCCAGTCAGGTTCCAGCCAGGTTCCAGGCAGGTTCCAGTCACGTTCCATTCAGATCGACTGACTGTCAGTAGCCGCTGGCAGCCATCTTGGATTTCCTGCAAAAAAAGGTTCCAGGTAGGTTCTGCTCGGGTTCTAGGTAGGTTCCAGCAAAGTTCCACTCAGATTCCAGGCAGGTTCTGCTTGGGTTCCAGGTAGGTTCTGGCCAGGTTTTAGGCAGGTTCTACCTTAGTTACAGGAATGTCCCACTCAGATTCCACTCAGGATCCAGGGAGGTTCCATTTCTGTACGACCCAGATTCTATGCAAGTTCCAAGTAGGTTCCAGTCAAATTTCAGGCACGTTTTAGCCAGGTTCTGCTCAGTTTCAAGCCAGTTCCCACTCAGGTCCCACTCAGGTTCCTCTCAGGTTCCAGGCAGGTTCCAGTCAGGTTCCAGAAAGGGTTCCAGGTAGGTTCCCGTCAGATCCAAGGCAGGTTCCAGTCAGGTTCCAGGCATGTTCCAGGCAGGTTCCTGTCAGATGCACGGTAGGTTCCAGTCAGGTCCCACTCAGGTTTCAGTCAGGTTCCAGTCAGGTTCCAGGCAGGTTCCAGTCAGATCCAAGGTAGGGTCCAGTCAGGTCCCACTCAGGTTCCAGTCAGGTTCCAGTCAGATCCAAGGCAGGTTCCACTCAGGTTCCAGGCAGGTTACAGTCACGTTCCAGTCACGTTCCAGTCAGTTCAACGGCAGGTTCCAGTCAGGTTCCAGTCAGTACAAAGGCAGGTTCCAGTCAGGTTCCAGGAAGGTTCCAGTCACGTTCCAGTCACGTTCCAGTCAGTTCAAAGGTAGGTTCCAGTCAGGTTCCAGTCAGTTCAAAGGCAGGTTCCAGTCAGATCCAAGGCAGGTTCCAGTCAGGTTCCAGGTAGGTTCCAGTCACGTTCCAGTCAGATCCAAGGCAGGTTCCAGTCAGGTTCCAGTCAGATCCAAGGCAGGTTCCAGTCAGATCCAAGGCAGGTTTCAGGCAGGTTCCACTCAGGTTCCAGTCAGGTCCCTCTCAGGTTGCAGTCAGGTTCCAGGCAGGTTACAGTCACATTCCAGTCAGATCCAAGGCAGGTTCCAGTCAGGTTACAGTAAGATCCAAGGCAGGTTCCAGTCACGTTCCAGTCAGATCCAAGGAAGGTTCCAGTCAGGTCCCACTCAGGTTCCAGTCAGGTTCCACTAAGGTTCCAGTCAGGTTCCAGTCAGATCCAAGGTAGGTTCCAGTCAGGTTCCAGTCAGATCCAAGGTAGGTTCCAGTCAGATCCAAGGCAGGTCTCAGTCAGATCCAAGGCAGGTTCCAGTCAGGTTCCAGGCAAGTTCCAGTCAGGTTCCAGTCAGATCCAAGGCAGGTTCCAGGCAAGTTCCAGTCAGGTTCCAGGCAGGTTCCAGTCACGTTCCAGTCAGATCGACAGACTGTCGGTATATCAGAGGGCAGCCATCTTGGATTTTCCTGCAAAAAAGGTTCCAGGTAGGGTCTGCTCGGGTTCTAGGTAGGTTCCAGAAAGGTTCTACTCAGATTCCAGACAGGTTCTGCTCGGGTTCCAGGTAGGTTCTGGCCAGGTTTTAGGCAGGTTCTACTTCAGTTACAGGAATGTCCCACTCAGATTCCACTCAGGATCCAGTCAGGTTCCAGTCAGATCCAAGGCAGGTTCCAGTCAGATCCAAGGCAGGTCCCACTCAGGTTCCAGTCAGATCCAAGGCAGGTTCCAGTCATGTTCCAGTCAGATCCAAGGAAGGTTCCAGACAGGTTCCATTCAGGTTCCAGGCAAGTTCCAGTCACGTTCCAGTCAGATCGACTGACTGTTGGTAGTCGCTGGCAGCCATCTTGGATTTCCTGCAAAAAAGGTTCCAGGTAGGTTCTGCTCGGGTTCTAGGTAGGTTCCAGAAAGGTTCTACTCAGATTCCAGACAGGTTCTGCTCGGGTTCCAGGTAGGTTCTGGCCAGGTTTTAGGCAGGTTATACTTCAGTTACAGGAATGTCCCACTCAGATTCCACTCAGGTTCCAGGCAGGTTCCAGTCAGTTTCCAGTCAGGTTCCAGTCAGGTTCCAGTCAGGTCCCACTTAGCTTCCAGGCAGGTTCCAGTCAGATCAAAGGTAGGTTCCAGTCAGGTCCCACTCAGGTTCCAGTCAGGTTCCAGTCAGATCCAAGGCAGGTTCCACTCAGGTTCCAGGCAGGTTCCAGTCACGTTCCAGTCAGTTCCAAGGCACGTTCCAGTCAGGTTCCAGTCAGATCCAAGCCAGGTCCCACTCAGGTTCCAGTCAGGTTTCAGTCATTTTCCAGTCAGGTTCCAGTCAGGTTTCAGGCAGGTTCCAGTCAGGTTCCAGTCAGATTCAAGGCAGGTTCCACTCAGGTTCCAGGCAGGTTACAGTCACGTACCAGTCAGTTCCAAGGCAGGTTCCAGGCAGGTTCCAGTCAGGTTCCAGTCAGATCCAAGGCAGGTTCCACTCAGGTTCCAGTCAGATCCAAGGCAGGTTCCAGTCAGATCCAAGGCAGGTTCCAGGCAGGTTCCAGTCAGGTTCCAGTCACGTTCCAGTCAGTTCCAAGGCAGGTTCCAGTCAGGTTCCAGTCAGATCCAAGCCAGGTCCCACTCAGGTTCCAGTCAGGTTCCAGTCAGATCCGAGCCAGGTCCCACTCAGGTTCCAGTCAGGTTTCAGGCAGGTTCCAGTCAGGTTCCAGTCAGGTTTCAGGCAGGTTCCAGTCAGGTTCCAGTCAGGTTTCAGGCAGGTTCCAGTCAGGTTCCAGCCAGGTTCCAGGCAGGTTCCAGTCACGTTCCAGTCAGATCGACTGACTGTCAGTAGCCGCTGGCAGCCATCTTGGATTTCCTGCAAAAAAGGTTCCAGGTAGGTTCTGCTCGGGTTCTAGGTAGGTTCCAGCAAAGTTCCACTCAGATTCCAGGCAGGTTCTGCTTGGGTTCCAGGTAGGTTCTGGCCAGGTTTTAGGCAGGTTCTACCTCAGTTACTGGAATGTCCCACTCAGATTCCACTCAGGATCCAGGCAGGTTCCATTTCTGTACGACCCAGATTCTATGCAAGTTCCAAGTAGGTTCCAGTCAAATTCCAGGCACGTTTTAGCCAGGTTCTGCTCAGTTTCAAGCCAGTTCCCACTCAGGTCCCACTCAGGTTCCAGTCAGGTTCCAGGCAGGTTCCAGTCAGGTCCCAGTCAGGTCCCATTCAGGTTCCTCTCAGGTTCCAGAAAGGGTTCCAGGTAGGTTCCAGTCAGATGCACGGTATATTCCAGTCAGGTCCCATTCAGGTCCCACTCAGGTTCCAGTCAGGTTCCACGCAGGTCCCAGTCAGGTCCCACTCAGGTCCCACACAGGTTTCAGTCAGGTTCCAGTCAGGTTCCAGGCAGGTTCCGGTCAGATCAAAGGTAGGTTCCAGTCAGGGCCCACTCAGGTTCCAGTCAGGTTCCAGGCAGATCCAAGGCAGGTTCCAGTCAGGTTCCAGTCAGATCCAAGGCAGGTTCCACTCAGGTCCCACTCAGGTTCCACTCAGGTTCCAGTCAGCTTCCAGTCAGGTTCCAGTCAGCTTCCAGTCAGGTTCCAGGCAGGTTCCAGTCAGGTTCCAGGCAGGTTCCAGGCAGGTTCCAGTCAGATCCAAGGCAGGTTCCAGTCAGGTTCCAGTCAGATCCAAGGCAGGTTCCAGTCAGATCCAAGGCAGGTCCATCTCAGGTTCCAGTCAGATCCAAGGAAGGTTCCAGGCCGGTTCCATTCAGGTTCCAGGCAGGTTCCAGTCACGTTCCAGTCAGATCGACTGACTGTTGGTAGTCGCTGGCAGCCATCTTGGATTTCCTGCAAAAAAGGTTCCAGGTAGGTTCTGCTCGGGTTCTAGGTAGGTTCCAGCAAGGTTCCACTCAGATCCCAGGCAGGTTCTGCTTGGGTTCCAGGTAGGTACTGGCCAGGTTTTAGGCAGGTTCTACTTCAGTTACAGGAATATCCCACTCAGATTCCACTCAGGTTCCAGGCAGGTTCCAGTCAGGTTCCAGTTAGATCCAAGGTAGGTTCCAGTCAGGTTCCAGTCAGGTTCCAGGCAGGTTCCAGTCAGTTTCCAGTCAGGTTCCAGTCAGGTCCCACTTAGGTTCCGGTCAGGTTCCAGGCAGGTTCCAGTCAGATCCAAGGTAGGTTCCAGTCAGGTCCCACTCAGGTTCCAGTCAGGTTCCAGTCAGATCCAAGGCAGGTTCCACTCAGGTTCCAGGCAGGTTCCAGTCACGTTCCAGTCAGTTCCAAGGCAGGTTCCAGTCAGGTTCCAGTCAGATCCAAGCCAGGTTCCACTCAGGTTCCAGTCAGGTTCCAGTCAGGTTCCACTCAGGTTCCACTCAGGTTCCAGGCAGGTTCCAGTCAGGTTCCAGTTAGATTCAAGGCAGGTTCCACTCAGGTTCCAGGCAGGTTACAGTCACGTTCCAGTCAGTTCCAAGGCAGGTTCCAGTCAGGTTCCAGTCAGGTTCCAGTCAGATCCAAGGCAGGTTCCACTCACGTTCCAGTCAGGTTCCAGTCAGATCCGAGCCAGGTCCCACTCAGGTTCCAGTCAGGTTTCAGGCAGGTTCCAGTCAGGTTTCAGGCAGGTTACAGTCAGGTTCCAGTCAGGTTCCAGTCAGGTTTCAGGCAGGTTCCAGTCAGGTTCCAGCCAGGTTCCAGGCAGGTTCCAGTCAGGTTTCAGGCAGGTTCCAGTCAGGTTCCAGTCAGGTTTCAGGCAGGTTCCAGTCAGGTTTCAGGCAGGTTCCAGTCAGGTTCCAGTCAGGTTCCAGGCAGGTTCCAGTCACGTTCCAGTCAGATCGACTGACTGTCAGTAGCCGCTGGCAGCCATCTTGGATTTCCTGCAAAAAAGGTTCCAGGTAGGTTCTGCTCGGGTTCTAGGTAGGTTCCAGGTAAGTTCCACTCAGATTCCAGACAGGTTCTGCTTGGGTTCCAGGTAGGTTCTGGCCAGGTTTCAGGCAGGTTCTACCTCAGTTACAGGAATGTCCCACTCAGATTCCACTCAGGATCCAGGCAGGTTCCATTTCTGTACGACCCAGATTCTATGCAAGTTCCAAGTAGGTTCCAGTCAAATTCCAGGCACGTTTTAGCCAGGTTCTGCTCAGTTTCAAGCCAGTTCCCACTCAGGTCCCACTCAGGTTCCAGTCAGGTTCCAGGCAGGTTCCAGTCAGGTCCCAGTCAGGTCCCACTCAGGTTCCTCTCAGGTTCCAGAAAGGGTTCCAGGTAGGTTCCAGTCAGATGCACGGTATATTCCAGTCAGGTCCCACTCAGGTCCCACTCAGGTTCCAGTCAGGTTCCACGCAGGTCCCAGTCAGGTCCCACTCAGGTCAACACACAGGTTTCAGTCAGGTTCCAGTCAGGTTCCAGGCAGGTTCCGGTCAGATCCAAGGTAGGTTCCAGTCAGGTCCCACTCAGGTTCCAGTCAGGTTCCAGGCAGATCCAAGGCAGGTTCCAGTCAGGTTCCAGTCAGATCCAAGGCAGGTTCCAGTCAGGTTCCACTTAGGTTCCACTCAGGTTCCAGTCAGCTTCCAGTCAGGTTCCAGTCAGCTTCCAGTCAGCTTCCAGTCAGGTTCCAGGCAGGTTCCAGGCAGGTTCCAGTCACGTTCCAGTCAGATCCAAGGCAGGTTCCAGTCAGGTTCCAGTCAGATCCAAGGCAGGTTCCAGTCAGATCCAAGGCAGGTCCATCTCAGGTTCCAGTCAGATCCAAGGAAGGTTCCAGGCAGGTTCCATTCAGGTTCCAGGCAGGTTCCAGTCACGTTCCAGTCAGATCGACTGACTGTTGGTAGTCGCTGGCAGCCATCTTGGATTTCCTGCAAAAAAGGTTCCAGGTAGGTTCTGCTCGGGTTCTAGGTAGGTTCCAGCAAGGTTCCACTCAGATCCCAGGCAGGTTCTGCTTGGGTTCCAGGTAGGTACTGGCCAGGTTTTAGGCAGGTTCTACTTCAGTTACAGGAATATCCCACTCAGATTCCACTCAGGTTCCAGGCAGGTTCCAGTCAGGTTCCAGTTAGATCCAAGGTAGGTTCCAGTCAGGTTCCAGGCAGGTTCCAGTCAGTTTCCAGTCAGGTTCCAGTCAGGTCCCACTTAGGTTCCGGTCAGGTTCCAGGCAGGTTCCAGTCAGATCCAAGGCAGGTTCCACTCAGGTTCCAGGCAGGTTCCAGTCACGTTCCAGTCAGTTCCAAGGCAGGTTCCAGTCAGGTTCCAGTCAGATCCAAGCCAGGTCCCACTCAGGTTCCAGTCAGGTTCCAGTCAGGTTCCAGTCAGGTTTCAGGCAGGTTCCACTCAGGTTCCAGGCAGGTTCCAGTCAGGTTCCAGTTAGATTCAAGGCAGGTTCCACTCAGGTTCCAGGCAGGTTACAGTCACGTTCCAGTCAGTTCCAAGGCAGGTTCCAGTCAGGTTCCAGTCAGGTTCCAGTCAGATCCAAGGCAGGTTCCACTCACGTTCCAGTCAGGTTCCAGTCAGATCCGAGCCAGGTCCCACTCAGGTTCCAGTCAGGTTTCAGGCAGGTTTCAGTCAGGTTCCAGTCAGGTTCCAGTCAGGTTCCAGTCAGGTTCCAGTCAGGTTTCAGGCAGGTTCCAGCCAGGTTCCAGGCAGGTTCCAGTCACGTTCCAGTCAGGTTTCAGGCAGGTTCCAGTCAGGTTCCAGTCAGATTCAAGGCAGGTTCCACTCAGGTTCCAGGAAGGTTACAGTCACGTTCCAGTCAGTTCCAAGGCAGGTTCCAGTCAGGTTCCAGTCAGGTTCCAGTCAGATCCAAGGCAGGTTCCACTCACGTTCCAGTCCGGTTCCAGTCAGATCCGAGCCAGGTCCCACTCAGGTTCCAGTCAGGTTTCAGGCAGGTTCCAGTCAGGTTCCAGTCAGGTTTCAGGCAGGTTCCAGTCAGGTTCCAGTCAGGTTTCAGGCATGTTCCAGTCAGGTTCCAGCCAGGTTCCAGGCAGGTTCCAGTCACGTTCCAGTCAGATCGACTGACTGTCAGTAGCCGCTGGCAGCCATCTTGGATTTCCTGCAAAAAAGGTTCCAGGTAGGTTCTGCTCGGGTTCTAGGTAGGTTCCAGCAAAGTTCCACTCAGATTCCAGGCAGGTTCTGCTTGGGTTCCAGGTAGGTTCTGGCCAGGCTTTAGGCAGGTTCTACCTCAGTTACAGGAATGTCCCACTCAGATTCCACTCAGGATCCAGGCAGGTTCCATTTCTGTACGACCCAGATTCTATGCAAGTTCCAAGTAGGTTCCAGTCAAATTCCAGGCACGTTTTAGCCAGGTTCTGCTCAGTTTCAAGCCAGTTCCCACTCAGGTCCCACTCAGGTTCCACTCAGGTCCCACTCAGGTTTCAGTCAGGTTCCAGGCAGGTTCCAGTCAGATCCACGGTAGGTTCCAGTCAGGTCCCACTCAGGTTCCAGTCAGGTTCCAGTCAGGTTCCAGTCAGGTTCCAGGCAGGTTCCAGTCACGTTCCAGTCACGTTCCAGTCAGTTCAAAGGCAGGTTCCAGTCAGGTTCCAGTCAGTTCAAAGGCAGGTTCCAGTCAGATCCAAGGCAGGTTCCAGTCAGGTTCCAGGCAGGTTCCAATCACGTTCCAGTCAGATCCAAGGCAGGTTCCAGTCAGGTTCCAGTCAGATCCAAGGCAGGTTCCAGTCAGATCCAAGGCAGGTTTCAGGCAGGTTCCAGTCACGTTCCAGTCAGTTCAAAGGCAGGTTCCAGTCAGATCCAAAGTAGGATCCAGTCAGGTCCCACTCAGGTTCCAGTCAGGTCCCACTTAGGTTCCAGGCAGGTTCCAGGCAGGTTCCAGGCAGGTTCCAGTCACGTTCGAGTCAGCTTCCAGGCAGGTTCCAGTCAGGTTCCAGGTAGGTTCCAGTCACGTTTCAGTCAGATCCAAGGCAGGTTCCAGTCAGGTTCCAGTCAGATCCAAGGCAGGTTCCAGTCATATCCCAGGCAGGTTTCAGGCAGGTTCCAGTCAGGTCCCTCTCAGGTTGCAGTCAGGTTCCAGGCAGGTTACAGTCACATTCCAGTCAGATCCAAGGCAGGTTCCAGTCAGGTTCCAGTAAGATCCAAGGCAGGTTCCAGTCACGTTCCAGTCAGATCCAAGGCAGGTTCCAGTCATGTTCCAGTCAGATCCAAGGAAGGTTCCAGACAGGTTCCATTCAGGTTCCAGTCACGTTCCAGTCAGATCGACTGACTGTTGGTAGTCGCTGGCAGCCATCTTGGATTTCCTGCAAAAAAGGTTCCAGGTAGGTTCTGCTCGGGTTCTAGGTAGGTTCCAGCAAGGTTCCACTCAGATCCCAGGCAGGGTCTCTTTGGGTTCCAGGTAGGTACTGGCCAGGTTTTAGGCAGGTTCTACTTCAGTTACAGGAATGTCCCATTCAGATTCCACTCAGGTTCCAGGTAGGTTCCAGTCTGGTTCCAGGCAGGTTCCAGTCAGTTTCCAGTCAGGTTCCAGTCAGTTTCCAGTCAGGTTCCAGTCAGGTCCCACTTAGGTTCCAGGCAGGTTCCAGTCAGATCAAAGGTAGGTTCCAGTCAGGTCCCACTCAGGTTCCAGTCAGGTTCCAGTCAGATCCAAGGCAGGTTCCACTCAGGTTCCACGCAGGTTACAGTCACTTTCCAGTCAGTTCCAAGGCACGTTCCAGTCATGTTCCAGTCAGATCCAAGCCAGGTCCCACTCAGGTTCCAGTCA
Organism: Telmatherina bonti; assembly: GCF_933228915.1. Taxonomy (NCBI): domain Eukaryota; kingdom Metazoa; phylum Chordata; class Actinopteri; order Atheriniformes; family Telmatherinidae; genus Telmatherina; species Telmatherina bonti. The sequence goes on along the minus strand of NC_136623.1, from coordinate 3,728,356 downwards.
GGTTTCAGTCATTTTCCAGTCAGGTTCCAGTCAGGTTTCAGGCAGGTTCCAGTCAGGTTCCAGTCAGATTCAAGGCAGGTTCCACTCAGGTTCCAGGCAGGTTACAGTCACGTACCAGTCAGTTCCAAGGCAGGTTCCAGGCAGGTTCCAGTCAGGTTCCAGTCAGATCCAAGGCAGGTTCCAGTCAGGTTCCAGTCAGATCCAAGGCAGGTTCCAGTCAGATCCAAGGCAGGTTCCAGGCAGGTTCCAGTCAGGTTCCAGTCACGTTCCAGTCAGTTCCAAGGCAGGTTCCAGTCAGGTTCCAGTCAGATCCAAGCCAGGTCCCATTCAGGTTCCAGTCAGGTTCCAGTCAGATCCGAGCCAGGTCCCACTCAGGTTCCAGTCAGGTTTCAGGCAGGTTCTAGTCAGGTTCCAGTCAGGTTTCAGGCAGGTTCCAGTCAGGTTCCAGTCAGGTTTCAGGCAGGTTCCAGTCAGGTTCCAGCCAGGTTCCAGGCAGGTTCCAGTCACGTTCCAGTCAGATCGACTGACTGTCAGTAGCCGCTGGCAGCCATCTTGGATTTCCTGCAAAAAAGGTTCCAGGTAGGTTCTGCTCGGGTTCTAGGTAGGTTCCAGCAAAGTTCCACTCAGATTCCAGGCAGGTTCTGCTTGGGTTCCAGGTAGGTTCTGGCCAGGTTTTAGGCAGGTTCTACCTCAGTTACAGGAATGTCCCACTCAGATTCCACTCAGGATCCAGGCAGGTTCCATTTCTGTACGACCCAGATTCTATGCAAGTTCCAAGTAGGTTCCAGTCAAATTCCAGGCACGTTTTAGCCAGGTTCTGCTCAGTTTCAAGCCAGTTCCCACTCAGGTCCCACTCAGGTTCCAGGCAGGTTCCAGTCAGGTCCCAGTCAGGTCCCACTCAGGTTCCTCTCAGGTTCCAGAAAGGGTTCCAGGTAGGTTCCAGTCAGATGCACGGTATATTCCAGTCAGGTCCCACTCAGGTCCCACACAGGTTTCAGTCAGGTTCCAGTCAGGTTCCAGGCAGGTTCCGGTCAGATCCAAGGTAGGTTCCAGTCAGGTCCCACTCAGGTTCCAGTCAAGTTCCAGGCAGATCCAAGGCAGGTTCCAGTCAGGTTCCAGTCAGATCCAAGGCAGGTTCCACTCAGGTCCCACTCAGGTTCCACTCAGGTTCCAGTCAGCTTCCAGTCAGGTTCCAGTCAGCTTCCAGTCAGGTTCCAGGCAGGTTCCAGTCAGGTTCCAGGCAGGTTCCAGGCAGGTTCCAGTCAGATCCAAGGCAGGTTCCAGTCAGGTTCCAGTCAGATCCAAGGCAGGTTCCAGTCAGATCCAAGGCAGGTCCATCTCAGGTTCCAGTCAGATCCAAGGAAGGTTCCAGGCAGGTTCCATTCACGTTCCAGGCAGGTTCCAGTCACGTTCCAGTCAGATCGACTGACTGTTGGTAGTCGCTGGCAGCCATCTTGGATTTCCTGCAAAAAAGGTTCCAGGTAGGTTCTGCTCGGGTTCTAGGTAGGTTCCAGCAAGGTTCCACTCAGATCCCAGGCAGGTTCTGCTTGGGTTCCAGGTAGGTACTGGCCAGGTTTTAGGCAGGTTCTACTTCACTTACAGGAATATCCCACTCAGATTCCACTCAGGTTCCAGGCAGGTTCCAGTCAGGTTCCAGTTAGATCCAAGGTAGGTTCCAGTCAGGTTCCAGTCAGGTTCCAGGCAGGTTCCAGTCAGTTTCCAGTCAGGTTCCAGTCAGGTCCCACTTAGGTTCCGGTCAGGTTCCAGGCAGGTTCCAGTCAGATCCAAGGTAGGTTCCAGTCAGGTCCCACTCAGGTTCCAGTCAGGTTCCAGTCAGATCCAAGGCAGGTTCCACTCAGGTTCCAGGCAGGTTCCAGTCACGTTCCAGTCAGTTCCAAGGCAGGTCCCACTCAGGTTCCAGTCAGGTTCCAGTCAGGTTTCAGGCAGGTTCCACTCAGGTTCCAGGCAGGTTCCAGTCAGGTTCCAGTTAGATTCAAGGCAGGTTCCACTCAGGTTCCAGGCAGGTTACAGTCACGTTCCAGTCAGTTCCAAGGCAGGTTCCAGTCAGGTTCCAGTCAGGTTCCAGTCAGATCCAAGGCAGGTTCCACTCACGTTCCAGTCAGGTTCCAGTCAGATCCGAGCCAGGTCCCACTCAGGTTCCAGTCAGGTTTCAGGCAGGTTCCAGTCAGGTTCCAGTCAGGTTTCAGGCAGGTTACAGTCAGGTTCCAGTCAGGTTTCAGGCAGGTTCCAGTCAGGTTTCAGGCAGGTTCCAGTCAGGTTCCAGCCAGGTTCCAGGCAGGTTCCAGTCACGTTCCAGTCAGATCGACTGACTGTCAGTAGCCGCTGGCAGCCATCTTGGATTTCCTGCAAAAAAGGTTCCAGGTTGGTTCTGCTCGGGTTCTAGGTAGGTTCCAGCAAAGTTCCACTCAGATTCCAGGCAGGTTCTGCTTGGGTTCCAGGTAGGTTCCTGCCAGGTTTTAGGCAGGTTCTACCTCAGTTACAGGAATGTCCCACTCAGATTCCACTCAGGATCCAGGCAGGTTCCAGTTCTGTACGACCCAGATTCTATGCAAGTTCCAAGTAGGTTCCAGTCAAATTCCAGGCACGTTTTAGCCAGGTTCTGCTCAGTTTCAAGCCAGTTCCCACTCAGGTCCCACTCAGGTTCCAGTCAGGTTCCAGGCAGGTTCCAGTCAGGTCCCAGTCAGGTCCCACTCAGGTTCCTCTCAGGTTCCAGAAAGGGTTCCAGGTAGGTTCCAGTCAGATGCACGGTATATTCCAGTCAGGTCCCACTCAGGTCCCACTCAGGTTCCAGTCAGGTTCCACGCAGGTCCCAGTCAGGTTCCACTCAGGTCCCACACAGGTTTCAGTCAGGTTCCAGTCAGGTTCCAGGCAGGTTCCGGTCAGATCCAAGGTAGGTTCCAGTCAGGTCCCACTCAGGTTCCAGTCAGGTTCCAGGCAGATCCAAGGCAGGTTCCAGTCAGGTTCCAGTCAGATCCAAGGCAGGTTCCACTCAGGTTCCACTCAGGTCCCACTCAGGTTCCAGTCAGCTTCCAGTCAGCTTCCAGTCAGGTTCCAGTCAGGTTCCAGTCAGGTTCCAGGCAGGTTCCAGGCAGGTTCCAGTCACGTTCCAGTCAGATCCAAGGCAGGTTCCAGTCAGGTTCCAGTCAGATCCAAGGCAGGTTCCAGTCAGATCCAAGGCAGGTCCATCTCAGGTTCCAGTCAGATCCAAGGAATGTTCCAGGCAGGTTCCATTCAGGTTCCAGGCAGGTTCCAGTCACGTTCCAGTCAGATCGACTGACTGTTGGTAGTCGCTGGCAGCCATCTTGGATTTCCTGCAACAAAGGTTCCAGGTAGGTTCTGCTCGGGTTCTAGGTAGGTTCCAGCAAAGTTCCACTCAGATTCCAGGCAGGTTCCAGTCAGGTTCCAGTTAGATCCAAGGTAGGTTCCAGTCAGGTTCCAGGCAGGTTCCAGTCAGTTTCCAGTCAGGTTCCAGTCAGGTCCCACTTAGGTTCCGGTCAGGTTCCAGGCATGTTCCAGTCAGATCCAAGGTAGGTTTCAGTCAGGTCCCACTCAGGTTCCAGTCAGGTTCCAGTCAGATCCAAGGCAGGTTCCACTCAGGTTCCAGGCAGGTTCCAGTCACGTTCCAGTCAGTTCCAAGGCAGGTTCCAGTCAGGTTCCAGTCAGATCCAAGCCAGGTCCCACTCAGGTTCCAGGCAGGTTACAGTCAGGTTCCAGTCAGGTTTCAGGCAGGTTCCACTCAGGTTCCAGGCAGGTTCCAGTCAGGTTCCAGTTAGATTCAAGGCAGGTTCCACTCAGGTTCCAGGCAGGTTACAGTCACGTTCCAGTCAGTTCCAAGGCAGGTTCCAGTCAGGTTCCAGTCAGGTTCCAGTCAGATCCAAGGTAGGTTCCACTCACGTTCCAGTCAGGTTCCAGTCAGATCCGAGCCAGGTCCCACTCAGGTTCCAGTCAGGTTTCAGGCAGGTTCCAGTCAGGTTCCAGTCAGGTTTCAGGCAGGTTCCAGTCAGGTTCCAGTCAGGTTTCAGGCAGGTTCCAGTCAGGTTCCAGCCAGGTTCCAGGCAGGTTCCAGTCACGTTCCAGTCAGATAGACTGACTGTCAGTAGCCGCTGGCAGCCATCTTGGATTTCCTGCAAAAAAGGTTCCAGGTAGGTTCTGCTCGGGTTCTAGGTAGGTTCCAGCAAAGTTCCACTCAGATTCCAGGCAGGTTCTGCTTGGGTTCCAGGTAGGTTCTGGCCAGGCTTTAGGCAGGTTCTACCTCAGTTACAGGAATGTCCCACTCAGATTCCACTCAGGATCCAGGCAGGTTCCATTTCTGTACGACCCAGATTCTATGCAAGTTCCAAGTAGGTTCCAGTCAAATTCCAGGCACGTTTTAGCCAGGTTCTGCTCAGTTTCAAGCCAGTTCCCACTCAGGTCCCACTCAGGTTCCACTCAGGTCCCACTCAGGTTTCAGTCAGGTTCCAGGCAGGTTCCAGTCAGATCCACGGTAGGTTCCAGTCAGGTCCCACTCAGGTTCCAGTCAGGTTCCAGTCAGGTTCCAGGCAGGTTCCAGTCACGTTCCAGTCACGTTCCAGTCAGTTCAAAGGCAGGTTCCAGTCAGGTTCCAGTCAGTTCAAAGGCAGGTTCCAGTCAGATCCAAGGCAGGTTCCAGTCAGGTTCCAGGCAGGTTCCAATCACGTTCCAGTCAGATCCAAGGCAGGTTCCAGTCAGGTTCCAGTCAGATCCAAGGCAGGTTCCAGTCAGATCCAAGGCAGGTTTCAGGCAGGTTCCAGTCACGTTCCAGTCAGTTCAAAGGCAGGTTCCAGTCAGGTTCCAGTAAGATCCAAGGCAGGTTCCAGTCACGTTCCAGTCAGATCCAAGGAAGGTTCCAGTCAGGTCCCACTCAGGTTCCAGTCAGGTTCCACTAAGGTTCCAGTCAGGTTCCAGTCAGATCCAAGGTAGGTTCCAGTCAGGTTCCAGTCAGATCCAAGGTAGGTTCCAGTCAGATCCAAGGCAGGTTCCAGTCAGGTTCCAGGCAAGTTCCAGTCAGGTTCCAGGCAAGTTCCAGTCAGGTTCCAGGCAGGTTCCAGTCACGTTCCAGTCAGATCGACAGACTGTCGGTAGTCGCAGGCAGCCATCTTGGATTTTCCTGCAAAAAAGGTTCCAGGTAGGGTCTGCTCGGGTTCTAGGTAGGTTCCACGCAGGTCCCAGTCAGGTCCCACTCAGGTCCCACACAGGTTTCAGTCAGGTTCCAGTCAGGTTCCAGGCAGGTTCCGGTCAGATCCAAGGTAGGTTCCAGTCAGGTCCCACTCAGGTTCCAGTCAGGTTCCAGGCAGATCCAAGGCAGGTTCCAGTCAGGTTCCAGTCAGATCCTAGGCAGGTTCCACTCAGGTTCCACTCAGGTCCCACTCAGGTTCCAGTCAGCTTCCAGTCAGGTTCCAGTCAGCTTCCAGTCAGGTTCCAGTCAGGTTCCAGGCAGGTTCCAGGCAGGTTCCAGTCACGTTCCAGTCAGATCCAAGGCAGGTTCCAGTCAGGTTCCAGTCAGATCCAAGGCAGGTTCCAGTCAGATCCAAGGCAGGTCCATCTCAGGTTCCAGTCAGATCCAAGGAATGTTCCAGGCAGGTTCCATTCAGGTTCCAGGCAGGTTCCAGTCACGTTCCAGTCAGATCGACTGACTGTTGGTAGTCGCTGGCAGCCATCTTGGATTTCCTGCAAAAAATGTTCCAGGTAGGTTCTGCTCGGGTTCTAGGTAGGTTCCAGCAAGGTTCCACTCAGATCCCAGGCAGGTTCTGCTTGGGTTCCAGGTAGGTACTGGCCAGGTTTTAGGCAGGTTCTACTTCACTTACAGGAATATCCCACTCAGATTCCACTCAGGTTCCAGGCAGGTTCCAGTCAGGTTCCAGTTAGATCCAAGGTAGGTTCCAGTCAGGTTCCAGGCAGGTTCCAGTCAGTTTCCAGTCAGGTTCCAGTCAGGTCCCACTTAGGTTCCAGTCAGGTTCCAGGCATGTTCCAGTCAGATCCAAGGTAGGTTCCAGTCAGGTCCCACTCAGGTTCCAGTCAGGTTCCAGTCAGATCCAAGGCAGGTTCCACTCAGGTTCCAGGCAGGTTCCAGTCACGTTCCAGTCAGTTCCAAGGCAGGTTCCAGTCAGGTTCCAGTCAGATCCAAGCCAGGTCCCACTCAGGTTCCAGTCAGGTTCCAGTCAGGTTTCAGGCAGGTTCCACTCAGGTTCCAGGCAGGTTCCAGTCAGGTTCCAGTTAGATTCAAGGCAGGTTCCACTCAGGTTCCAGGCAGGTTACAGTCACGTTCCAGTCAGTTCCAAGGCAGGTTCCAGTCAGGTTCCAGTCAGGTTCCAGTCAGATCCAAGGCAGGTTCCACTCACGTTCCAGTCAGGTTCCAGTCAGATCCGAGCCAGGTCCCACTCAGGTTCCAGTCAGGTTTCAGGCAGGTTCCAGTCAGGTTCCAGTCAGGTTTCAGGCAGGTTCCAGTCAGGTTCCAGCCAGGTTCCAGGCAGGTTCCAGTCACGTTCCAGTCAGATCGACTGACTGTCAGTAGCCGCTGGCAGCCATCTTGGATTTCCTGCAAAAAAGGTTCCAGGTAGGTTCTGCTCGGGTTCTAGGTAGGTTCCAGCAAAGTTCCACTCAGATTCCAGGCAGGTTCTGCTTGGGTTCCAGGTAGGTTCTGGCCAGGCTTTAGGCAGGTTCTACCTCAGTTACAGGAATGTCCCACTCAGATTCCACTCAGGATCCAGGCAGGTTCCATTTCTGTACGACCCAGATTCTATGCAAGTTCCAAGTAGGTTCCAGTCAAATTCCAGGCACGTTTTAGCCAGGTTCTGCTCAGTTTCAAGCCAGTTCCCACTCAGGTCCCACTCAGGTTCCACTCAGGTTCCAGGCAGGTTCCAGTCAGGTCCCAGTCAGGTCCCATTCAGGTTCCTCTCAGGTTCCAGAAAGGGTTCCAGGTAGGTTCCAGTCAGATGCACGGTATATTCCAGTCAGGTCCCACTCAGGTCCCACTCAGGTTCCAGTCAGGTTCCACGCAGGTCCCAGTCAGGTCCCACTCAGGTCCCACACAGGTTTCAGTCAGGTTCCAGTCAGGTTCCAGGCAGGTTCCGGTCAGATCCAAGGTAGGTTCCAGTCAGGGCCCACTCAGGTTCCAGTCAAGTTCCAGGCAGATCCAAGGCAGGTTCCAGTCAGGTTCCAGTCAGATCCAAGGCAGGTTCCACTCAGGTCCCACTCAGGTTCCACTCAGGTTCCAGTCAGCTTCCAGTCAGGTTCCAGTCAGCTTCCAGTCAGGTTCCAGGCAGGTTCCAGTCAGGTTCCAGGCAGGTTCCAGGCAGGTTCCAGTCAGATCCAAGGCAGGTTCCAGTCAGGTTCCAGTCAGCTTCCAGTCAGGTTCCAGGCAGGTTCCAGTCAGATCCACGGTAGGTTCCAGTCAGGTCCCACTCAGGTTCCAGTCAGGTTCCAGTCAGGTTCCAGTCAGGTTCCAGGCAGGTTCCAGTCACGTTCCAGTCAGGTTCCAGTCAGTTCAAAGGCAGGTTCCAGTCAGGTTCCAGTCAGTTCAAAGGCAGGTTCCAGTCAGATCCAAGGCAGGTTCCAGTCAGGTTCCAGGCAGGTTCCAATCACGTTCCAGTCAGATCCAAGGCAGGTTCCAGTCAGGTTCCAGTCAGATCCAAGGCAGGTTCCAGTCAGATCCAAGGCAGGTTTCAGGCAGGTTCCAGTCACGTTCCAGTCAGTTCAAAGGCAGGTTCCGGTCAGATCCAAAGTAGGATCCAGTCAGGTCCCACTCAGGTTCCAGTCAGGTCCCACTTAGGTTCCAGGCAGGTTCCAGGCAGGTTCCAGTCACGTTCCAGTCAGCTTCCAGGCAGGTTCCAGTCAGGTTCCAGGTAGGTTCCAGTCACGTTCCAGTCAGATCCAAGGCAGGTTCCAGTCAGGTTCCAGTCAGATCCAAGGCAGGTTCCAGTCAGATCCAAGGCAGGTTTCAGGCAGGTTCCACTCAGGTTCCAGTCAGGTTCCAGTCAGATCCAAGGCAGGTTCCAGTCAGATCCAAGGCAGGTTTCAGGCAGGTTCCACTCAGGTTCCAGTCAGGTCCCTCTCAGGTTGCAGTCAGGTTCCAGGCAGGTTACAGTCACATTCCAGTCAGATCCAAGGCAGGTTCCAGTCAGGTTCCAGTAAGATCCAAGGCAGGTTCCAGTCACGTTCCAGTCAGATCCAAGGAAGGTTCCAGTCAGGTCCCACTCAGGTTCCAGTCAGGTTCCACTAAGGTTCCAGTCAGGTTCCAGTCAGATCCAAGGTAGGTTCCAAACAGGTTCCAGTCAGATCCAAGGTAGGTTCCAGTCAGATCCAAGGCAGGTTTCAGTCAGATCCAAGGCAGGTTCCAGTCAGGTTCCAGGCAAGTTCCAGTCAGGTTCCAGTCAGATCCAAGGCAGGTTCCAGGCAAGTTCCAGTCAGGTTCCAGGCAGGTTCCAGTCACGTTCCAGTCAGATCGACAGACTGTCGGTAGTCGCAGGCAGCCATCTTGGATTTTCCTGCAAAAAAGGTTCCAGGTAGGGTCTGCTCGGGTTCTAGGTAGGTTCCAGAAAGGTTCTACTCAGATTCCAGACAGGTTCTGCTCGGGTTCCAGGTAGGTTCTGGCCAGGTTTTAGGCAGGTTCTACTTCAGTTACAGGAATGTCCCACTCAGATTCCACTCAGGATCCAGTCAAGTTCCAGTCAGATCCAAGGCAGGTTCCAGTCAGATCCAAGGCAGGTCCCACTCAGGTTCCAGTCAGATCCAAGGCAGGTTCCAGTCATGTTCCAGTCAGATCCAAGGAAGGTTCCAGACAGGTTCCAGGCAGGTTCCAGTCACGTTCCAGTCAGATCGACTGACTGTCAGTAGCCGCTGGCAGCCATCTTGGATTTCCTGCAAAAAAAGGTTCCAGCTAGGTTCTGCTCGGGTTCTAGGTAGGTTCCAGCAAAGTTCCACTCAGATTCTAGGCAGGTTCTGCTTGGGTTCCAGGTAGGTTCTGGCCAGGTTTTAGGCAGGTTCTACCTCAGTTACAGGAATGTCCCACTCAGATTCCACTCAGGATCCAGGCAGGTTCCATTTCTGTACGACCCAGATTCTATGCAAGTTCCAAGTAGGTTCCAGTCAAATTCCAGGCACGTTTTAGCCAGGTTCTGCTCAGTTTCAAGCCAGTTCCCACTCAGGTCCCACTCAGGTTCCAGTGAGGTTCCAGGCAGGTTCCAGTCAGGTCCCAGTCAGGTCCCACTCAGGTTCCTCTCAGGTTCCAGAAAGGGTTCCAGGTAGGTTCCAGTCAGATGCACGGTATATTCCAGTCAGGTCCCACTCAGGTCCCACTCAGGTTCCAGTCAGGTTCCACGCAGGTCCCAGTCAGGTTCCACTCAGGTCCCACACAGGTTTCAGTCAGGTTCCAGTCAGGTTCCAGGCAGGTTCCGGTCAGATCCAAGGTAGGTTCCAGTCAGGTCCCACTCAGGTTCCAGTCAGTTTCCAGGCAGATCCAAGGCAGGTTCCAGTCAGGTTCCAGTCAGATCCAAGGCAGGTTCCACTCAGGTTCCACTCAGGTCCCACTCAGGTTCCAGTCAGCTTCCAGTCAGGTTCCAGTCAGCTTCCAGTCAGGTTCCAGGCAGGTTCCAGGCAGGTTCCAGTCAGGTTCCAGTCAGATCCAAGGCAGGTTCCAGTCAGGTTCCAGTCAGATCCAAGCCAGGTTCCAGTCAGATCCAAGGCAGGTCCATCTCAGGTTCCAGTCAGATCCAAGGAAGGTTCCAGGCAGGTTCCAGTCAGGTTCCAGTCAGGTTCCAGGCAGGTTCCAGGCAGGTTCCAGTCAGGTTCCAGTCAGATCCAAGGCAGGTTCCAGTCAGATCCAAGGCAGGTCCATCTCAGGTTCCAGTCAGATCCAAGGAATGTTCCAGGCAGGTTCCATTCAGGTTCCAGGCAGGTTCCAGTCACGTTCCAGTCAGATCGACTGACTGTTGGTAGTCGCTGGCAGCCATCTTGGATTTCCTGCAAAAAAGGTTCCAGGTAGGTTCTGCTCGGGTTCTAGGTAGGTTCCAGCAAGGTTCCACTCAGATCCCAGGCAGGTTCTGCTTGGGTTCCAGGTAGGTACTGGCCAGGTTTTAGGCAGGTTCTACTTCACTTACAGGAATATCCCACTCAGATTCCACTCAGGTTCCAGGCAGGTTCCAGTCAGGTTCCAGTTAGATCCAAGGTAGGTTCCAGTCAGGTTCCAGGCAGGTTCCAGTCAGTTTCCAGTCAGGTTCCAGTCAGGTCCCACTTAGGTTCCGGTCAGGTTCCAGGCATGTTCCAGTCAGATCCAAGGTAGGTTTCAGTCAGGTCCCACTCAGGTTCCAGTCAGGTTCCAGTCAGATCCAAGGCAGGTTCCACTCAGGTTCCAGGCAGGTTCCAGTCACGTTCCAGTCAGTTCCAAGGCAGGTTCCAGTCAGGTTCCAGTCAGATCCAAGCCAGGTCCCACTCAGGTTCCAGGCAGGTTACAGTCAGGTTCCAGTGAGGTTTCAGGCAGGTTCCACTCAGGTTCCAGGCAGGTTCCAGTCAGGTTCCAGTTAGATTTAAGGCAGGTTCCACTCAGGTTCCAGGCAGGTTACAGTCACGTTCCAGTCAGTTCCAAGGCAGATTCCAGTCAGGTTCCAGTCAGGTTCCAGTCAGATCCAAGGTAGGTTCCACTCACGTTCCAGTCAGGTTCCAGTCAGATCCGAGCCAGGTCCCACTCAGGTTCCAGTCAGGTTTCAGGCAGGTTCCAGTCAGGTTCCAGTCAGGTTTCAGGCAGGTTCCAGTCAGGTTCCAGTCAGGTTTCAGGCAGGTTCCAGTCAGGTTCCAGCCAGGTTCCAGGCAGGTTCCAGTCACGTTCCAGTCATATAGACTGACTGTCAGTAGCCGCTGGCAGCCATCTTGGATTTCCTGCAAAAAAGGTTCCAGGTAGGTTCTGCTCGGGTTCTAGGTAGGTTCCAGCAAAGTTCCACTCAGATTCCAGGCAGGTTCTGCTTGGGTTCCAGGTAGGTTCTGGCCAGGCTTTAGGCAGGTTCTACCTCAGTTACAGGAATGTCCCACTCAGATTCCACTCAGGATCCAGGCAGGTTCCATTTCTGTACGACCCAGATTCTATGCAAGTTCCAAGTAGGTTCCAGTCAAATTCCAGGCACGTTTTAGCCAGGTTCTGCTCAGTTTCAAGCCAGTTCCCACTCAGGTCCCACTCAGGTTCCACTCAGGTCCCACTCAGGTTTCAGTCAGGTTCCAGGCAGGTTCCAGTCAGATCCACGGTAGGTTCCAGTCAGGTCCCACTCAGGTTCCAGTCAGGTTCCAGTCAGGTTCCAGTCAGGTTCCAGGCAGGTTCCAGTCACGTTCCAGTCACGTTCCAGTCAGTTCAAAGGCAGGTTCCAGTCAGGTTCCAGTCAGTTCAAAGGCAGGTTCCAGTCAGATCCAAGGCAGGTTCCAGTCAGGTTCCAGGCAGGTTCCAATCACGTTCCAGTCAGATCCAAGGCAGGTTCCAGTCAGGTTCCAGTAAGATCCAAGGCAGGTTCCAGTCACGTTCCAGTCAGATCCAAGGAAGGTTCCAGTCAGGTCCCACTCAGGTTCCAGTCAGGTTCCACTAAGGTTCCAGTCAGGTTCCAGTCAGATCCAAGGTAGGTTCCAGTCAGGTTCCAGTCAGATCCAAGGTAGGTTCCAGTCAGATCCAAGGCAGGTTCCAGTCAGGTTCCAGGCAAGTTCCAGTCAGGTTCCAGTCAGATCCAAGGCAGGTTCCAGGCAAGTTCCAGTCAGGTTCCAGGCAGGTTCCAGTCACGTTCCAGTCAGATCGACAGACTGTCGGTAGTCGCAGGCAGCCATCTTGGATTTTCCTGCAAAAAAGGTTCCAGGTAGGGTCTGCTCGGGTTCTAGGTAGGTTCCACGCAGGTCCCAGTCAGGTCCCACTCAGGTCCCACACAGGTTTCAGTCAGGTTCCAGTCAGGTTCCAGGCAGGTTCCGGTCAGATCCAAGGTAGGTTCCAGTCAGGTCCCACTCAGGTTCCTGTCAGGTTCCAGGCAGATCCAAGGCAGGTTCCAGTCAGGTTCCAGTCAGATCCAAGGCAGGTTCCACTCAGGTTCCACTCAGGTCCCACTCAGGTTCCAGTCAGCTTCCAGTCAGGTTCCAGTCAGCTTCCAGTCAGGTTCCAGTCAGGTTCCAGTCAGGTTCCAGGCAGGTTCCAGGCAGGTTCCAGTCACGTTCCAGTCAGATCCAAGGCAGGTTCCAGTCAGGTTCCAGTCAGTTCCAAGGCAGGTTCCAGTCAGGTTCCAGTCAGGTTCCAGTCAGATCCAAGGTAGGTTCCACTCACGTTCCAGTCAGGTTCCAGTCAGATCCGAGCCAGGTCCCACTCAGGTTCCAGTCAGGTTTCAGGCAGGTTCCAGTCAGGTTCCAGTCAGGTTTCAGGCAGGTTCCAGTCAGGTTCCAGTCAGGTTTCAGGCAGGTTCCAGTCAGGTTCCAGCCAGGTTCCAGGCAGGTTCCAGTCACGTTCCAGTCAGATAGACTGACTGTCAGTAGCCGCTGGCAGCCATCTTGGATTTCCTGCAAAAAAGGTTCCAGGTAGGTTCTGCTCGGGTTCTAGGTAGGTTCCAGCAAAGTTCCACTCAGATTCCAGGCAGGTTCTGCTTGGGTTCCAGGTAGGTTCTGGCCAGGCTTTAGGCAGGTTCTACCTCAGTTACAGGAATGTCCCACTCAGATTCCACTCAGGATCCAGGCAGGTTCCATTTCTGTACGACCCAGATTCTATGCAAGTTCCAAGTAGGTTCCAGTCAAATTCCAGGCACGTTTTAGCCAGGTTCTGCTCAGTTTCAAGCCAGTTCCCACTCAGGTCCCACTCAGGTTCCACTCAGGTCCCACTCAGGTTTCAGTCAGGTTCCAGGCAGGTTCCAGTCAGATCCACGGTAGGTTCCAGTCAGGTCCCACTCAGGTTCCAGTCAGGTTCCAGTCAGGTTCCAGGCAGGTTCCAGTCACGTTCCAGTCACGTTCCAGTCAGTTCAAAGGCAGGTTCCAGTCAGGTTCCAGTCAGTTCAAAGGCAGGTTCCAGTCAGATCCAAGGCAGGTTCCAGTCAGGTTCCAGGCAGGTTCCAATCACGTTCCAGTCAGATCCAAGGCAGGTTCCAGTCAGGTTCCAGTCAGATCCAAGGCAGGTTCCAGTCAGATCCAAGGCAGGTTTCAGGCAGGTTCCAGTCACGTTCCAGTCAGTTCAAAGGCAGGTTCCAGTCAGGTTCCAGTAAGATCCAAGGCAGGTTCCAGTCACGTTCCAGTCAGATCCAAGGAAGGTTCCAGTCAGGTCCCACTCAGGTTCCAGTCAGGTTCCACTAAGGTTCCAGTCAGGTTCCAGTCAGATCCAAGGTAGGTTCCAGTCAGGTTCCAGTCAGATCCAAGGTAGGTTCCAGTCAGATCCAAGGCAGGTTCCAGTCAGGTTCCAGGCAAGTTCCAGTCAGGTTCCAGGCAAGTTCCAGTCAGGTTCCAGGCAGGTTCCAGTCACGTTCCAGTCAGATCGACAGACTGTCGGTAGTCGCAGGCAGCCATCTTGGATTTTCCTGCAAAAAAGGTTCCAGGTAGGGTCTGCTCGGGTTCTAGGTAGGTTCCACGCAGGTCCCAGTCAGGTCCCACTCAGGTCCCACACAGGTTTCAGTCAGGTTCCAGTCAGGTTCCAGGCAGGTTCCGGTCAGATCCAAGGTAGGTTCCAGTCAGGTCCCACTCAGGTTCCAGTCAGGTTCCAGGCAGATCCAAGGCAGGTTCCAGTCAGGTTCCAGTCAGATCCTAGGCAGGTTCCACTCAGGTTCCACTCAGGTCCCACTCAGGTTCCAGTCAGCTTCCAGTCAGGTTCCAGTCAGCTTCCAGTCAGGTTCCAGTCAGGTTCCAGGCAGGTTCCAGGCAGGTTCCAGTCACGTTCCAGTCAGATCCAAGGCAGGTTCCAGTCAGGTTCCAGTCAGATCCAAGGCAGGTTCCAGTCAGATCCAAGGCAGGTCCATCTCAGGTTCCAGTCAGATCCAAGGAATGTTCCAGGCAGGTTCCATTCAGGTTCCAGGCAGGTTCCAGTCACGTTCCAGTCAGATCGACTGACTGTTGGTAGTCGCTGGCAGCCATCTTGGATTTCCTGCAAAAAATGTTCCAGGTAGGTTCTGCTCGGGTTCTAGGTAGGTTCCAGCAAGGTTCCACTCAGATCCCAGGCAGGTTCTGCTTGGGTTCCAGGTAGGTACTGGCCAGGTTTTAGGCAGGTTCTACTTCACTTACAGGAATATCCCACTCAGATTCCACTCAGGTTCCAGGCAGGTTCCAGTCAGGTTCCAGTTAGATCCAAGGTAGGTTCCAGTCAGGTTCCAGGCAGGTTCCAGTCAGTTTCCAGTCAGGTTCCAGTCAGGTCCCACTTAGGTTCCAGTCAGGTTCCAGGCATGTTCCAGTCAGATCCAAGGTAGGTTCCAGTCAGGTCCCACTCAGGTTCCAGTCAGGTTCCAGTCAGATCCAAGGCAGGTTCCACTCAGGTTCCAGGCAGGTTCCAGTCACGTTCCAGTCAGTTCCAAGGCAGGTTCCAGTCAGGTTCCAGTCAGATCCAAGCCAGGTCCCACTCAGGTTCCAGTCAGGTTCCAGTCAGGTTTCAGGCAGGTTCCACTCAGGTTCCAGGCAGGTTCCAGTCAGGTTCCAGTTAGATTCAAGGCAGGTTCCACTCAGGTTCCAGGCAGGTTACAGTCACGTTCCAGTCAGTTCCAAGGCAGGTTCCAGTCAGGTTCCAGTCAGGTTCCAGTCAGATCCAAGGCAGGTTCCACTCACGTTCCAGTCAGGTTCCAGTCAGATCCGAGCCAGGTCCCACTCAGGTTCCAGTCAGGTTTCAGGCAGGTTCCAGTCAGGTTCCAGTCAGGTTTCAGGCAGGTTCCAGTCAGGTTCCAGCCAGGTTCCAGGCAGGTTCCAGTCACGTTCCAGTCAGATCGACTGACTGTCAGTAGCCGCTGGCAGCCATCTTGGATTTCCTGCAAAAAAGGTTCCAGGTAGGTTCTGCTCGGGTTCTAGGTAGGTTCCAGCAAAGTTCCACTCAGATTCCAGGCAGGTTCTGCTTGGGTTCCAGGTAGGTTCTGGCCAGGCTTTAGGCAGGTTCTACCTCAGTTACAGGAATGTCCCACTCAGATTCCACTCAGGATCCAGGCAGGTTCCATTTCTGTACGACCCAGATTCTATGCAAGTTCCAAGTAGGTTCCAGTCAAATTCCAGGCACGTTTTAGCCAGGTTCTGCTCAGTTTCAAGCCAGTTCCCACTCAGGTCCCACTCAGGTTCCACTCAGGTTCCAGGCAGGTTCCAGTCAGGTCCCAGTCAGGTCCCATTCAGGTTCCTCTCAGGTTCCAGAAAGGGTTCCAGGTAGGTTCCAGTCAGATGCACGGTATATTCCAGTCAGGTCCCACTCAGGTCCCACTCAGGTTCCAGTCAGGTTCCACGCAGGTCCCAGTCAGGTCCCACTCAGGTCCCACACAGGTTTCAGTCAGGTTCCAGTCAGGTTCCAGGCAGGTTCCGGTCAGATCCAAGGTAGGTTCCAGTCAGGGCCCACTCAGGTTCCAGTCAAGTTCCAGGCAGATCCAAGGCAGGTTCCAGTCAGGTTCCAGTCAGATCCAAGGCAGGTTCCACTCAGGTCCCACTCAGGTTCCACTCAGGTTCCAGTCAGCTTCCAGTCAGGTTCCAGTCAGCTTCCAGTCAGGTTCCAGGCAGGTTCCAGTCAGGTTCCAGGCAGGTTCCAGGCAGGTTCCAGTCAGATCCAAGGCAGGTTCCAGTCAGGTTCCAGTCAGCTTCCAGTCAGGTTCCAGGCAGGTTCCAGTCAGATCCACGGTAGGTTCCAGTCAGGTCCCACTCAGGTTCCAGTCAGGTTCCAGTCAGGTTCCAGTCAGGTTCCAGTCACGTTCCAGTCAGGTTCCAGTCAGTTCAAAGGCAGGTTCCAGTCAGGTTCCAGTCAGTTCAAAGGCAGGTTCCAGTCAGATCCAAGGCAGGTTCCAGTCAGGTTCCAGGCAGGTTCCAATCACGTTCCAGTCAGATCCAAGGCAGGTTCCAGTCAGGTTCCAGTCAGATCCAAGGCAGGTTCCAGTCAGATCCAAGGCAGGTTTCAGGCAGGTTCCAGTCACGTTCCAGTCAGTTCAAAGGCAGGTTCCGGTCAGATCCAAAGTAGGATCCAGTCAGGTCCCACTCAGGTTCCAGTCAGGTCCCACTTAGGTTCCAGGCAGGTTCCAGGCAGGTTCCAGTCACGTTCCAGTCAGCTTCCAGGCAGGTTCCAGTCACGTTCCAGGTAGGTTCCAGTCACGTTCCAGTCAGATCCAAGGCAGGTTCCAGTCAGGTTCCAGTCAGATCCAAGGCAGGTTCCAGTCAGATCCAAGGCAGGTTTCAGGCAGGTTCCACTCAGGTTCCAGTCAGGTTCCAGTCAGATCCAAGGCAGGTTCCAGTCAGATCCAAGGCAGGTTTCAGGCAGGTTCCACTCAGGTTCCAGTCAGGTCCCTCTCAGGTTGCAGTCAGGTTCCAGGCAGGTTACAGTCACATTCCAGTCAGATCCAAGGCAGGTTCCAGTCAGGTTCCAGTAAGATCCAAGGCAGGTTCCAGTCACGTTCCAGTCAGATCCAAGGAAGGTTCCAGTCAGGTCCCACTCAGGTTCCAGTCAGGTTCCACTAAGGTTCCAGTCAGGTTCCAGTCAGATCCAAGGTAGGTTCCAAACAGGTTCCAGTCAGATCCAAGGTAGGTTCCAGTCAGATCCAAGGCAGGTTTCAGTCAGATCCAAGGCAGGTTCCAGTCAGGTTCCAGGCAAGTTCCAGTCAGGTTCCAGTCAGATCCAAGGCAGGTTCCAGGCAAGTTCCAGTCAGGTTCCAGGCAGGTTCCAGTCACGTTCCAGTCAGATCGACAGACTGTCGGTAGTCGCAGGCAGCCATCTTGGATTTTCCTGCAAAAAAGGTTCCAGGTAGGGTCTGCTCGGGTTCTAGGTAGGTTCCAGAAAGGTTCTACTCAGATTCCAGACAGGTTCTGCTCGGGTTCCAGGTAGGTTCTGGCCAGGTTTTAGGCAGGTTCTACTTCAGTTACAGGAATGTCCCACTCAGATTCCACTCAGGATCCAGTCAGGTTCCAGTCAGATCCAAGGCAGGTTCCAGTCAGATCCAAGGCAGGTCCCACTCAGGTTCCAGTCAGATCCAAGGCAGGTTCCAGTCATGTTCCAGTCAGATCCAAGGAAGGTTCCAGACAGGTTCCAGGCAGGTTCCAGTCACGTTCCAGTCAGATCGACTGACTGTCAGTAGCCGCTGGCAGCCATCTTGGATTTCCTGCAAAAAAAGGTTCCAGCTAGGTTCTGCTCGGGTTCTAGGTAGGTTCCAGCAAAGTTCCACTCAGATTCTAGGCAGGTTCTGCTTGGGTTCCAGGTAGGTTCTGGCCAGGTTTTAGGCAGGTTCTACCTCAGTTACAGGAATGTCCCACTCAGATTCCACTCAGGATCCAGGCAGGTTCCATTTCTGTACGACCCAGATTCTATGCAAGTTCCAAGTAGGTTCCAGTCAAATTCCAGGCACGTTTTAGCCAGGTTCTGCTCAGTTTCAAGCCAGTTCCCACTCAGGTCCCACTCAGGTTCCAGTGAGGTTCCAGGCAGGTTCCAGTCAGGTCCCAGTCAGGTCCCACTCAGGTTCCTCTCAGGTTCCAGAAAGGGTTCCAGGTAGGTTCCAGTCAGATGCACGGTATATTCCAGTCAGGTCCCACTCAGGTCCCACTCAGGTTCCAGTCAGGTTCCACGCAGGTCCCAGTCAGGTTCCACTCAGGTCCCACACAGGTTTCAGTCAGGTTCCAGTCAGGTTCCAGGCAGGTTCCGGTCAGATCCAAGGTAGGTTCCAGTCAGGTCCCACTCAGGTTCCAGTCAGTTTCCAGGCAGATCCAAGGCAGGTTCCAGTCAGGTTCCAGTCAGATCCAAGGCAGGTTCCACTCAGGTTCCACTCAGGTCCCACTCAGGTTCCAGTCAGCTTCCAGTCAGGTTCCAGTCAGCTTCCAGTCAGGTTCCAGGCAGGTTCCAGGCAGGTTCCAGTCAGGTTCCAGTCAGATCCAAGGCAGGTTCCAGTCAGGTTCCAGTCAGATCCAAGCCAGGTTCCAGTCAGATCCAAGGCAGGTCCATCTCAGGTTCCAGTCAGATCCAAGGAAGGTTCCAGGCAGGTTCCAGTCAGGTTCCAGTCAGGTTCCAGGCAGGTTCCAGGCAGGTTCCAGTCAGGTTCCAGTCAGATCCAAGGCAGGTTCCAGTCAGATCCAAGGCAGGTCCATCTCAGGTTCCAGTCAGATCCAAGGAATGTTCCAGGCAGGTTCCATTCAGGTTCCAGGCAGGTTCCAGTCACGTTCCAGTCAGATCGACTGACTGTTGGTAGTCGCTGGCAGCCATCTTGGATTTCCTGCAAAAAAGGTTCCAGGTAGGTTCTGCTCGGGTTCTAGGTAGGTTCCAGCAAGGTTCCACTCAGATCCCAGGCAGGTTCTGCTTGGGTTCCAGGTAGGTACTGGCCAGGTTTTAGGCAGGTTCTACTTCACTTACAGGAATATCCCACTCAGATTCCACTCAGGTTCCAGGCAGGTTCCAGTCAGGTTCCAGTTAGATCCAAGGTAGGTTCCAGTCAGGTTCCAGGCAGGTTCCAGTCAGTTTCCAGTCAGGTTCCAGTCAGGTCCCACTTAGGTTCCGGTCAGGTTCCAGGCATGTTCCAGTCAGATCCAAGGTAGGTTTCAGTCAGGTCCCACTCAGGTTCCAGTCAGGTTCCAGTCAGATCCAAGGCAGGTTCCACTCAGGTTCCAGGCAGGTTCCAGTCACGTTCCAGTCAGTTCCAAGGCAGGTTCCAGTCAGGTTCCAGTCAGATCCAAGCCAGGTCCCACTCAGGTTCCAGGCAGGTTACAGTCAGGTTCCAGTCAGGTTTCAGGCAGGTTCCACTCAGGTTCCAGGCAGGTTCCAGTCAGGTTCCAGTTAGATTCAAGGCAGGTTCCACTCAGGTTCCAGGCAGGTTACAGTCACGTTCCAGTCAGTTCCAAGGCAGATTCCAGTCAGGTTCCAGTCAGGTTCCAGTCAGATCCAAGGTAGGTTCCACTCACGTTCCAGTCAGGTTCCAGTCAGATCCGAGCCAGGTCCCACTCAGGTTCCAGTCAGGTTTCAGGCAGGTTCCAGTCAGGTTCCAGTCAGGTTTCAGGCAGGTTCCAGTCAGGTTCCAGTCAGGTTTCAGGCAGGTTCCAGTCAGGTTCCAGCCAGGTTCCAGGCAGGTTCCAGTCACGTTCCAGTCATATAGACTGACTGTCAGTAGCCGCTGGCAGCCATCTTGGATTTCCTGCAAAAAAGGTTCCAGGTAGGTTCTGCTCGGGTTCTAGGTAGGTTCCAGCAAAGTTCCACTCAGATTCCAGGCAGGTTCTGCTTGGGTTCCAGGTAGGTTCTGGCCAGGCTTTAGGCAGGTTCTACCTCAGTTACAGGAATGTCCCACTCAGATTCCACTCAGGATCCAGGCAGGTTCCATTTCTGTACGACCCAGATTCTATGCAAGTTCCAAGTAGGTTCCAGTCAAATTCCAGGCACGTTTTAGCCAGGTTCTGCTCAGTTTCAAGCCAGTTCCCACTCAGGTCCCACTCAGGTTCCACTCAGGTCCCACTCAGGTTTCAGTCAGGTTCCAGGCAGGTTCCAGTCAGATCCACGGTAGGTTCCAGTCAGGTCCCACTCAGGTTCCAGTCAGGTTCCAGTCAGGTTCCAGTCAGGTTCCAGGCAGGTTCCAGTCACGTTCCAGTCACGTTCCAGTCAGTTCAAAGGCAGGTTCCAGTCAGGTTCCAGTCAGTTCAAAGGCAGGTTCCAGTCAGATCCAAGGCAGGTTCCAGTCAGGTTCCAGGCAGGTTCCAATCACGTTCCAGTCAGATCCAAGGCAGGTTCCAGTCAGGTTCCAGTAAGATCCAAGGCAGGTTCCAGTCACGTTCCAGTCAGATCCAAGGAAGGTTCCAGTCAGGTCCCACTCAGGTTCCAGTCAGGTTCCACTAAGGTTCCAGTCAGGTTCCAGTCAGATCCAAGGTAGGTTCCAGTCAGGTTCCAGTCAGATCCAAGGTAGGTTCCAGTCAGATCCAAGGCAGGTTCCAGTCAGGTTCCAGGCAAGTTCCAGTCAGGTTCCAGTCAGATCCAAGGCAGGTTCCAGGCAAGTTCCAGTCAGGTTCCAGGCAGGTTCCAGTCACGTTCCAGTCAGATCGACAGACTGTCGGTAGTCGCAGGCAGCCATCTTGGATTTTCCTGCAAAAAAGGTTCCAGGTAGGGTCTGCTCGGGTTCTAGGTAGGTTCCACGCAGGTCCCAGTCAGGTCCCACTCAGGTCCCACACAGGTTTCAGTCAGGTTCCAGTCAGGTTCCAGGCAGGTTCCGGTCAGATCCAAGGTAGGTTCCAGTCAGGTCCCACTCAGGTTCCTGTCAGGTTCCAGGCAGATCCAAGGCAGGTTCCAGTCAGGTTCCAGTCAGATCCAAGGCAGGTTCCACTCAGGTTCCACTCAGGTCCCACTCAGGTTCCAGTCAGCTTCCAGTCAGGTTCCAGTCAGCTTCCAGTCAGGTTCCAGTCAGGTTCCAGTCAGGTTCCAGGCAGGTTCCAGGCAGGTTCCAGTCACGTTCCAGTCAGATCCAAGGCAGGTTCCAGTCAGGTTCCAGTCAGATCCAAGGCAGGTTCCAGTCAGATCCAAGGCAGGTCCATCTCAGGTTCCAGTCAGATCCAAGGAATGTTCCAGGCAGGTTCCATTCAGGTTCCAGGCAGGTTCCAGTCACGTTCCAGTCAGATCGACTGACTGTTGGTAGTCGCTGGCAGCCATCTTGGATTTCCTGCAAAAAAGGTTCCAGGTAGGTTCTGCTCGGGTTCTAGGTAGGTTCCAGCAAGGTTCCACTCAGATCCCAGGCAGGTTCTGCTTGGGTTCCAGGTAGGTACTGGCCAGGTTTTAGGCAGGTTCTACTTCACTTACAGGAATATCCCACTCAGATTCCACTCAGGTTCCAGGCAGGTTCCAGTCAGGTTCCAGTTAGATCCAAGGTAGGTTCCAGTCAGGTTCCAGGCAGGTTCCAGTCAGTTTCCAGTCAGGTTCCAGTCAGGTCCCACTTAGGTTCCGGTCAGGTTCCAGGCATGTTCCAGTCAGATCCAAGGTAGGTTCCAGTCAGGTCCCACTCAGGTTCCAGTCAGGTTCCAGTCAGATCCAAGGCAGGTTCCACTCAGGTTCCAGGCAGGTTCCAGTCACGTTCCAGTCAGTTCCAAGGCAGGTTCCAGTCAGGTTCCAGTCAGATCCAAGCCAGGTCCCACTCAGGTTCCGGTCAGGTTCCAGTCAGGTTTCAGGCAGGTTCCACTCAGGTTCCAGGCAGGTTCCAGTCAGGTTCCAGTTAGATTCAAGGCAGGTTCCACTCAGGTTCCAGGCAGGTTACAGTCACGTTCCAGTCAGTTCCAAGGCAGGTTCCAGTCAGGTTCCAGTCAGGTTCCAGTCAGATCCAAGGCAGGTTCCACTCACGTTCCAGTCAGGTTCCAGTCAGATCCGAGCCAGGTCCCACTCAGGTTCCAGTCAGGTTTCAGGCAGGTTCCAGTCAGGTTCCAGTCAGGTTTCAGGCAGGTTCCAGTCAGGTTCCAGTCAGGTTTCAGGCAGGTTCCAGTCAGGTTCCAGCCAGGTTCCAGGCAGGTTCCAGTCACGTTCCAGTCAGATCGACTGACTGTCAGTAGCCGCTGGCAGCCATCTTGGATTTCCTGCAAAAAAGGTTCCAGGTAGGTTCTGCTCGGGTTCTAGGTAGGTTCCAGCAAAGTTCCACTCAGATTCCAGGCAGGTTCTGCTTGGGTTCCAGGTAGGTTCTGGCCAGGCTTTAGGCAGGTTCTACCTCAGTTACAGGAATGTCCCACTCAGATTCCACTCAGGATCCAGGCAGGTTCCATTTCTGTACGACCCAGATTCTATGCAAGTTCCAAGTAGGTTCCAGTCAAATTCCAGGCACGTTTTAGCCAGGTTCTGCTCAGTTTCAAGCCAGTTCCCACTCAGGTCCCACTCAGGTTCCACTCAGGTCCCACTCAGGTTTCAGTCAGGTTCCAGGCAGGTTCCAGTCAGATCCACGGTAGGTTCCAGTCAGGTCCCACTCAGGTTCCAGTCAGGTTCCAGTCAGGTTCCAGGCAGGTTCCAGTCACGTTCCAGTCACGTTCCAGTCAGTTCAAAGGCAGGTTCCAGTCAGGTTCCAGTCAGTTCAAAGGCAGGTTCCAGTCAGATCCAAGGCAGGTTCCAGTCAGGTTCCAGGCAGGTTCCAATCACGTTCCAGTCAGATCCAAGGCAGGTTCCAGTCAGGTTCCAGTCAGATCCAAGGCAGGTTTCAGGCAGGTTCCAGTCACGTTCCAGTCAGTTCAAAGGCAGGTTCCGGTCAGATCCAAAGTAGGATCCAGTCAGGTCCCACTCAGGTTCCAGTCAGGTCCCACTTAGGTTCCAGGCAGGTTCCAGGCAGGTTCCAGTCACGTTCCAGTCAGCTTCCAGGCAGGTTCCAGTCAGGTTCCAGGTAGGTTCCAGTCACGTTCCAGTCAGATCCAAGGCAGGTTCCAGTCAGGTTCCAGTCAGATCCAAGGCAGGTTCCAGTCAGATCCAAGGCAGGTTTCAGGCAGGTTCCACTCAGGTTCCAGTCAGGTCCCTCTCAGGTTGCAGTCAGGTTCCAGGCAGGTTACAGTCACATTCCAGTCAGATCCAAGGCAGGTTCCAGTCAGGTTCCAGTAAGATCCAAGGCAGGTTCCAGTCACGTTCCAGTCAGATCCAAGGAAGGTTCCAGTCAGGTCCCACTCAGGTTCCAGTCAGGTTCCACTACGGTTCCAGTCAGGTTCCAGTCAGATCCAAGGTAGGTTCCAGTCAGGTTCCAGTCAGATCCAAGGTAGGTTCCAGTCAGATCCAAGGCAGGTTTCAGTCAGATCCAAGGCAGGTTCCAGTCAGGTTCCAGGCAAGTTCCAGTCAGGTTCCAGTCAGATCCAAGGCAGGTTCCAGGCAAGTTCCAGTCAGGTTCCAGGCAGGTTCCAGTCACGTTCCAGTCAGATCGACAGACTGTCGGTAGTCGCAGGCAGCCATCATGGATTTTCCTGCAAAAAAGGTTCCAGGTAGGGTCTGCTCGGGTTCTAGGTAGGTTCCAGAAAGGTTCTACTCAGATTCCAGACAGGTTCTGCTCGGGTTCCAGGTAGGTTCTGGCCAGGTTTTAGGCAGGTTCTACTTCAGTTACAGGAATGTCCCACTCAGATTCCACTCAGGATCCAGTCAGGTTCCAGTCAGATCCAAGGTAGGTTCCAGTCAGATCCAAGGCAGGTCCCACTCAGGTTCCAGTCAGATCCAAGGCAGGTTCCAGTCATGTTCCAGTCAGATCCAAGGAAGGTTCCAGACAGGTTCCATTCAGGTTCCAGTCAGGTTCCAGTCACGTTCCAGTCAGATCGACTGACTGTTGGTAGTCGCTGGCAGCCATCTTGGATTTCCTGCAAAAAAGGTTCCAGGTAGGTTCTGCTCGGGTTCTAGGTAGGTTCCAGCAAGGTTCCACTCAGATCCCAGGCAGGGTCTCTTTGGGTTCCAGGTAGGTACTGGCCAGGTTTTAGGCAGGTTATACTTCAGTTACAGGAATGTCCCACTCAGATTCCACTCAGGTTCCAGGTAGGTTCCAGTCAGGTTCCAGGCAGGTTCCAGTCAGTTTCCAGTCAGGTTCCAGTCAGGTTCCAGTCAGGTCCCACTTAGGTTCCAGGCAGGTTCCAGTCAGATCAAAGGTAGGTTCCAGTCAGGTCCCACTCAGGTTCCAGTCAGGTTCCAGTCAGATCCAAGGCAGGTTCCACTCAGGTTCCAGGCAGGTTCCAGTCACGTTCCAGTCAGTTCCAAGGCACGTTCCAGTCAGGTTCCAGTCAGATCCAAGCCAGGTCCCACTCAGGTTCCAGTCAGGTTCCAGTCACGTTCCAGTCAGATCCAAGGCAGGTTCCAGTCAGGTTCCAGTCAGATCCAAGGCAGGTTCCAGTCAGATCCAAGGCAGGTCCATCTCAGGTTCCAGTCAGATCCAAGGAATGTTCCAGGCAGGTTCCATTCAGGTTCCAGGCAGGTTCCAGTCACGTTCCAGTCAGATCGACTGACTGTTGGTAGTCGCTGGCAGCCATCTTGGATTTCCTGCAAAAAAGGTTCCAGGTAGGTTCTGCTCGGGTTCTAGGTAGGTTCCAGCAAGGTTCCACTCAGATCCCAGGCAGGTTCTGCTTGGGTTCCAGGTAGGTACTGGCCAGGTTTTAGGCAGGTTCTACTTCACTTACAGGAATATCCCACTCAGATTCCACTCAGGTTCCAGGCAGGTTCCAGTCAGGTTCCAGTTAGATCCAAGGTAGGTTCCAGTCAGGTTCCAGGCAGGTTCCAGTCAGTTTCCAGTCAGGTTCCAGTCAGGTCCCACTTAGGTTCCGGTCAGGTTCCAGGCATGTTCCAGTCAGATCCAAGGTAGGTTCCAGTCAGGTCCCACTCAGGTTCCAGTCAGGTTCCAGTCAGATCCAAGGCAGGTTCCACTCAGGTTCCAGGCAGGTTCCAGTCACGTTCCAGTCAGTTCCAAGGCAGGTTCCAGTCAGGTTCCAGTCAGATCCAAGCCAGGTCCCACTCAGGTTCCAGTCAGGTTCCAGTCAGGTTTCAGGCAGGTTCCACTCAGGTTCCAGGCAGGTTCCAGTCAGGTTCCAGTTAGATTCAAGGCAGGTTCCACTCAGGTTCCAGGCAGGTTACAGTCACGTTCCAGTCAGTTCCAAGGCAGGTTCCAGTCAGGTTCCAGTCAGGTTCCAGTCAGATCCAAGGCAGGTTCCACTCACGTTCCAGTCAGGTTCCAGTCAGATCCGAGCCAGGTCCAACTCAGGTTCCAGTCAGGTTTCAGGCAGGTTCCAGTCAGGTTCCAGTCAGGTTTCAGGCAGGTTCCAGTCAGGTTCCAGTCAGGTTTCAGGCAGGTTCCAGTCAGGTTCCAGCCAGGTTCCAGGCAGGTTCCAGTCACGTTCCAGTCAGATCGACTGACTGTCAGTTGCCGCTGGCAGCCATCTTGGATTTCCTGCAAAAAAGGTTCCAGGTAGGTTCTGCTCGGGTTCTAGGTAGGTTCCAGCAAAGTTCCACTCAGATTCCAGGCAGGTTCTGCTTGGGTTCCAGGTAGGTTCTGGCCAGGCTTTAGGCAGGTTTTACCTCAGTTACAGGAATGTCCCACTCAGATTCCACTCAGGATCCAGGCAGGTTCCATTTCTGTACGACCCAGATTCTATGCAAGTTCCAAGTAGGTTCCAGTCAAATTCCAGGCACGTTTTAGCCAGGTTCTGCTCAGTTTCAAGCCAGTTCCCACTCAGGTCCCACTCAGGTTCCACTCAGGTCCCACTCAGGTTTCAGTCAGGTTCCAGGCAGGTTCCAGTCAGATCCACGGTAGGTTCCAGTCAGGTCCCACTCAGGTTCCAGTCAGGTTCCAGTCAGGTTCCAGTCAGGTTCCAGGCAGGTTCCAGTCACGTTCCAGTCACGTTCCAGTCAGTTCAAAGGCAGGTTCCAGTCAGGTTCCAGTCAGTTCAAAGGCAGGTTCCAGTCAGATCCAAGGCAGGTTCCAGTCAGGTTCCAGGCAGGTTCCAATCACGTTCCAGTCAGATCCAAGGCAGGTTCCAGTCAGGTTCCAGTCAGATCCAAGGCAGGTTTCAGGCAGGTTCCAGTCACGTTCCAGTCAGTTCAAAGGCAGGTTCCGGTCAGATCCAAAGTAGGATCCAGTCAGGTCCCACTCAGGTTCCAGTCAGGTCCCACTTAGGTTCCAGGCAGGTTCCAGGCAGGTTCCAGTCACGTTCCAGTCAGCTTCCAGGCAGGTTCCAGTCAGGTTCCAGGTAGGTTCCAGTCACGTTCCAGTCAGATCCAAGGCAGGTTCCAGTCAGGTTCCAGTCAGATCCAAGGCAGGTTCCAGTCAGATCCAAGGCAGGTTTCAGGCAGGTTCCACTCAGGTTCCAGTCAGGTCCCTCTCAGGTTGCAGTCAGGTTCCAGGCAGGTTACAGTCACATTCCAGTCAGATCCAAGGCAGGTTCCAGTCAGGTTCCAGTAAGATCCAAGGCAGGTTCCAGTCACGTTCCAGTCAGATCCAAGGAAGGTTCCAGTCAGGTCCCACTCAGGTTCCAGTCAGGTTCCACTAAGGTTCCAGTCAGGTTCCAGTCAGATCCAAGGTAGGTTCCAGTCAGGTTCCAGTCAGATCCAAGGTAGGTTCCAGTCAGATCCAAGGCAGGTTTCAGTCAGATCCAAGGCAGGTTCCAGTCAGGTTCCAGGCAAGTTCCAGTCAGGTTCCAGTCAGATCCAAGGCAGGTTCCAGGCAAGTTCCAGTCAGGTTCCAGGCAGGTTCCAGTCACGTTCCAGTCAGATCGACAGACTGTCGGTAGTCGCAGGCAGCCATCTTGGATTTTCCTGCAAAAAAGGTTCCAGGTAGGGTCTGCTCGGGTTCTAGGTAGGTTCCAGAAAGGTTCTACTCAGATTCCAGACAGGTTCTGCTCGGGTTCCAGGTAGGTTCTGGCCAGGTTTTAGGCAGGTTCTACTTCAGTTACAGGAATGTCCCACTCAGATTCCACTCAGGATCCAGTCAGGTTCCAGTCAGATCCAAGGCAGGTTCCAGTCAGATCCAAGGCAGGTCCCACTCAGGTTCCAGTCAGATCCAAGGCAGGTTCCAGTCATGTTCCAGTCAGATCCAAGGAAGGTTCCAGACAGGTTCCATTCAGGTTCCAGTCAGGTTCCAGTCACGTTCCAGTCAGATCGACTGACTGTTGGTAATCGCTGGCAGCCATCTTGGATTTCCTGCAAAAAAGGTTCCAGGTAGGTTCTGCTCGGGTTCTAGGTAGGTTCCAGCAAGGTTCCACTCAGATCCCAGGCAGGGTCTCTTTGGGTTCCAGGTAGGTACTGGCCAGGTTTTAGGCAGGTTATACTTCAGTTACAGGAATGTCCCACTCAGATTCCACTCAGGTTCCAGGTAGGTTCCAGTCAGGTTCCAGGCAGGTTCCAGTCAGTTTCCAGTCAGGTTCCAGTCAGGTTCCAGTCAGGTCCCACTTAGGTTCCAGGCAGGTTCCAGTCAGATCAAAGGTAGGTTCCAGTCAGGTCCCACTCAGGTTCCAGTCAGGTTCCAGTCAGATCCAAGGCAGGTTCCACTCAGGTTCCGGGCAGGTTCCAGTCACGTTCCAGTCAGTTCCAAGGCACGTTCCAGTCAGGTTCCAGTCAGATCCAAGCCAGGTCCCACTCAGGTTCCAGTCAGGTTTCAGTCATTTTCCAGTCAGGTTCCAGTCAGGTTCCAGTCAGATTCAAGGCAGGTTCCACTCAGGTTCCAGGCAGGTTACAGTCACGTACCAGTCAGTTCCAAGGCAGGTTCCAGGCAGGTTCCAGTCAGGTTCCAGTCAGATCCAAGGCAGGTTCCAGTCAGGTTCCAGTCAGATCCAAGGCAGGTTCCAGTCAGATCCAAGGCAGGTTCCAGGCAGGTTCCAGTCAGGTTCCAGTCATGTTCCAGTCAGTTCCAAGGCAGGTTCCAGTCAGGTTCCAGTCAGATCCAAGCCAGGTCCCACTCAGGTTCCAGTCAGGTTCCAGTCAGATCCTAGCCAGGTCCCACTCAGGTTCCAGTCAGGTTTCAGGCAGGTTCTAGTCAGGTTCCAGTCAGGTTTCAGGCAGGTTCCAGTCAGGTTCCAGTCAGGTTTCAGGCAGGTTCCAGTCAGGTTCCAGCCAGGTTCCAGGCAGGTTCCAGTCACGTTCCAGTCAGATCGACTGACTGTCAGTAGCCGCTGGCAGCCATCTTGGATTTCCTGCAAAAAAGGTTCCAGGTAGGTTCTGCTCGGGTTCTAGGTAGGTTCCAGCAAAGTTCCACTCAGATTCCAGGCAGGTTCCAGGCAGGTTCCAGTCAGGTCCCAGTCAGGTCCCACTCAGGTTCCTCTCAGGTTCCAGAAAGGGTTCCAGGTAGGTTCCAGTCAGATGCACGGTATATTCCAGTCAGGTCCCACTCAGGTCCCACTCAGGTTCCAGTCAGGTTCCACGCAGGTCCCAGTCAGGTCCCACTCAGGTCCCACACAGGTTTCAGTCAGGTTCCAGTCAGGTTCCAGGCAGGTTCCGGTCAGATCCAAGGTAGGTTCCAGTCAGGTCCCACTCAGGTTCCAGTCAGGTTCCAGGCAGATCCAAGGCAGGTTCCAGTCAGGTTCCAGTCAGATCCAAGGCAGGTTCCACTCAGGTTCCACTCAGGTCCCAGTCAGCTTCCAGTCAGGTTCCAGTCAGCTTCCAGTCAGGTTCCAGGCAGGTTCCAGTCAGGTTCCAGGCAGGTTCCAGGCAGGTTCCAGTCAGATCCAAGGCAGGTTCCAGTCAGGTTCCAGTCAGATCCAAGGCAGGTTCCAGTCAGATCCAAGGCAGGTCCATCTCAGGTTCCAGTCAGATCCAAGGAAGGTTCCAGGCAGGTTCCATTCAGGTTCCAGGCAGGTTCCAGTCACGTTCCAGTCAGATCGACTGACTGTTGGTAGTCGCTGGCAGCCATCTTGGATTTCCTGCAAAAAAGGTTCCAGGTAGGTTCTGCTCGGGTTCTAGGTAGGTTCCAGCAAGGTTCCACTCAGATCCCAGGCAGGTTCTGCTTGGGTTCCAGGTAGGTACTGGCCAGGTTTTAGGCAGGTTCTACCTCAGTTACAGGAATGTCCCACTCAGATTCCACTCAGGTTCTAGGCAGGTTCCAGTCAGGTTCCAGTTAGATCCAAGGTAGGTTCCAGTCAGGTTCCAGACAGGTTCCAGGCAGGTTCCAGTCAGTTTCCAGTCAGGTTCCAGTCAGGTCCCACTTAGGTTCCGGTCAGGTTCCAGGCAGGTTCCAGTCAGATCCAAGGTCGGTTCCAGTCAGGTCCCACTCAGGTTCCAGTCAGGTTCCAGTCAGATCCAAGGCAGGTTCCACTCAGGTTCCAGGCAGGTTCCAGTCACGTTCCAGTCAGTTCCAAGGCAGGTTCCAGTCAGGTTCCAGTCAGATCCAAGCCAGGTCCCACTCAGGTTCCAGTCAGGTTCCAGTCAGGTTCCAGTCAGGTTTCAGGCAGGTTCCACTCAGGTTCCAGGCAGGTTCCAGTTAGATTCAAGGCAGGTTCCACTCAGGTTCCAGGCAGGTTACAGTCACGTTCCAGTCAGTTCCAAGGCAGGTTCCAGTCAGGTTCCAGTCAGGTTCCAGTCAGATCCAAGGCAGGTTCCACTCACGTTCCAGTCAGGTTCCAGTCAGATCCGAGCCAGGTCCCACTCAGGTTCCAGTCAGGTTTCAGGCAGGTTTCAGGCAGGTTCCAGTCAGGTTTCAGGCAGGTTCCAGCCAGGTTCCAGCCAGGTTCCAGCCAGGTTCCAGTCACGTTCCAGTCAGATCGACTGACTGTCAGTAGCCGCTGGCAGCCATCTTGGATTTCCTGCAAAAAAGGTTCCAGGTAGGTTCTGCTCGGGTTCTAGGTAGGTTCCAGCAAAGTTCCACTCAGATTCCAGGCAGGTTCTGCTTGGGTTCCAGGTAGGTTCTGGCCAGGTTTTAGGCAGGTTCTACCTCAGTTACAGGAATGTCCCACTCAGATTCCACTCAGGATCCAGGCAGGTTCCAGTTCTGTACGACCCAGATTCTATGCAAGTTCCAAGTAGGTTCCAGTCAAATTCCAGGCACGTTTTAGCCAGGTTCTGCTCAGTTTCAAGCCAGTTCCCACTCAGGTCCCACTCAGGTTCCAGTCAGGTTCCAGGCAGGTTCCAGTCAGGTCCCAGTCAGGTCCCACTCAGGTTCCTCTCAGGTTCCAGAAAGGGTTCCAGGTAGGTTCCAGTCAGATGCACGGTATATTCCAGTCAGGTCCCACTCAGGTCCCACTCAGGTTCCAGTCAGGTTCCACGCAGGTCCCAGTCAGGTCCCACTCAGGTCCCACACAGGTTTCAGTCAGGTTCCAGTCAGGTTCCAGGCAGGTTCCGGTCAGATCCAAGGTAGGTTCCAGTCAGGTCCCACTCAGGTTCCAGTCAGGTTCCAGGCAGATCCAAGGCAGGTTCCAGTCAGGTTCCATTCAGGTTCCAGGCAGGTTCCAGTCACGTTCCAGTCAGATCGACTGACTGTTGGTAGTCGCTGGCAGCCATCTTGGATTTCCTGCAAAAAAGGTTCCAGGTAGGTTCTGCTCGGGTTCTAGGTAGGTTCCAGCAAGGTTCTACTCAGATCCCAGGCAGGTTCTGCTTGGGTTCCAGGTAGGTACTGGCCAGGTTTTAGGCAGGTTCTACTTCAGTTACAGGAATATCCCACTCAGATTCCACTCAGGTTCCAGGCAGGTTCCAGTCAGGTTCCAGTTAGATCCAAGGTAGGTTCCAGTCAGGTTTCAGGCAGGTTCCAGTCAGGTTCCAGCCAGGTTCCAGGCAGGTTCCAGTCACGTTCCAGTCAGGTTTCAGGCAGGTTCCAGTCAGGTTCCAGTCAGATTCAAGGCAGGTTCCACTCAGGTTCCAGGCAGGTTACAGTCACGTTCCAGTCAGTTCCAAGGCAGGTTCCAGTCAGGTTCCAGTCAGGTTCCAGTCAGATCCAAGGCAGGTTCCACTCACGTTCCAGTCAGGTTCCAGTCAGATCCGAGCCAGGTCCCACTCAGGTTCCAGTCAGGTTTCAGGCAGGTTCCAGTCAGGTTCCAGTCAGGTTCCAGTCAGGTTTCAGGCAGGTTCCAGTCAGGTTCCAGCCAGGTTCCAGGCAGGTTACAGTCACGTTCCAGTCAGTTCCAAGGCAGGTTCCAGTCAGGTTCCAGTCAGGTTCCAGTCAGATCCAAGGCAGGTTCCACTCACGTTCCAGTCAGGTTCCAGTCAGATCCGAGCCAGGTCCCACTCAGGATCCAGTCAGGTTCCAGTCAGGTTTCAGGCAGGTTCCAGTCAGGTTCCAGTCAGGTTTCAGGCAGGTTCCAGTCAGGTTCCAGCCAGGTTCCAGGAAGGTTCCAGTCACGTTCCAGTCAGATCGACTGACTGTCAGTAGCCGCTGGCAGCCATCTTGGATTTCCTGCAAAAAAGGTTCCATGTAGGTTCCCGTCAGATCCAAGGCAGGTTCCAGTCAGGTTCCAGGCATGTTCCAGGCAGGTTCCTGTCAGATGCACGGTAGGTTCCAGTCAGGTCCCACTCAGGTTTCAGTCAGGTTCCAGTCAGGTTCCAGGCAGGTTCCAGTCAGATCCAAGGTAGGGTCCAGTCAGGTCCCACTCAGGTTCCAGTCAGGTTCCAGTCAGATCCAAGGCAGGTTCCACTCAGGTTCCAGGCAGGTTACAGTCACGTTCCAGTCACGTTCCAGTCAGTTCAACGGCAGGTTCCAGTCAGGTTCCAGTCAGAACAAAGGCAGGTTCCAGTCAGGTTCCAGGAAGGTTCCAGTCACGTTCCAGTCACGTTCCAGTCAGTTCAAAGGTAGGTTCCAGTCAGGTTCCAGTCAGTTCAAAGGCAGGTTCCAGTCAGATCCAAGGCAGGTTCCAGTCAGGTTCCAGGTAGGTTCCAGTCACGTTCCAGTCAGATCCAAGGCAGGTTCCAGTCAGGTTCCAGTCAGATCCAAGGCAGGTTCCAGTCAGATCCCATGCAGGTTTCAGGCAGGTTCCACTCAGGTTCCAGTCAGGTCCCTCTCAGGTTGCAGTCAGGTTCCAGGCAGGTTACAGTCACATTCCAGTCAGATCCAAGGCAGGTTCCAGTCAGGTTCCAGTAAGATCCAAGGCAGGTTCCAGTCACGTTCCAGTCAGATCCAAGGAAGGTTCCAGTCAGGTCCCACTCAGGTTCCAGTCAGGTTCCACTAAGGTTCCAGTCAGGTTCCAGTCAGATCCAAGGTAGGTTCCAGTCAGGTTCCAGTCAGATCCAAGGTAGGTTCCAGTCAGATCCAAGGCAGGTATCAGTCAGATCCAAGGCAGGTTCCAGTCAGGTTCCAGGCAAGTTCCAGTCAGGTTCCAGTCAGATCCAAGGCAGGTTCCAGGCAAGTTCCAGTCAGGTTCCAGGCAGGTTCCAGTCATGTTCCAGTCAGATCCAAGGAAGGTTCCAGGCAGGTTCCAGTCACGTTCCAGTCAGATCGACTGACTGTTGGTAGTCGCTGGCAGCCATCTTGGATGTCCTGCAAAAAAGGTTCCAGGTAGGTTCTGCTCGGGTTCTAGGTAGGTTCCAGAAAGGTTCTACTCAGATTCCAGACAGGTTCTGCTCGGGTTCCAGGTAGGTTCTGGCCAGGTTTTAGGCAGGTTCTACTTCAGTTACAGGAATGTCCCACTCAGATTCCACTCAGGATCCAGTCAGGTTCCAGTCAGATCCAAGGCAGGTTCCAGTCAGATCCAAGGCAGGTCCCACTCAGGTTCCAGTCAGATCCAAGGCAGGTTCCAGTCATGTTCCAGTCAGATCCAAGGAAGGTTCCAGACAGGTTCCATTCAGGTTCCAGGCAAGTTCCAGTCACGTTCCAGTCAGATCGACTGACTGTTGGTAGTCGCTGGCAGCCATCTTGGATTTCCTGCAAAAAAGGTTCCAGGTAGGTTCTGCTCGGGTTCTAGGTAGGTCCCAGCAAGGTTCCGCTCAGATCCCAGGCAGGGTTTCTTTGGGTTCCAGGTAGGTACTGGCCAGGTTTTAGGCAGGTTATACTTCAGTTACAGGAATGTCCCACTCAGATTCCACTCAGGTTCCAGGTAGGTTCCAGTCAGGTTCCAGGCATGTTCCAGTCAGTTTCCAGTCAGGTTCCAGTCAGGTTCCAGTCAGGTCCCACTTAGCTTCCAGGCAGGTTCCAGTCAGATCAAAGGTAGGTTCCAGTCAGGTCCCACTCAGGTTCCAGTCAGGTTCCTGTCAGATCCAAGGCAGGTTCCACTCAGGTTCCAGGCAGGTTACAGTCACGTTCCAGTCAGATCCAAGGCACGTTCCAGTCAGGTTCCAGTCAGATCCAAGCCAGGTCCCACTCAGGTTCCAGTCAGGTTTCAGTCATTTTCCAGTCAGGTTCCAGTCAGGTTTCAGGCAGGTTCCAGTCAGGTTCCAGTCAGATTCAAGGCAGGTTCCACTCAGGTTCCAGGCAGGTTACAGTCACGTACCAGTCAGTTCCAAGGCAGGTTCCAGGCAGGTTCCAGTCAGGTTCCAGTCAGATCCAAGGCAGGTTCCACTCAGGTTCCAGTCAGATCCAAGGCAGGTTCCAGTCAGATCCAAGGCAGGTTCCAGGCAGGTTCCAGTCAGGTTCCAGTCACGTTCCAGTCAGTTCCAAGGCAGGTTCCAGTCAGGTTCCAGTCAGATCCAAGCCAGGTCCCACTCAGGTTCCAGTCATGTTCCAGTCAGATCCGAGCCAGGTCCCACTCAGGTTCCAGTCAGGTTTCAGGCAGGTTCCAGTCAGGTTCCAGTCAGGTTTCAGGCAGGTTCCAGTCAGGTTCCAGCCAGGTTCCAGGCAGGTTCCAGTCACGTTCCAGTCAGATCGACTGACTGTCAGTAGCCGCTGGCAGCCATCTTGGATTTCCTGCAAAAAAGGTTCCAGGTAGGTTCTGCTCGGGTTCTAGGTAGGTTCCAGCAAAGTTCCACTCAGATTCCAGGCAGGTTCTGCTTGGGTTCCAGGTAGGTTCTGGCCAGGTTTTAGGCAGGTTCTACCTCAGTTACTGGAATGTCCCACTCAGATTCCACTCAGGATCCAGGCAGGTTCCATTTCTGTACGACCCAGATTCTATGCAAGTTCCAAGTAGGTTCCAGTCAAATTCCAGGCACGTTTTAGCCAGGTTCTGCTCAGTTTCAAGCCAGTTCCCACTCAGGTCCCACTCAGGTTCCAGTCAGGTTCCAGGCAGGTTCCAGTCAGGTCCCAGTCAGGTCCCATTCAGGTTCCTCTCAGGTTCCAGAAAGGGTTCCAGGTAGGTTCCAGTCAGATGCACGGTATATTCCAGTCAGGTCCCACTCAGGTCCCACTCAGGTTCCAGTCAGGTTCCACGCAGGTCCCAGTCAGGTCCCACTCAGGTCCCACACAGGTTTCAGTCAGGTTCCAGTCAGGTTCCAGGCAGGTTCCGGTCAGATCCAAGGTAGGTTCCAGTCAGGGCCCACTCAGGTTCCAGTCAAGTTCCAGGCAGATCCAAGGCAGGTTCCAGTCAGGTTCCAGTCAGATCCAAGGCAGGTTCCACTCAGGTCCCACTCAGGTTCCACTCAGGTTCCAGTCAGCTTCCAGTCAGGTTCCAGTCAGCTTCCAGTCAGGTTCCAGGCAGGTTCCAGTCAGGTTCCAGGCAGGTTCCAGGCAGGTTCCAGTCAGATCCAAGGCAGGTTCCAGTCAGGTTCCAGTCAGATCCAAGGCAGGTTCCAGTCAGATCCAAGGCAGGTCCATCTCAGGTTCCAGTCAGATCCAAGGAAGGTTCCAGGCAGGTTCCATTCAGGTTCCAGGCAGGTTCCAGTCACGTTCCAGTCAGATCGACTGACTGTTGGTAGTCGCTGGCAGCCATCTTGGATTTCCTGCAAAAAAGGTTCCAGGTAGGTTCTGCTCGGGTTCTAGGTAGGTTCCAGCAAGGTTCCACTCAGATCCCAGGCAGGTTCTGCTTGGGTTCCAGGTAGGTACTGGCCAGGTTTTAGGCAGGTTCTACTTCAGTTACAGGAATATCCCACTCAGATTCCACTCAGGTTCCAGGCAGGTTCCAGTCAGGTTCCAGTTAGATCCAAGGTAGGTTCCAGTCAGGTTCCAGTCAGGTTCCAGGCAGGTTCCAGTCAGTTTCCAGTCAGGTTCCAGTCAGGTCCCACTTAGGTTCCGGTCAGGTTCCAGGCAGGTTCCAGTCAGATCCAAGGTAGGTTCCAGTCAGGTCCCACTCAGGTTCCAGTCAGGTTCCAGTCAGATCCAAGGCAGGTTCCACTCAGGTTCCAGGCAGGTTCCAGTCACGTTCCAGTCAGTTCCAAGGCAGGTTCCAGTCAGGTTCCAGTCAGATCCAAGCCAGGTCCCACTCAGGTTCCAGTCAGGTTCCAGTCAGGTTCCACTCAGGTTCCACTCAGGTTCCAGGCAGGTTCCAGTCAGGTTCCAGTTAGATTCAAGGCAGGTTCCACTCAGGTTCCACTCAGGTTCCAGGCAGGTTACAGTCACGTTCCAAGGCAGGTTCCAGTCAGGTTCCAGTCAGGTTCCAGTCAGATCCAAGGCAGGTTCCACTCACGTTCCTGTCAGGTTCCAGTCAGATCCGAGCCAGGTCCCACTCAGGTTCCAGTCAGGTTTCAGGCAGGTTCCAGTCAGGTTTCAGGCAGGTTACAGTCAGGTTCCAGTCAGGTTCCAGTCAGGTTTCAGGCAGGTTCCAGTCAGGTTCCAGCCAGGTTCCAGGCAGGTTCCCGTCAGGTTTCAGGCAGGTTCCAGTCAGGTTCCAGTCAGGTTTCAGGCAGGTTCCAGTCAGGTTTCAGGCAGGTTCCAGTCAGGTTCCAGTCAGGTTCCAGGCAGGTTCCAGTCACGTTCCAGTCAGATCGACTGACTGTCAGTAGCCGCTGGCAGCCATCTTGGATTTCCTGCAAAAAAGGTTCCAGGTAGGTTCTGCTCGGGTTCTAGGTAGGTTCCAGGTAAGTTCCACTCAGATTCCAGACAGGTTCTGCTTGGGTTCCAGGTAGGTTCTGGCCAGGTTTCAGGCAGGTTCTACCTCAGTTACAGGAATGTCCCACTCAGATTCCACTCAGGATCCAGGCAGGTTCCATTTCTGTACGACCCAGATTCTATGCAAGTTCCAAGTAGGTTCCAGTCAAATTCCAGGCACGTTTTAGCCAGGTTCTGCTCAGTTTCAAGCCAGTTCCCACTCAGGTCCCACTCAGGTTCCAGTCAGGTTCCAGGCAGGTTCCAGTCAGGTTCCAGTCAGATCCAAGGCAGGTTCCAGTCAGGTTCCACTTAGGTTCCACTCAGGTTCCAGTCAGCTTCCAGTCAGGTTCCAGTCAGCTTCCAGTCAGCTTCCAGTCAGGTTCCAGGCAGGTTCCAGGCAGGTTCCAGTCACGTTCCAGTCAGATCCAAGGCAGGTTCCAGTCAGGTTCCAGTCAGATCCAAGGCAGGTTCCAGTCAGATCCAAGGCAGGTCCATCTCAGGTTCCAGTCAGATCCAAGGAAGGTTCCAGGCAGGTTCCATTCAGGTTCCAGGCAGGTTCCAGTCACGTTCCAGTCAGATCGACTGACTGTTGGTAGTCGCTGGCAGCCATCTTGGATTTCCTGCAAAAAAGGTTCCAGGTAGGTTCTGCTCGGGTTCTAGGTAGGTTCCAGCAAGGTTCCACTCAGATCCCAGGCAGGTTCTGCTTGGGTTCCAGGTAGGTACTGGCCAGGTTTTAGGCAGGTTCTACTTCAGTTACAGGAATATCCCACTCAGATTCCACTCAGGTTCCAGGCAGGTTCCAGTCAGGTTCCAGTTAGATCCAAGGTAGGTTCCAGTCAGGTTCCAGTCAGTTTCCAGTCAGGTTCCAGTCAGGTCCCACTTAGGTTCCGGTCAGGTTCCAGGCAGGTTCCAGTCAGATCCAAGGCAGGTTCCACTCAGGTTCCAGGCAGGTTCCAGTCACGTTCCAGTCAGTTCCAAGGCAGGTTCCAGTCAGGTTCCAGTCAGATCCAAGCCAGGTCCCACTCAGGTTCCAGTCAGGTTCCAGTCAGGTTCCAGTCAGGTTTCAGGCAGGTTCCACTCAGGTTCCAGGCAGGTTCCAGTCAGGTTCCAGTTAGATTCAAGGCAGGTTCCACTCAGGTTCCAGGCAGGTTCCAGTCACGTTCCAGTCAGTTCCAAGGCAGGTTCCAGTCAGGTTCCAGTCAGGTTCCAGTCAGATCCAAGGCAGGTTCCACTCACGTTCCAGTCAGGTTCCAGTCAGATCCAAGGCAGGTTCCAGTCAGGTTCCAGTCAGGTTCCAGTCAGATCCAAGCCAGGTCCCACTCAGGTTCCAGTCAGGTTTCAGGCAGGTTCCAGTCAGGTTCCAGTCAGGTTCCAGTCAGGTTTCAGGCAGGTTCCAGTCAGGTTCCAGCCAGGTTCCAGGCAGGTTCCAGTCACGTTCCAGTCAGGTTTCAGGCAGGTTCCAGTCAGGTTCCAGTCAGATTCAAGGCAGGTTCCACTCAGGTTCCAGGCAGGTTACAGTCACGTTCCAGTCAGT
This sequence comes from Telmatherina bonti, assembly GCF_933228915.1. Classification (NCBI taxonomy): domain Eukaryota; kingdom Metazoa; phylum Chordata; class Actinopteri; order Atheriniformes; family Telmatherinidae; genus Telmatherina; species Telmatherina bonti. Next base: position 3,691,393 of record NC_136623.1, on the reverse strand, counting down.
TCCAAGGCAGGTTCCAGTCAGGTTCCAGTCAGGTTCCAGTCAGATCCAAGGCAGGTTCCACTCACGTTCCAGTCAGGTTCCAGTCAGATCCGAGCCAGGTCCCACTCAGGTTCCAGTCAGGTTTCAGGCAGGTTCCAGTCAGGTTCCAGTCAGGTTTCAGGCAGGTTCCAGTCAGGTTCCAGTCAGGTTTCAGGCATGTTCCAGTCAGGTTCCAGCCAGGTTCCAGGCAGGTTCCAGTCACGTTCCAGTCAGATCGACTGACTGTCAGTAGCCGCTGGCAGCCATCTTGGATTTCCTGCAAAAAAGGTTCCAGGTAGGTTCTGCTCGGGTTCTAGGTAGGTTCCAGCAAAGTTCCACTCAGATTCCAGGCAGGTTCTGCTTGGGTTCCAGGTAGGTTCTGGCCAGGCTTTAGGCAGGTTCTACCTCAGTTACAGGAATGTCCCACTCAGATTCCACTCAGGATCCAGGCAGGTTCCATTTCTGTACGACCCAGATTCTATGCAAGTTCCAAGTAGGTTCCAGTCAAATTCCAGGCACGTTTTAGCCAGGTTCTGCTCAGTTTCAAGCCAGTTCCCACTCAGGTCCCACTCAGGTTCCACTCAGGTCCCACTCAGGTTTCAGTCAGGTTCCAGGCAGGTTCCAGTCAGATCCACGGTAGGTTCCAGTCAGGTCCCACTCAGGTTCCAGTCAGGTTCCAGTCAGGTTCCAGTCAGGTTCCAGGCAGGTTCCAGTCACGTTCCAGTCACGTTCCAGTCAGTTCAAAGGCAGGTTCCAGTCAGGTTCCAGTCAGTTCAAAGGCAGGTTCCAGTCAGATCCAAGGCAGGTTCCAGTCAGGTTCCAGGCAGGTTCCAATCACGTTCCAGTCAGATCCAAGGCAGGTTCCAGTCAGGTTCCAGTCAGATCCAAGGCAGGTTCCAGTCAGATCCAAGGCAGGTTTCAGGCAGGTTCCAGTCACGTTCCAGTCAGTTCAAAGGCAGGTTCCAGTCAGATCCAAAGTAGGATCCAGTCAGGTCCCACTCAGGTTCCAGTCAGGTCCCACTTAGGTTCCAGGCAGGTTCCAGGCAGGTTCCAGTCACGTTCGAGTCAGCTTCCAGGCAGGTTCCAGTCAGGTTCCAGGTAGGTTCCAGTCACGTTTCAGTCAGATCCAAGGCAGGTTCCAGTCAGGTTCCAGTCAGATCCAAGGCAGGTTCCAGTCATATCCCAGGCAGGTTTCAGGCAGGTTCCAGTCAGGTCCCTCTCAGGTTGCAGTCAGGTTCCAGGCAGGTTACAGTCACATTCCAGTCAGATCCAAGGCAGGTTCCAGTCAGGTTCCAGTAAGATCCAAGGCAGGTTCCAGTCACGTTCCAGTCAGATCCAAGGCAGGTTCCAGTCATGTTCCAGTCAGATCCAAGGAAGGTTCCAGACAGGTTCCATTCAGGTTCCAGTCACGTTCCAGTCAGATCGACTGACTGTTGGTAGTCGCTGGCAGCCATCTTGGATTTCCTGCAAAAAAGGTTCCAGGTAGGTTCTGCTCGGGTTCTAGGTAGGTTCCAGCAAGGTTCCACTCAGATCCCAGGCAGGGTCTCTTTGGGTTCCAGGTAGGTACTGGCCAGGTTTTAGGCAGGTTATACTTCAGTTACAGGAATGTCCCATTCAGATTCCACTCAGGTTCCAGGTAGGTTCCAGTCTGGTTCCAGGCAGGTTCCAGTCAGTTTCCAGTCAGGTTCCAGTCAGGTCCCACTTAGGTTCCAGGCAGGTTCCAGTCAGATCAAAGGTAGGTTCCAGTCAGGTCCCACTCAGGTTCCAGTCAGGTTCCAGTCAGATCCAAGGCAGGTTCCACTCAGGTTCCACGCAGGTTACAGTCACGTTCCAGTCAGTTCCAAGGCACGTTCCAGTCATGTTCCAGTCAGATCCAAGCCAGGTCCCACTCAGGTTCCAGTCAGGTTTCAGTCATTTTCCAGTCAGGTTCCAGTCAGGTTTCAGGCAGGTTCCAGTCAGGTTCCAGTCAGATTCAAGGCAGGTTCCACTCAGGTTCCAGGCAGGTTACAGTCACGTACCAGTCAGTTCCAAGGCAGGTTCCAGGCAGGTTCCAGTCAGGTTCCAGTCAGATCCAAGGCAGGTTCCAGTCAGGTTCCAGTCAGATCCAAGGCAGGTTCCAGGCAGGTTCCAGTCAGGTTCCAGTCACGTTCCAGTCAGTTCCAAGGCAGGTTCCAGTCAGGTTCCAGTCAGATCCAAGCCAGGTCCCACTCAGGTTCCAGTCAGGTTCCAGTCAGATCCGAGCCAGGTCCCACTCAGGTTCCAGTCAGGTTTCAGGCAGGTTCTAGTCAGGTTCCAGTCAGGTTTCAGGCAGGTTCCAGTCAGGTTCCAGTCAGGTTTCAGGCAGGTTCCAGTCAGGTTCCAGCCAGGTTCCAGGCAGGTTCCAGTCACGTTCCAGTCAGATCGACTGACTGTCAGTAGCCGCTGGCAGCCATCTTGGATTTCCTGCAAAAAAGGTTCCAGGTAGGTTCTGCTCGGGTTCTAGGTAGGTTCCAGCAAAGTTCCACTCAGATTCCAGGCAGGTTCTGCTTGGGTTCCAGGTAGGTTCTGGCCAGGTTTTAGGCAGGTTCTACCTCAGTTACAGGAATGTCCCACTCAGATTCCACTCAGGATCCAGGCAGGTTCCATTTCTGTACGACCCAGATTCTATGCAAGTTCCAAGTAGGTTCCAGTCAAATTCCAGGCACGTTTTAGCCAGGTTCTGCTCAGTTTCAAGCCAGTTCCCACTCAGGTCCCACTCAGGTTCCAGGCAGGTTCCAGGCAGGTTCCAGTCAGGTCCCAGTCAGGTCCCACTCAGGTTCCTCTCAGGTTCCAGAAAGGGTTCCAGGTAGGTTCCAGTCAGATGCACGGTATATTCCAGTCAGGTCCCACTCAGGTCCCACTCAGGTTCCAGTCAGGTTCCACGCAGGTCCCAGTCAGGTCCCACGCAGGTCCCACTCAGGTCCCACACAGGTTTCAGTCAGGTTCCAGTCAGGTTCCAGGCAGGTTCCGGTCAGATCCAAGGTAGGTTCCAGTCAGGTCCCACTCAGGTTCCAGTCAAGTTCCAGGCAGATCCAAGGCAGGTTCCAGTCAGGTTCCAGTCAGATCCAAGGCAGGTTCCACTCAGGTCCCACTCAGGTTCCACTCAGGTTCCAGTCAGCTTCCAGTCAGGTTCCAGTCAGCTTCCAGTCAGGTTCCAGGCAGGTTCCAGTCAGGTTCCAGGCAGGTTCCAGGCAGGTTCCAGTCAGATCCAAGGCAGGTTCCAGTCAGGTTCCAGTCAGATCCAAGGCAGGTTCCAGTCAGATCCAAGGCAGGTCCATCTCAGGTTCCAGTCAGATCCTAGGAAGGTTCCAGGCAGGTTCCATTCACGTTCCAGGCAGGTTCCAGTCACGTTCCAGTCAGATCGACTGACTGTTGGTAGTCGCTGGCAGCCATCTTGGATTTCCTGCAAAAAAGGTTCCAGGTAGGTTCTGCTCGGGTTCTAGGTAGGTTCCAGCAAGGTTCCACTCAGATCCCAGGCAGGTTCTGCTTGGGTTCCAGGTAGGTACTGGCCAGGTTTTAGGCAGGTTCTACTTCACTTACAGGAATATCCCACTCAGATTCCACTCAGGTTCCAGGCAGGTTCCAGTCAGGTTCCAGTTAGATCCAAGGTAGGTTCCAGTCAGGTTCCAGTCAGGTTCCAGGCAGGTTCCAGTCAGTTTCCAGTCAGGTTCCAGTCAGGTCCCACTTAGGTTCCGGTCAGGTTCCAGGCAGGTTCCAGTCAGATCCAAGGTAGGTTCCAGTCAGGTCCCACTCAGGTTCCAGTCAGGTTCCAGTCAGATCCAAGGCAGGTTCCACTCAGGTTCCAGGCAGGTTCCAGTCACGTTCCAGTCAGTTCCAAGGCAGGTTCCAGTCAGGTTCCAGTCAGATCCAAGCCAGGTCCCACTCAGGTTCCAGTCAGGTTCCAGTCAGGTTTCAGGCAGGTTCCACTCAGGTTCCAGGCAGGTTCCAGTCAGGTTCCAGTTAGATTCAAGGCAGGTTCCACTCAGGTTCCAGGCAGGTTACAGTCACGTTCCAGTCAGTTCCAAGGCAGGTTCCAGTCAGGTTCCAGTCAGGTTCCAGTCAGATCCAAGGCAGGTTCCACTCACGTTCCAGTCAGGTTCCAGTCAGATCCGAGCCAGGTCCCACTCAGGTTCCAGTCAGGTTTCAGGCAGGTTCCAGTCAGGTTCCAGTCAGGTTTCAGGCAGGTTACAGTCAGGTTCCAGTCAGGTTTCAGGCAGGTTCCAGTCAGGTTTCAGGCAGGTTCCAGTCAGGTTCCAGCCAGGTTCCAGGCAGGTTCCAGTCACGTTCCAGTCAGATCGACTGACTGTCAGTAGCCGCTGGCAGCCATCTTGGATTTCCTGCAAAAAAGGTTCCAGGTAGGTTCTGCTCGGGTTCTAGGTAGGTTCCAGCAAAGTTCCACTCAGATTCCAGGCAGGTTCTGCTTGGGTTCCAGGTAGGTTCTGGCCAGGTTTTAGGCAGGTTCTACCTCAGTTACAGGAATGTCCCACTCAGATTCCACTCAGGATCCAGGCAGGTTCCAGTTCTGTACGACCCAGATTCTATGCAAGTTCCAAGTAGGTTCCAGTCAAATTCCAGGCACGTTTTAGCCAGGTTCTGCTCAGTTTCAAGCCAGTTCCCACTCAGGTCCCACTCAGGTTCCAGTCAGGTTCCAGGCAGGTTCCAGTCAGGTCCCAGTCAGGTCCCACTCAGGTTCCTCTCAGGTTCCAGAAAGGGTTCCAGGTAGGTTCCAGTCAGATGCACGGTATATTCCAGTCAGGTCCCACTCAGGTCCCACTCAGGTTCCAGTCAGGTTCCACGCAGGTCCCAGTCAGGTTCCACTCAGGTCCCACACAGGTTTCAGTCAGGTTCCAGTCAGGTTCCAGGCAGGTTCCGGTCAGATCCAAGGTAGGTTCCAGTCAGGTCCCACTCAGGTTCCAGTCAGGTTCCAGGCAGATCCAAGGCAGGTTCCAGTCAGGTTCCAGTCAGATCCAAGGCAGGTTCCACTCAGGTTCCACTCAGGTCCCACTCAGGTTCCAGTCAGCTTCCAGTCAGGTTCCAGTCAGCTTCCAGTCAGGTTCCAGTCAGGTTCCAGTCAGGTTCCAGGCAGGTTCCAGGCAGGTTCCAGTCACGTTCCAGTCAGATCCAAGGCAGGTTCCAGTCAGGTTCCAGTCAGATCCAAGGCAGGTTCCAGTCAGATCCAAGGCAGGTCCATCTCAGGTTCCAGTCAGATCCAAGGAATGTTCCAGGCAGGTTCCATTCAGGTTCCAGGCAGGTTCCAGTCACGTTCCAGTCAGATCGACTGACTGTTGGTAGTCGCTGGCAGCCATCTTGGATTTCCTGCAAAAAAGGTTCCAGGTAGGTTCTGCTCGGGTTCTAGGTAGGTTCCAGCAAGGTTCCACTCAGATCCCAGGCAGGTTCTGCTTGGGTTCCAGGTAGGTACTGGCCAGGTTTTAGGCAGGTTCTACTTCACTTACAGGAATATCCCACTCAGATTCCACTCAGGTTCCAGGCAGGTTCCAGTCAGGTTCCAGTTAGATCCAAGGTAGGTTCCAGTCAGGTTCCAGGCAGGTTCCAGTCAGTTTCCAGTCAGATTCCAGTCAGGTCCCACTTAGGTTCCGGTCAGGTTCCAGGCATGTTCCAGTCAGATCCAAGGTAGGTTTCAGTCAGGTCCCACTCAGGTTCCAGTCAGGTTCCAGTCAGATCCAAGGCAGGTTCCACTCAGGTTCCAGGCAGGTTCCAGTCACGTTCCAGTCAGTTCCAAGGCAGGTTCCAGTCAGGTTCCAGTCAGATCCAAGCCAGGTCCCACTCAGGTTCCAGGCAGGTTACAGTCAGGTTCCAGTCAGGTTTCAGGCAGGTTCCACTCAGGTTCCAGGCAGGTTCCAGTCAGGTTCCAGTTAGATTCAAGGCAGGTTCCACTCAGGTTCCAGGCAGGTTACAGTCACGTTCCAGTCAGTTCCAAGGCAGGTTCCAGTCAGGTTCCAGTCAGGTTCCAGTCAGATCCAAGGTAGGTTCCACTCACGTTCCAGTCAGGTTCCAGTCAGATCCGAGCCAGGTCCCACTCAGGTTCCAGTCAGGTTTCAGGCAGGTTACAGTCACGTTCCAGTCAGTTCCAAGGCAGGTTCCAGTCAGGTTCCAGTCAGGTTCCAGTCAGATCCAAGCTAGGTTCCACTCACGTTCCAGTCAGGTTCCAGTCAGATCCGAGCCAGGTCCCACTCAGGTTCCAGTCAGGTTTCAGGCAGGTTCCAGTCAGGTTCCAGTCAGGTTTCAGGCAGGTTCCAGTCAGGTTCCAGTCAGGTTTCAGGCAGGTTCCAGTCAGGTTCCAGCCAGGTTCCAGGCAGGTTCCAGTCACGTTCCAGTCAGATAGACTGACTGTCAGTAGCCGCTGGCAGCCATCTTGGATTTCCTGCAAAAAAGGTTCCAGGTAGGTTCTGCTCGGGTTCTAGGTAGGTTCCAGCAAAGTTCCACTCAGATTCCAGGCAGGTTCTGCTTGGGTTCCAGGTAGGTTCTGGCCAGGCTTTAGGCAGGTTCTACCTCAGTTACAGGAATGTCCCACTCAAATTCCACTCAGGATCCAGGCAGGTTCCATTTCTGTACGACCCAGATTCTATGCAAGTTCCAAGTAGGTTCCAGTCAAATTCCAGGCACGTTTTAGCCAGGTTCTGCTCAGTTTCAAGCCAGTTCCCACTCAGGTCCCACTCAGGTTCCACTCAGGTCCCACTCAGGTTTCAGTCAGGTTCCAGGCAGGTTCCAGTCAGATCCACGGTAGGTTCCAGTCAGGTCCCACTCAGGTTCCAGTCAGGTTCCAGTCAGGTTCCAGGCAGGTTCCAGTCACGTTCCAGTCACGTTCCAGTCAGTTCAAAGGCAGGTTCCAGTCAGGTTCCAGTCAGTTCAAAGGCAGGTTCCAGTCAGATCCAAGGCAGGTTCCAGTCAGGTTCCAGGCAGGTTCCAATCACGTTCCAGTCAGATCCAAGGCAGGTTCCAGTCAGGTTCCAGTCAGATCCAAGGCAGGTTCCAGTCAGATCCAAGGCAGGTTTCAGGCAGGTTCCAGTCACGTTCCAGTCAGTTCAAAGGCAGGTTCCAGTCAGGTTCCAGTAAGATCCAAGGCAGGTTCCAGTCACGTTCCAGTCAGATCCAAGGAAGGTTCCAGTCAGGTCCCACTCAGGTTCCAGTCAGGTTCCACTAAGGTTCCAGTCAGGTTCCAGTCAGATCCAAGGTAGGTTCCAGTCAGGTTCCAGTCAGATCCAAGGTAGGTTCCAGTCAGATCCAAGGCAGGTTCCAGTCAGGTTCCAGGCAAGTTCCAGTCAGGTTCCAGTCAGATCCAAGGCAGGTTCCAGGCAAGTTCCAGTCAGGTTCCAGGCAGGTTCCAGTCACGTTCCAGTCAGATCGACAGACTGTCGGTAGTCTCAGGCGGCCATCTTGGATTTTCCTGCAAAAAAGGTTCCAGGTAGGGTCTGCTCGGGTTCTAGGTAGGTTCCACGCAGGTCCCAGTCAGGTCCCACTCAGGTCCCACACAGGTTTCAGTCAGGTTCCAGTCAGGTTCCAGGCAGGTTCCGGTCAGATCCAAGGTAGGTTCCAGTCAGGTCCCACTCAGGTTCCAGTCAGGTTCCAGGCAGATCCAAGGCAGGTTCCAGTCAGGTTCCAGTCAGATCCAAGGCAGGTTCCACTCAGGTTCCACTCAGGTCCCACTCAGGTTCCAGTCAGCTTCCAGTCAGGTTCCAGTCAGCTTCCAGTCAGGTTCCAGTCAGGTTCCAGGCAGGTTCCAGGCAGGTTCCAGTCACGTTCCAGTCAGATCCAAGGCAGGTTCCAGTCAGGTTCCAGTCAGATCCAAGGCAGGTTCCAGTCAGATCCAAGGCAGGTCCCAGTCAGGTTCCAGTCAGATCCAAGGAATGTTCCAGGCAGGTTCCATTCAGGTTCCAGGCAGGTTCCAGTCACGTTCCAGTCAGATCGACTGACTGTTGGTAGTCGCTGGCAGCCATCTTGGATTTCCTGCAAAAAAGGTTCCAGGTAGGTTCTGCTCGGGTTCTAGGTAGGTTCCAGCAAGGTTCCACTCAGATCCCAGGCAGGTTCTGCTTGGGTTCCAGGTAGGTACTTGCCAGGTTTTAGGCAGGTTCTACTTCACTTACAGGAATATCCCACTCAGATTCCACTCAGGTTCCAGGCAGGTTCCAGTCAGGTTCCAGTTAGATCCAAGGTAGGTTCCAGTCAGGTTCCAGGCAGGTTCCAGTCAGTTTCCAGTCAGGTTCCAGTCAGGTCCCACTTAGGTTCCGGTCAGGTTCCAGGCATGTTCCAGTCAGATCCAAGGTAGGTTCCAGTCAGGTCCCACTCAGGTTCCAGTCAGGTTCCAGTCAGATCCAAGGCAGGTTCCACTCAGGTTCCAGGCAGGTTCCAGTCACGTTCCAGTCAGTTCCAAGGCAGGTTCCAGTCAGGTTCCAGTCAGATCCAAGCCAGGTCCCACTCAGGTTCCAGTCAGGTTCCAGTCAGGTTTCAGGCAGGTTCCACTCAGGTTCCAGGCAGGTTCCAGTCAGGTTCCAGTTAGATTCAAGGCAGGTTCCACTCAGGTTCCAGGCAGGTTACAGTCACGTTCCAGTCAGTTCCAAGGCAGGTTCCAGTCAGGTTCCAGTCAGGTTCCAGTCAGATCCAAGGCAGGTTCCACTCACGTTCCAGTCAGGTTCCAGTCAGATCCGAGCCAGGTCCCACTCAGGTTCCAGTCAGGTTTCAGGCAGGTTCCAGTCAGGTTCCAGTCAGGTTTCAGGCAGGTTCCAGTCAGGTTTCAGGCAGGTTCCAGTCAGGTTCCAGCCAGGTTCCAGGCAGGTTCCAGTCACGTTCCAGTCAGATCGACTGACTGTCAGTAGCCGCTGGCAGCCATCTTGGATTTCCTGCAAAAAAGGTTCCAGGTAGGTTCTGCTCGGGTTCTAGGTAGGTTCCAGCAAAGTTCCACTCAGATTCCAGGCAGGTTCTGCTTGGGTTCCAGGTAGGTTCTGGCCAGGCTTTAGGCAGGTTCTACCTCAGTTACAGGAATGTCCCACTCAGATTCCACTCAGGATCCAGGCAGGTTCCATTTCTGTACGACCCAGATTCTATGCAAGTTCCAAGTAGGTTCCAGTCAAATTCCAGGCACGTTTTAGCCAGGTTCTGCTCAGTTTCAAGCCAGTTCCCACTCAGGTCCCACTAAGGTCCCACTCAGGTTCCACTCAGGTTTCAGTCAGGTTCCAGGCAGGTTCCAGTCAGATCCACGGTAGGTTCCAGTCAGGTCCCACTCAGGTTCCAGTCAGGTTCCAGTCAGGTTCCAGTCAGGTTCCAGGCAGGTTCCAGTCACGTTCCAGTCACGTTCCAGTCAGTTCAAAGGCAGGTTCCAGTCAGGTTCCAGTCAGTTCAAAGGCAGGTTCCAGTCAGATCCAAGGCAGGTTCCAGTCAGGTTCCAGGCAGGTTCCAATCACGTTCCAGTCAGATCCAAGGCAGGTTCCAGTCAGGTTCCAGTCAGATCCAAGGCAGGTTCCAGTCAGATCCAAGGCAGGTTTCAGGCAGGTTCCAGTCACGTTCCAGTCAGTTCAAAGGCAGGTTCCGGTCAGATCCAAAGTAGGATCCAGTCAGGTTCCACTCAGGTTCCAGTCAGGTCCCACTTAGGTTCCAGGTAGGTTCCAGGCAGGTTCCAGTCACGTTCCAGTCAGCTTCCAGGCAGGTTCCAGTCAGGTTCCAGGTAGGTTCCAGTCACGTTCCAGTCAGATCCAAGGCAGGTTCCAGTCAGGTTCCAGTCAGATCCAAGGCAGGTTCCAGTCAGATCCAAGGCAGGTTTCAGGCAGGTTCCACTCAGGTTCCAGTCAGGTCCCTCTCAGGTTGCAGTCAGGTTCCAGGCAGGTTACAGTCACATTCCAGTCAGATCCAAGGCAGGTTCCAGTCAGGTTCCAGTAAGATCCAAGGCAGGTTCCAGTCACGTTCCAGTCAGATCCAAGGAAGGTTCCAGTCAGGTCCCACTCAGGTTCCAGTCAGGTTCCACTAAGGTTCCAGTCAGGTTCCAGTCAGATCCAAGGTAGGTTCCAGTCAGGTTCCAGTCAGATCCAAGGTAGGTTCCAGTCAGATCCAAGGCAGGTTTCAGTCAGATCCAAGGCAGGTTCCAGTCAGGTTCCAGGCAAGTTCCAGTCAGGTTCCAGTCAGATCCAAGGCAGGTTCCAGGCAAGTTCCAGTCAGGTTCCAGGCAGGTTCCAGTCACGTTCCAGTCAGATCGACAGACTGTCGGTAGTCGCAGGCAGCCATCTTGGATTTTCCTGCAAAAAAGGTTCCAGGTAGGGTCTGCTCGGGTTCTAGGTAGGTTCCAGAAAGGTTCTACTCAGATTCCAGACAGGTTCTGCTCGGGTTCCAGGTAGGTTCTGGCCAGGTTTTAGGCAGGTTCTACTTCAGTTACAGGAATGTCCCACTCAGATTCCACTCAGGATCCAGTCAGGTTCCAGTCAGATCCAAGGCAGGTTCCAGTCAGATCCAAGGCAGGTCCCACTCAGGTTCCAGTCAGATCCAAGGCAGGTTCCAGTCATGTTCCAGTCAGATCCAAGGAAGGTTCCAGACAGGTTCCATTCAGGTTCCAGTCACGTTCCAGTCAGATCGACTGACTGTTGGTAGTCGCTGGCAGCCATCTTGGATTTCCTGCAAAAAAGGTTCCAGGTAGGTTCTGCTCGGGTTCTAGGTAGGTTCCAGCAAGGTTCCACTCAGATCCCAGGCAGGGTCTCTTTGGGTTCCAGGTAGGTACTGGCCAGGTTTTAGGCAGGTTATACTTCAGTTACAGGAATGTCCCATTCAGATTCCACTCAGGTTCCAGGTAGGTTCCAGTCTGGTTCCAGGCAGGTTCCAGTCAGTTTCCAGTCAGGTTCCAGTCAGGTCCCACTTAGGTTCCAGGCAGGTTCCAGTCAGATCAAAGGTAGGTTCCAGTCAGGTCCCACTCATGTTCCAGTCAGGTTCCAGTCAGATCCAAGACAGGTTCCACTCAGGTTCCAGGCAGGTTACAGTCACGTTCCAGTCAGTTCCAAGGCAGGTCCCACTCAGGTTCCAGTCAGGTTTCAGTCATTTTCCAGTCAGGTTCCAGTCAGGTTTCAGGCAGGTTCCAGTCAGGTTCCAGTCAGATTCAAGGCAGGATCCACTCAGGTTCCAGGCAGGTTACAGTCACGTACCAGTCAGTTCCAAGGCAGGTTCCAGGCAGGTTCCAGTCAGGTTCCAGTCAGATCCAAGGCAGGTTCCAGTCAGGTTCCAGTCAGATCCAAGGCAGGTTCCAGTCAGATCCAAGGCAGGTTCCAGGCAGGTTCCAGTCAGGTTCCAGTCACGTTCCAGTCAGTTCCAAGGCAGGTTCCAGTCAGGTTCCAGTCAGATCCAAGCCAGGTCCCACTCAGGTTCCAGTCAGGTTTCAGGCAGGTTCTAGTCAGGTTCCAGTCAGGTTTCAGGCAGGTTCCAGTCAGGTTCCAGTCAGGTTTCAGGCAGGTTCCAGTCAGGTTCCAGCCAGGTTCCAGGCAGGTTCCAGTCACGTTCCAGTCAGATCGACTGACTGTCAGTAGCCGCTGGCAGCCATCTTGGATTTCCTGCAAAAAAGGTTCCAGGTAGGTTCTGCTCGGGTTCTAGGTAGGTTCCAGCAAAGTTCCACTCAGATTCCAGGCAGGTTCTGCTTGGGTTCCAGGTAGGTTCTGGCCAGGTTTTAGGCAGGTTCTACCTCAGTTACAGGAATGTCCCACTCAGATTCCACTCAGGATCCAGGCAGGTTCCATTTTTGTACGACCCAGATTCTATGCAAGTTCCAAGTAGGTTCCAGTCAAATTCCAGGCACGTTTTAGCCAGGTTCTGCTCAGTTTCAAGCCAGTTCCCACTCAGGTCCCACTCAGGTTCCAGGCAGGTTCCAGGCAGGTTCCAGTCAGGTCCCAGTCAGGTCCCACTCAGGTTCCTCTCAGGTTCCAGAAAGGGTTCCAGGTAGGTTCCAGTCAGATGCACGGTATGTTCCAGTCAGGTCCCACTCAGGTCCCACTCAGGTTCCAGTCAGGTTCCACGCAGGTCCCAGTCAGGTCCCACGCAGGTCCCACTCAGGTCCCACACAGGTTTCAGTCAGGTTCCAGTCAGGTTCCAGGCAGGTTCCGGTCAGATCCAAGGTAGGTTCCAGTCAGGTCCCACTCAGGTTCCAGTCAAGTTCCAGGCAGATCCAAGGCAGGTTCCAGTCAGGTTCCAGTCAGATCCAAGGCAGGTTCCACTCAGGTCCCACTCAGGTTCCACTCAGGTTCCAGTCAGCTTCCAGTCAGGTTCCAGTCAGGTTCCAGTCAGGTTCCAGGCAGGTTCCAGGCAGGTTCCAGGCAGGTTCCAGTCAGATCCAAGGCAGGTTCCAGTCAGATCCAAGGCAGGTCCATCTCAGGTTCCAGTCAGATCCAAGGAAGGTTCCAGGCAGGTTCCATTCACGTTCCAGGCAGGTTCCAGTCACGTTCCAGTCAGATCGACTGACTGTTGGTAGTCGCTGGCAGCCATCTTGGATTTCCTGCAAAAAAGGTTCCAGGTAGGTTCTGCTCGGGTTCTAGGTAGGTTCCAGCAAGGTTCCACTCAGATCCCAGGCAGGTTCTGCTTGGGTTCCAGGTAGGTACTGGCCAGGTTTTAGGCAGGTTCTACTTCACTTACAGGAATATCCCACTCAGATTCCACTCAGGTTCCAGGCAGGTTCCAGTCAGGTTCCAGTTAGATCCAAGGTAGGTTCCAGTCAGGTTCCAGTCAGGTTCCAGGCAGGTTCCAGTCAGTTTCCAGTCAGGTTCCAGTCAGGTCCCACTTAGGTTCCGGTCAGGTTCCAGTCAGGTTCCAGTCAGATCCAAGGTAGGTTCCAGTCAGGTCCCACTCAGGTTCCAGTCAGGTTCCAGTCAGATCCAAGGCAGGTTCCACTCAGGTTCCAGGCAGGTTCCAGTCACGTTCCAGTCAGTTCCAAGGCAGGTTCCAGTCAGGTTCCAGTCAGATCCAAGCCAGGTCCCACTCAGGTTCCAGTCAGGTTCCAGTCAGGTTTCAGGCAGGTTCCACTCAGGTTCCAGGCAGGTTCCAGTCAGGTTCCAGTTAGATTCAAGGCAGGTTCCACTCAGGTTCCAGGCAGGTTACAGTCACGTTCCAGTCAGTTCCAAGGCAGGTTCCAGTCAGGTTCCAGTCAGGTTCCAGTCAGATCCAAGGCAGGTTCCACTCACGTTCCAGTCAGGTTCCAGTCAGATCCGAGCCAGGTCCCACTCAGGTTCCAGTCAGGTTTCAGGCAGGTTCCAGTCAGGTTCCAGTCAGGTTTCAGTCAGGTTCCAGTCAGGTTCCAGTCAGGTTTCAGGCAGGTTCCAGTCAGGTTTCAGGCAGGTTCCAGTCAGGTTCCAGCCAGGTTCCAGGCAGGTTCCAGTCACGTTCCAGTCAGATCGACTGACTGTCAGTAGCCGCTGGCAGCCATCTTGGATTTCCTGCAAAAAAGGTTCCAGGTAGGTTCTGCTCGGGTTCTAGGTAGGTTCCAGCAAAGTTCCACTCAGATTCCAGGCAGGTTCTGCTTGGGTTCCAGGTAGGTTCTGGCCAGGTTTTAGGCAGGTTCTACCTCAGTTACAGGAATGTCCCACTCAGATTCCACTCAGGATCCACGCAGGTTCCAGTTCTGTACGACCCAGATTCTATGCAAGTTCCAAGTAGGTTCCAGTCAAATTCCAGGCACGTTTTAGCCAGGTTCTGCTCAGTTTCAAGCCAGTTCCCACTCAGGTCCCACTCAGGTTCCAGTCAGGTTCCAGGCAGGTTCCAGTCAGGTCCCAGTCAGGTCCCACTCAGGTTCCTCTCAGGTTCCAGAAAGGGTTCCAGGTAGGTTCCAGTCAGATGCACGGTATATTCCAGTCAGGTCCCACTCAGGTCCCACTCAGGTTCCAGTCAGGTTCCACGCAGGTCCCAGTCAGGTTCCACTCAGGTCCCACACAGGTTTCAGTCAGGTTCCAGTCAGGTTCCAGGCAGGTTCCGGTCAGATCCAAGGTAGGTTCCAGTCAGGTCCCACTCAGGTTCCAGTCAGGTTCCAGGCAGATCCAAGGCAGGTTCCAGTCAGGTTCCAGTCAGATCCAAGGCAGGTCCCACTCAGGTTCCAGTCAGCTTCCAGTCAGGTTCCAGTCAGCTTCCAGTCAGCTTCCAGTCAGGTTCCAGTCAGGTTCCAGGCAGGTTCCAGGCTGGTTCCAGTCACGTTCCAGTCAGATCCAAGGCAGGTTCCAGTCAGGTTCCAGTCAGATCCAAGGCAGGTTCCAGTCAGATCCAAGGCAGGTCCATCTCAGGTTCCAGTCAGATCCAAGGAATGTTCCAGGCAGGTTCCATTCAGGTTCCAGGCAGGTTCCAGTCACGTTCCAGTCAGATCGACTGACTTTTGGTAGTCGCTGGCAGCCATCTTGGATTTCCTGCAAAAAAGGTTCCAGGTAGGTTCTGCTCGGGTTCTAGGTAGGTTCCAGCAAGGTTCCACTCAGATCCCAGGCAGGTTCTGCTTGGGTTCCAGGTAGGTACTGGCCAGGTTTTAGGCAGGTTCTACTTCACTTACAGGAATATCCCACTCAGATTCCACTCAGGTTCCAGGCAGGTTCCAGTCAGGTTCCAGTTAGATCCAAGGTAGGTTCCAGTCAGGTTCCAGGCAGGTTCCAGTCAGTTTCCAGTCAGGTTCCAGTCAGGTCCCACTTAGGTTCCGGTCAGGTTCCAGGCATGTTCCAGTCAGATCCAAGGTAGGTTTCAGTCAGGTCCCACTCAGGTTCAAGGCAGGTTCCAGTCAGATCCAAGGCAGGTTCCACTCAGGTTCCAGGCAGGTTCCAGTCACGTTCCAGTCAGTTCCAAGGCAGGTTCCAGTCAGGTTCCAGTCAGATCCAAGCCAGGTCCCACTCAGGTTCCAGGCAGGTTACAGTCAGGTTCCAGTCAGGTTTCAGGCAGGTTCCACTCAGGTTCCAGGCAGGTTCCAGTCAGGTTCCAGTTAGATTCAAGGCAGGTTCCACTCAGGTTCCAGGCAGGTTACAGTCACGTTCCAGTCAGTTCCAAGGCAGGTTCCAGTCAGGTTCCAGTCAGGTTCCAGTCAGATCCAAGGTAGGTTCCACTCACGTTCCAGTCAGGTTCCAGTCAGATCCGAGCCAGGTCCCACTCAGGTTCCAGTCAGGTTTCAGGCAGGTTCCAGTCAGGTTCCAGTCAGGTTTCAGGCAGGTTCCAGTCAGGTTCCAGTCAGGTTTCAGGCAGGTTCCAGTCAGGTTCCAGCCAGGTTCCAGGCAGGTTCCAGTCACGTTCCAGTCAGATAGACTGACTGTCAGTAGCCGCTGGCAGCCATCTTGGATTTCCTGCAAAAAAGGTTCCAGGTAGGTTCTGCTCGGGTTCTAGGTAGGTTCCAGCAAAGTTCCACTGAGATTCCAGGCAGGTTCTGCTTGGGTTCCAGGTAGGTTCTGGCCAGGCTTTAGGCAGGTTCTACCTCAGTTACAGGAATGTCCCACTCAGATTCCACTCAGGATCCAGGCAGGTTCCATTTCTGTACGACCCAGATTCTATGCAAGTTCCAAGTAGGTTCCAGTCAAATTCCAGGCACGTTTTAGCCAGGTTCTGCTCAGTTTCAAGCCAGTTCCCACTCAGGTCCCACTCAGGTTCCACTCAGGTCCCACTCAGGTTTCAGTCAGGTTCCAGGCAGGTTCCAGTCAGATCCACGGTAGGTTCCAGTCAGGTCCCACTCAGGTTCCAGTCAGGTTCCAGTCAGGTTCCAGTCAGGTTCCAGGCAGGTTCCAGTCACGTTCCAGTCACGTTCCAGTCAGTTCAAAGGCAGGTTCCAGTCAGGTTCCAGTCAGTTCAAAGGCAGGTTCCAGTCAGATCCAAGGCAGGTTCCAGTCAGGTTCCAGGCAGGTTCCAATCACGTTCCAGTCAGATCCAAGGCAGGTTCCAGTCAGGTTCCAGTAAGATCCAAGGCAGGTTCCAGTCACGTTCCAGTCAGATCCAAGGAAGGTTCCAGTCAGGTCCCACTCAGGTTCCAGTCAGGTTCCACTAAGGTTCCAGTCAGGTTCCAGTCAGATCCAAGGTAGGTTCCAGTCAGGTTCCAGTCAGATCCAAGGTAGGTTCCAGTCAGATCCAAGGCAGGTTCCAGTCAGGTTCCAGGCAAGTTCCAGTCAGGTTCCAGTCAGATCCAAGGCAGGTTCCAGGCAAGTTCCAGTCAGGTTCCAGGCAGGTTCCAGTCACGTTCCAGTCAGATCGACAGACTGTCGGTAGTCGCAGGCAGCCATCTTGGATTTTCCTGCAAAAAAGGTTCCAGGTAGGGTCTGCTCGGGTTCTAGGTAGGTTCCACGCAGGTCCCAGTCAGGTCCCACTCAGGTCCCACACAGGTTTCAGTCAGGTTCCAGTCAGGTTCCAGGCAGGTTCCGGTCAGATCCAAGGTAGGTTCCAGTCAGGTCCCACTCAGGTTCCAGTCAGGTTCCAGGCAGATCCAAGGCAGGTTCCAGTCAGGTTCCAGTCAGATCCAAGGCAGGTTCCACTCAGGTTCCACTCAGGTCCCACTCAGGTTCCAGTCAGCTTCCAGTCAGGTTCCAGTCAGCTTCCAGTCAGGTTCCAGTCAGGTTCCAGTCAGGTTCCAGGCAGGTTCCAGGCAGGTTCCAGTCACGTTCCAGTCAGATCCAAGGCAGGTTCCAGTCAGGTTCCAGTCAGATCCAAGGCAGGTTCCAGTCAGATCCAAGGCAGGTCCATCTCAGGTTCCAGTCAGATCCAAGGAATGTTCCAGGCAGGTTCCATTCAGGTTCCAGGCAGGTTCCAGTCACGTTCCAGTCAGATCGACTGACTGTTGGTAGTCGCTGGCAGCCATCTTGGATTTCCTGCAAAAAAGGTTCCAGGTAGGTTCTGCTCGGGTTCTAGGTAGGTTCCAGCAAGGTTCCACGCAGATCCCAGGCAGGTTCTGCTTGGGTTCCAGGTAGGTACTGGCCAGGTTTTAGGCAGGTTCTACTTCACTTACAGGAATATCCCACTCAGATTCCACTCAGGTTCCAGGCAGGTTGCAGTCAGGTTCCAGTTAGATCCAAGGTAGGTTCCAGTCAGGTTCCAGGCAGGTTCCAGTCAGTTTCCAGTCAGGTTCCAGTCAGGTCCCACTTAGGTTCCGGTCAGGTTCCAGGCATGTTCCAGTCAGATCCAAGGTAGGTTCCAGTCAGGTCCCACTCAGGTTCCAGTCAGGTTCCAGTCAGATCCAAGGCAGGTTCCACTCAGGTTCCAGGCAGGTTCCAGTCACGTTCCAGTCAGTTCCAAGGCAGGTTCCAGTCAGGTTCCAGTCAGATCCAAGCCAGGTCCCACTCAGGTTCCAGTCAGGTTCCAGTCAGGTTTCAGGCAGGTTCCACTCAGGTTCCAGGCAGGTTCCAGTCAGGTTCCAGGCAGGTTACAGTCACGTTCCAGTCAGTTCCAAGGCAGGTTCCAGTCAGGTTCCAGTCAGATCCAAGGCAGGTTCCACTCACGTTCCAGTCAGGTTCCAGTCAGATCCGAGCCAGGTCCCACTCAGGTTCCAGTCAGGTTTCAGGCAGGTTCCAGTCAGGTTCCAGTCAGGTTTCAGGCAGGTTCCAGTCAGGTTCCAGTCAGGTTTCAGGCAGGTTCCAGTCAGGTTCCAGCCAGGTTCCAGGCAGGTTCCAGTCACGTTCCAGTCAGATCGACTGACTGTCAGTAGCCGCTGGCAGCCATCTTGGATTTCCTGCAAAAAAGGTTCCAGGTAGGTTCTGCTCGGGTTCTAGGTAGGTTCCAGCAAAGTTCCACTCAGATTCCAGGCAGGTTCTGCTTGGGTTCCAGGTAGGTTCTGGCCAGGCTTTAGGCAGGTTCTACCTCAGTTACAGGAATGTCCCACTCAGATTCCACTCAGGATCCAGGCAGGTTCCATTTCTGTACGACCCAGATTCTATGCAAGTTCCAAGTAGGTTCCAGTCAAATTCCAGGCACGTTTTAGCCAGGTTCTGCTCAGTTTCAAGCCAGTTCCCACTCAGGTCCCACTCAGGTTCCACTCAGGTCCCACTCAGGTTTCAGTCAGGTTCCAGGCAGGTTCCAGTCAGATCCACGGTAGGTTCCAGTCAGGTCCCACTCAGGTTCCAGTCAGGTTCCAGTCAGGTTCCAGTCAGGTTCCAGGCAGGTTCCAGTCACGTTCCAGTCACGTTCCAGTCAGTTCAAAGGCAGGTTCCAGTCAGGTTCCAGTCAGTTCAAAGGCAGGTTCCAGTCAGATCCAAGGCAGGTTCCAGTCAGGTTCCAGGCAGGTTCCAATCACGTTCCAGTCAGATCCAAGGCAGGTTCCAGTCAGGTTCCAGTCAGATCCAAGGCAGGTTCCAGTCAGATCCAAGGCAGGTTTCAGGCAGGTTCCAGTCACGTTCCAGTCAGTTCAAAGGCAGGTTCCGGTCAGATCCAAAGTAGGATCCAGTCAGGTCCCACTCAGGTTCCAGTCAGGTCCCACTTAGGTTCCAGGCAGGTTCCAGGCAGGTTCCAGTCACGTTCCAGTCAGCTTCCAGGCAGGTTCCAGTCAGGTTCCAGGTAGGTTCCAGTCACGTTCCAGTCAGATCCAAGGCAGGTTCCAGTCAGGTTCCAGTCAGATCCAAGGCAGGTTCCAGTCAGATCCAAGGCAGGTTTCAGGCAGGTTCCACTCAGGTTCCAGTCAGGTCCCTCTCAGGTTGCAGTCAGGTTCCAGGCAGGTTACAGTCACATTCCAGTCAGATCCAAGGCAGGTTCCAGTCAGGTTCCAGTAAGATCCAAGGCAGGTTCCAGTCACGTTCCAGTCAGATCCAAGGAAGGTTCCAGTCAGGTCCCACTCAGGTTCCAGTCAGGTTCCACTAAGGTTCCAGTCAGGTTCCAGTCAGATCCAAGGCAGGTTCCAGTCACGTTCCAGTCAGATCCAAGGAAGGTTCCAGTCAGGTCCCACTCAGGTTCCAGTCAGGTTCCACTAAGGTTCCAGTCAGGTTCCAGTCAGATCCAAGGTAGGTTCCAGTCAGGTTCCAGTCAGATCCAAGGTAGGTTCCAGTCAGATCCAAGGCAGGTTTCAGTCAGATCCAAGGCAGGTTCCAGTCAGGTTCCAGGCAAGTTCCAGTCAGGTTCCAGTCAGATCCAAGGCAGGTTCCAGGCAAGTTCCAGTCAGGTTCCAGGCAGGTTCCAGTCACGTTCCAGTCAGATCGACAGACTGTCGGTAGTCGCAGGCAGCCATCTTGGATTTTCCTGCAAAAAAGGTTCCAGGTAGGGTCTGCTCGGGTTCTAGGTAGGTTCCAGAAAGGTTCTACTCAGATTCCAGACAGGTTCTGCTCGGGTTCCAGGTAGGTTCTGGCCAGGTTTTAGGCAGGTTCTACTTCAGTTACAGGAATATCCCACTCAGATTCCACTCAGGTTCCAGGCAGGTTCCAGTCAGGTTCCAGTTAGATCCAAGGTAGGTTCCAGTCAGGTTTCAGGCAGGTTCCAGCCAGGTTCCAGGCAGGTTCCAGTCACGTTCCAGTCAGGTTTCAGGCAGGTTCCACTCAGGTTCCAGGCAGGTTACAGTCACGTTCCAGTCAGTTCCAAGGCAGGTTCCAGTCAGGTTCCAGTCAGGTTCCAGTCAGATCCAAGGCAGGTCCCACTCACGTTCCAGTCAGGTTCCAGTCAGATCCGAGCCAGGTCCCACTCAGGTTCCAGTCAGGTTTCAGGCAGGTTCCAGTCAGGTTCCAGTCAGGTTCCAGTCAGGTTTCAGGCAGGTTCCAGTCAGGTTCCAGCCAGGTTCCAGGCAGGTTACAGTCACGTTCCAGTCAGTTCCATGGCAGGTTCCAGTCAGGTTCCAGTCAGGTTCCAGTCAGATCCAAGGCAGGTTCCACTCACGTTCCAGTCAGGTTCCAGTCAGATCCGAGCCAGGTCCCACTCAGGATCCAGTCAGGTTCCAGTCAGTTTTCAGGCAGGTTCCAGTCAGGTTCCAGTCAGGTTTCAGGCAGGTTCCAGTCAGGTTCCAGCCAGGTTCCAGGAAGGTTCCAGTCACGTTCCAGTCAGATCGACTGACTGTCAGTAGCCGCTGGCAGCCATCTTGGATTTCCTGCAAAAAAGGTTCCAGGTAGGTTCTGCTCAGGTTCTAGGTAGGTTCCAGCAAAGTTCCACTCAGATTCCAGGCAGGTTCTCCTTGGGTTCCAGGTAGGTTCTGGCCAGGCTTTAGGCAGGTTCTACCTCAGTTACAGGAATGTCCCACTCAGATTCCACTCAGGATCCAGGCAGGTTCCATTTCTGTACGACCCAGATTCTATGCAAGTTCCAAGTAGGTTCCAGTCAAATTCCAGGCACGTTTTAGCCAGGTTCTGCTCAGTTTCAAGCCAGTTCCCACTCAGGTCCCACTCAGGTTCCTCTCAGGTTCCAGAAAGGGTTCCAGGTAGGTTCCAGTCAGATGCACGGTATATTCCAGTCAGGTCCCACTCAGGTTCCAGTCAGGTTCCACGCAGGTCCCAGTCAGGTCCCACTCAGGTCCCACACAGGTTTCAGTCAGGTTCCAGGCAGGTTCCGGTCAGATCCAAGGTAGGTTCCAATCAGGTCCCACTCAGATTCCAGTCAGGTTCCAGGCAGATCCAAGGCAGGTTCCAGTCAGGTTCCAGTCAGATCCAAGGCAGGTTCCACTGAGGTTCCACTCAGGTCCCACTCAGGTTCCAGTCAGGTTCCAGTCAGCTTCCAGTCAGGTTCCAGGCAGGTTCCAGTCAGGTTCCAGGCAGGTTCCAGGCAGGTTCCAGTCACGTTCCAGTCAGATCCAAGGCAGGTTCCAGTCAGGTTCCAGTCAGATCCAAGGCAGGTTCCAGTCAGATCCAAGGCAGGTCCATCTCAGGTTTCAGTCAGATCCAAGGAAGGTTCCAGGCAGGTTCCATTCAGGTTCCAGGCAGGTTCCAGTCACGTTCCAGTCAGATCGACTGACTGTTGGTAGTCGCTGGCAGCCATCTTTGATTTCCTGCAAAAACGGTTCCAGGTAGGTTCTGCTCGGGTTCTAGGTAGGTTCCAGCAAGGTTCCACTCAGATCCCAGGCAGGTTCTGCTTGGGTTCCAGGTAGGTACTGGCCAGGTTTTAGGCAGGTTCTACTTCAGTTACAGGAATATCCCACTCAGGTTCCAGTCAGGTTCAAGGCAGGTTCCAGGCAGGTTCCAGTCAGATTCCAGGCAGGTTCCAGGCAGGTTCCAGTCAGAATCCAGTCAGGTTCCAGTCAGGTTCCAGGCAGGTACCAGTCAGTTTCCAGTCAGGTTCCAGTCAGGTCCCACTTAGGTTCCGGTCAGGTTCAAGGCAGGTTCCAGTGAGATCCAAGGTAGGTTCCAGTCAGGTCCCACTCAGGTTCCAGTCAGGTTCCAGTCAGATCCAAGGCAGGTTCCACTCAGGTTCCAGGCAGGTTCCAGTCACGTTCCAGTCAGTTCCAAGGCAGGTCCCACTCAGGTTCCAGTCAGGTTCCAGTCAGGTTCCAGTCAGGTTTCAGGCAGGTTCCAGTCAGGTTTCAGGCAGGTTCCAGTCAGGTTCCAGTCAGATTCAAGGCAGGTTCCACTCAGGTTCCAGGCAGGTTACAGTCTTTCCAGTCAGTTCCAAGGCAGGTTCCAGTCAGGTTCCAGTCAGGTTCCAGTCAGATCCAAGGCAGGTTCCACTCACGTTCCAGTCAGGTTCCAGTCAGATCCGAGCCAGGTCCCACTCAGGTTCCAGTCAGGTTTCAGGCAGGTTTCAGGCAGGTTCCAGTCAGGTTCCAGTCAGGTTTCAGGCAGGTTCCAGTCAGGTTCCAGTCAGGTTCCAGCCAGGTTCCAGTCACGTTCCATTCACGTTCCAGTCAGGTTTCAGGCAGGTTCCAGTCAGATTCAAGGCAGGTTCCACTCAGGTTCCAGGCAGGTTACAGTCACGTTCCAGTCAGTTCCAAGGCAGGTTCCAGTCAGGTTCCAGTCAGATCCAAGGCAGGTTCCACTCACGTTCCACTCACGTTCCAGTCAGGTTCCAGTCAGATCCGAGCCAGGTCCCACTCAGGTTCCAGTCAGGTTTCAGGCAGGTTCCAGTCAGGTTCCAGTCAGGTTTCAGGCAGGTTCCAGTCAGGTTCCAGTCAGGTTCCAGCCAGGTTCCAGTCACGTTCCATTCACGTTCCAGTCAGGTTTCAGGCAGGTTCCAGTCAGATTCAAGGCAGGTTCCACTCAGGTTCCAGGCAGGTTACAGTCACGTTCCAGTCAGTTCCAAGGCAGGTTCCAGTCAGGTTCCAGTCAGATCCAAGGCAGGTTCCACTCACGTTCCACTCACGTTCCAGTCAGGTTCCAGTCAGATCCGAGCCAGGTCCCACTCAGGTTCCAGTCAGGTTTCAGGCAGGTTCCAGTCAGGTTCCAGTCAGGTTTCAGGCAGGTTCCAGTCAGGTTCCAGCCAGGTTCCAGGCAGGTTCCAGTCACGTTCCAGTCAGATCGACTGACAGTCAGTAGCCGCTGGCGGCCATCTTGGATTTCCTGCAAAAAAGGTTCCAGGTAGGTTCTGCTCAGGTTCTAGGTAGGTTCCAGCAAAGTTCCACTCAGATTCCAGGCAGGTTCTGCTTGGGTTCCAGGTAGGTTCTGGCCAGGCTTTAGCAGGTTCTACCTCAGTTACAGGAATGTCCCACTCAGATTCCACTCAGGATCCAGGCAGGTTCCATTTCTGTACGACCCAGATTCTATGCAAGTTCCAAGTAGGTTCCAGTCAAATTCCAGGCACGTTTTAGCCAGGTTCTGCTCAGTTTCAAGCCAGTTCCCACTCAGGTCCCACTCAGGTTCCTCTCAGGTTCCAGGCAGGTTCCAGGTAGGTTCCAGTCAGATCCACAGTAGGTTCCAGTCAGATCCCACTCAGGTTCCAGTCAGGTTCCACGCAGGTCCCAGTCAGGTCCCACTCAGGTCCCACACAGGTTTCAGTCAGGTTCCAGGCAGGTTCCGGTCAGATCCAAGGTAGGTTCCAATCAGGTCCCACTCAGATTCCAGTCAGGTTCCAGGCAGATCCAAGGCAGGTTCCAGTCAGGTTCCAGTCAGATCCAAGGCAGGTTCCACTGAGGTTCCACTCAGGTCCCACTCAGGTTCCAGTCAGCTTCCAGTCAGGTTCCAGTCAGCTTCCAGTCAGGTTCCAGGCAGGTTCCAGTCAGGTTCCAGGCAGGTTCCAGGCAGGTTCCAGTCACGTTCCAGTCAGATCCAAGGCAGGTTCCAGTCAGGTTCCAGTCAGATCCAAGGCAGGTCCATCTCAGGTTCCAGTCAGATCCAAGGAAGGTTCCAGGCAGGTTCCATTCAGGTTCCAGGCAGGTTCCAGTCACGTTCCAGTCAGATCGACTGACTGTTGGTAGTCGCTGGCAGCCATCTTGGATTTCCTGCAAAAAAGGTTCCAGGTAGGTTCTGCTCGGGTTCTAGGTAGGTTCCAGCAAGGTTCCACTCAGATCCCAGGCAGGTTCTGCTTGGGTTCCAGGTAGGTACTGGCCAGGTTTTAGGCAGGTTCTACTTCAGTTACAGGAATATCCCACTCAGGTTCCAGTCAGGTTCAAGGCAGGTTCCAGGCAGGTTCCAGTCAGATTCCAGGCAGGTTCCAGGCAGGTTCCAGTCAGGTTCCAGTCAGAATCCAGTCAGGTTCCAGTCAGGTTCCAGGCAGGTACCAGTCAGTTTCCAGTCAGGTTCCAGTCAGGTTTCAGGCAGGTTCCAGTCAGGTTCCAGCCAGGTTCCAGGAAGGTTCCAGTCACGTTCCAGTCAGATCGACTGACTGTCAGTAGCCGCTGGCAGCCATCTTGGATTTCCTGCAAAAAAGGTTCCAGGTAGGTTCTGCTCAGGTTCTAGGTAGGTTCCAGCAAAGTTCCACTCAGATTCCAGGCAGGTTCTCCTTGGGTTCCAGGTAGGTTCTGGCCAGGCTTTAGGCAGGTTCTACCTCAGTTACAGGAATGTCCCACTCAGATTCCACTCAGGATCCAGGCAGGTTCCATTTCTGTACGACCCAGATTCTATGCAAGTTCCAAGTAGGTTCCAGTCAAATTCCAGGCACGTTTTAGCCAGGTTCTGCTCAGTTTCAAGCCAGTTCCCACTCAGGTCCCACTCAGGTTCCTCTCAGGTTCCAGAAAGGGTTCCAGGTAGGTTCCAGTCAGATGCACGGTATATTCCAGTCAGGTCCCACTCAGGTTCCAGTCAGGTTCCACGCAGGTCCCAGTCAGGTCCCACTCAGGTCCCACACAGGTTTCAGTCAGGTTCCAGGCAGGTTCCGGTCAGATCCAAGGTAGGTTCCAATCAGGTCCCACTCAGATTCCAGTCAGGTTCCAGGCAGATCCAAGGCAGGTTCCAGTCAGGTTCCAGTCAGATCCAAGGCAGGTTCCACTGAGGTTCCACTCAGGTCCCACTCAGGTTCCAGTCAGCTTCCAGTCAGGTTCCAGTCAGCTTCCAGTCAGGTTCCAGGCAGGTTCCAGTCAGGTTCCAGGCAGGTTCCAGGCAGGTTCCAGTCACGTTCCAGTCAGATCCAAGGCAGGTTCCAGTCAGGTTGCAGTCAGAGCCAAGGCAGGTTCCAGTCAGATCCAAGGCAGGTCCATCTCAGGTTCCAGTCAGATCCAAGGAAGGTTCCAGGCAGGTTCCATTCAGGTTCCAGGCAGGTTCCAGTCACGTTCCAGTCAGATCGACTGACTGTTGGTAGTCGCTGGCAGCCATCTTGGATTTCCTGCAAAAAAGGTTCCAGGTAGGTTCTGCTCGGGTTCTAGGTAGGTTCCAGCAAGGTTCCACTCAGATCCCAGGCAGGTTCTGCTTGGGTTCCAGGTAGGTACTGGCCAGGTTTTAGGCAGGTTCTACTTCAGTTACAGGAATATCCCACTCAGGTTCCAGTCAGGTTCAAGGCAGGTTCCAGTCAGATTCCAGGCAGGTTCCAGGCAGGTTCCAGTCAGGTTCCAGTCAGAATCCAGTCAGGTTCCAGTCAGGTTCCAGGCAGGTACCAGTCAGTTTCCAGTCAGGTTCCAGTCAGGTCCCACTTAGGTTCCGGTCAGGTTCAAGGCAGGTTCCAGTCAGATCCAAGGTAGGTTCCAGTCAGGTCCCACTCAGGTTCCAGTCAGGTTCCAGTCAGATCCAAGGCAGGTTCCACTCAGGTTCCAGGCAGGTTCCAGTCACGTTCCAGTCAGTTCCAAGGCAGGTCCCACTCAGGTTCCAGTCAGGTTCCAGTCAGGTTCCAGTCAGGTTTCAGGCAGGTTCCAGTCAGGTTTCAGGCAGGTTCCAGTCAGGTTCCAGTCAGATTCAAGGCAGGTTCCACTCAGGTTCCAGGCAGGTTACAGTCTTTCCAGTCAGTTCCAAGGCAGGTTCCAGTCAGGTTCCAGTCAGATCCAAGGCAGGTTCCACTCACGTTCAAGTCAGGTTCCAGTCAGATCCGAGCCAGGTCCCACTCAGGTTCCAGTCAGGTTTCAGGCAGGTTCCAGTCAGGTTCCAGTCAGGTTTCAGGCAGGTTCCAGTCAGGTTCCAGTCAGGTTCCAGCCAGGTTCCAGTCACGTTCCATTCACGTTCCAGTCAGGTTTCAGGCAGGTTCCAGTCAGATTCAAGGCAGGTTCCACTCAGGTTCCAGGCAGGTTACAGTCACGTTCCAGTCAGTTCCAAGGCAGGTTCCAGTCAGGTTCCAGTCAGATCCAAGGCAGGTTCCACTCACGTTCCACTCACGTTCCAGTCAGGTTCCAGTCAGATCCGAGCCAGGTCCCACTCAGGTTCCAGTCAGGTTTCAGGCAGGTTCCAGTCAGGTTCCAGTCAGGTTCCAGTCAGGTTTCAGGCAGGTTCCAGTCAGGTTCCAGCCAGGTTCCAGGCAGGTTCCAGTCACGTTCCAGTCAGATCGACTGACAGTCAGTAGCCGCTGGCGGCCATCTTGGATTTCCTGCAAAAAAGGTTCCAGGTAGGTTCTGCTCAGGTTCTAGGTAGGTTCCAGCAAAGTTCCACTCAGATTCCAGGCAGGTTCTGCTTGGGTTCCAGGTAGGTTCTGGCCAGGCTTTAGGCAGGTTCTACCTCAGTTACAGGAATGTCCCACTCAGATTCCACTCAGGATCCAGGCAGGTTCCATTTCTGTACGACCCAGATTCTATGCAAGTTCCAAGTAGGTTCCAGTCAAATTCCAGGCACGTTTTAGCCAGGTTCAGCTCAGTTTCAAGCCAGTTCCCACTCAGGTCCCACTCAGGTTCCTCTCAGGTTCCAGGCAGGTTCCAGGTAGGTTCCAGTCAGATCCACGGTAGGTTCCAGTCAGGTCCCACTCAGGTTCCAGTCAGGTTCCACGCAGGTCCCAGTCAGGTCCCAATCAGGTCCCACACAGGTTTCAGTCAGGTTCCAGGCAGGTTCCGGTCAGATCCAAGGTAGGTTCCAATCAGGTCCCACTCAGATTCCAGTCAGGTTCCAGGCAGATCCAAGGCAGGTTCCAGTCAGGTTCCAGTCAGATCCAAGGCAGGTTCCACTGAGGTTCCACTCAGGTCCCACTCAGGTTCCAGTCAGCTTCCAGTCAGGTTCCAGTCAGCTTCCAGTCAGGTTCCAGGCAGGTTCCAGTCAGGTTCCAGGCAGGTTCCAGGCAGGTTCCAGTCACGTTCCAGTCAGATCCAAGGCAGGTTCCAGTCAGGTTCCAGTCAGATCCAAGGCAGGTCCATCTCAGGTTCCAGTCAGATCCAAGGAAGGTTCCAGGCAGGTTCCATTCAGGTTCCAGGCAGGTTCCAGTCACGTTCCAGTCAGATCGACTGACTGTTGGTAGTCGCTGGCAGCCATCTTGGACTTCCTGCAAAAAAGGTTCCAGGTAGGTTCTGCTCGGGTTCTAAGTAGGTTCCAGCAAGGTTCCACTCAGATCCCAGGCAGGTTCTGCTTGGGTTCCAGGTAGGTACTGGCCAGGTTTTAGGCAGGTTCTACTTCAGTTACAGGAATATCCCACTCAGGTTCCAGTCAGGTTCAAGGCAGGTTCCAGGCAGGTTCCAGTCAGATTCCAGGCAGGTTCCAGGCAGGTTCCAGTCAGGTTCCAGTCAGAATCCAGTCAGGTTCCAGTCAGGTTCCAGGCAGGTACCAGTCAGTTTCCAGTCAGGTTCCAGTCAGGTCCCACTTAGGTTCCGGTCAGGTTCAAGGCAGGTTCCAGTCAGATCCAAGGTAGGTTCCACTCAGGTCCCACTCAGGTTCCAGTCAGGTTCCAGTCAGATCCAAGGCAGGTTCCACTCAGGTTCCAGGCAGGTTCCAGTCACGTTCCAGTCAGTTCCAAGGCAGGTCCCACTCAGGTTCCAGTCAGGTTCCAGTCAGGTTCCAGGCAGGTTCCAGTCAGGTTCCAGGCAGGTTCCAGGCAGGTTCCAGTCACGTTCCAGTCAGATCCAAGGCAGGTTCCAGTCAGGTTCCAGTCAGATCCAAGGCAGGTCCATCTCAGGTTCCAGTCAGATCCAAGGAAGGTTCCAGGCAGGTTCCATTCAGGTTCCAGGCAGGTTCCAGTCACGTTCCAGTCAGATCGACTGACTGTTGGTAGTCGCTGGCAGCCATCTTGGACTTCCTGCAAAAAAGGTTCCAGGTAGGTTCTGCTCGGGTTCTAGGTAGGTTCCAGCAAGGTTCCACTCAGATCCCAGGCAGGTTCTGCTTGGGTTCCAGGTAGGTACTGGCCAGGTTTTAGGCAGGTTCTACTTCAGTTACAGGAATATCCCACTCAGGTTCCAGTCAGGTTCAAGGCAGGTTCCAGGCAGGTTCCAGTCAGATTCCAGGCAGGTTCCAGGCAGGTTCCAGTCAGGTTCCAGTCAGAATCCAGTCAGGTTCCAGTCAGGTTCCAGGCAGGTACCAGTCAGTTTCCAGTCAGGTTCCAGTCAGGTCCCACTTAGGTTCCGGTCAGGTTCAAGGCAGGTTCCAGTCAGATCCAAGGTAGGTTCCACTCAGGTCCCACTCAGGTTCCAGTCAGGTTCCAGTCAGATCCAAGGCAGGTTCCACTCAGGTTCCAGGCAGGTTCCAGTCACGTTCCAGTCAGTTCCAAGGCAGGTCCCACTCAGGTTCCAGTCAGGTTCCAGTCAGGTTCCAGGCAGGTTCCAGTCAGGTTTCAGGCAGGTTCCAGTCAGGTTCCAGTCAGATTCAAGGCAGGTTCCACTCAGGTTCCAGGCAGGTTACAGTCTTTCCAGTCAGTTCCAAGGCAGGTTCCAGTCAGGTTCCAGTCAGGTTCCAGTCAGATCCAAGGCAGGTTCCACTCACGTTCCAGTCAGGTTCCAGTCAGATCCGAGCCAGGTCCCACTCAGGTTCTAGTCAGGTTTCAGGCAGGTTTCAGGCAGGTTCCAGTCAGGTTCCAGTCAGGTTCCAGCCAGGTTCCAGTCACGTTCCATTCACGTTCCAGTCAGGTTTCAGGCAGGTTCCAGTCAGATTCAAGGCAGGTTCCACTCAGGTTCCAGGCAGGTTACAGTCACGTTCCAGTCAGTTCCAAGGCAGGTTCCAGTCAGGTTCCAGTCAGATCCAAGGCAGGTTCCACTCACGTTCCACTCACGTTCCAGTCAGGTTCCAGTCAGATCCGAGCCAGGTCCCACTCAGGTTCCAGTCAGGTTTCAGGCAGGTTCCAGTCAGGTTCCAGTCAGGTTCCAGTCAGGTTTCAGGCAGGTTCCAGTCAGGTTCCAGCCAGGTTCCAGGCAGGTTCCAGTCACGTTCCAGTCAGATCGACTGACAGTCAGTAGCCGCTGGCGGCCATCTTGGATTTCCTGCAAAAAAGGTTCCAGGTAGGTTCTGCTCAGGTTCTAGGTAGGTTCCAGCAAAGTTCCACTCAGATTCCAGGCAGGTTCTGCTTGGGTTCCAGGTAGGTTCTGGCCAGGCTTTAGGCAGGTTCTACCTCAGTTACAGGAATGTCCCACTCAGATTCCACTCAGGATCCAGGCAGGTTCCATTTCTGTACGACCCAGATTCTATGCAAGTTCCAAGTAGGTTCCAGTCAAATTCCAGGCACGTTTTAGCCAGGTTCTGCTCAGTTTCAAGCCAGCTCCCACTCAGGTCCCACTCAGGTTCCTCTCAGGTCCCAGAAAGGGTTCCAGGTAGGTTCCAGTCAGATCCACGGTAGGTTCCAGTCAGGTCCCACTCAGGTTCCAGTCAGGTTCCACGCAGGTCCCAGTCAGGTCCCACTCAGGTCCCACACAGGTTTCAGTCAGGTTCCAGGCAGGTTCCGGTCAGATCCAAGGTAGGTTCCAATCAGGTCCCACTCAGATTCCAGTCAGGTTCCAGGCAGATCCAAGGCAGGTTCCACTCAGGTTCCAGTCAGATCCAAGGCAGGTTCCACTGAGGTTCCACTCAGGTCCCACTCAGGTTCCAGTCAGCTTCCAGTCAGGTTCCAGGCAGGTTCCAGTCAGGTTCCAGGCAGGTTCCAGGCAGGTTCCAGTCACGTTCCAGTCAGATCCAAGGCAGGTTCCAGTCAGGTTCCAGTCAGATCCAAGGCAGGTTCCAGGCAGGTTCCAGTCACGTTCCAGTCAGATCCAAGGCAGGTCCATCTCAGGTTCCAGTCAGATCCAAGGCAGGTCCATCTCAGGTTCCAGTCAGATCCAAGGAAGGTTCCAGGCAGGTTCCATTCAGGTTCCAGGCAGGTTCCAGTCACGTTCCAGTCAGATCGACTGACTGTTGGTAGTCGCTGGCAGCCATCTTGGACTTCCTGCAAAAAAGGTTCCAGGTAGGTTCTGCTCGGGTTCTAGGTAGGTTCCAGCAAGGTTCCACTCAGATCCCAGGCAGGTTCTGCTTGGGTTCCAGGTAGGTACTGGCCAGGTTTTAGGCAGGTTCTACTTCAGTTACAGGAATATCCCACTCAGGTTCCAGTCAGGTTCCAGGCAGGTTCCAGTTATGTTCCAGTCAGATTCCAGGCAGGTTCCAGGCAGGTTCCAGTCAGGTTCCAGTTAGATCCAAGGTAGGTTCCAGTCAGAATCCAGTCAGGTTCCAGGCAGGTACCAGTCAGTTTCCAGTCAGGTTCCAGTCAGGTCCGACTTAGGTTCCGGTCAGGTTCAAGGCAGGTTCCAGTCAGATCCAAGGTAGGTTCCAGTCAGGTCCCACTCAGGTTCCAGTCAGGTTCCAGTCAGATCCAAGGCAGGTTCCACTCAGGTTCCAGTCAGTTTCCAGTCACGTTCCAGTCAGTTCCAAGGCAGGTCCCACTCAGGTTCCAGTCAGGTTCCAGTCAGGTTTCAGGCAGGTTCCAGTCAGGTTTCAGGCAGGTTCCAGTCAGGTTTCAGGCAGGTTCCAGTCAGGTTCCAGTCAGATTCAAGGCAGGTTCCACTCAGGTTCCAGGCAGGTTACAGTCTTTCCAGTCAGTTCCAAGGCAGGTTCCAGTCAGGTTCCAGTCACGTTCCAGTCAGATCCAATGCAGGTTCCAGTCAGGTTCCAGTCAGATCCAAGGCAGGTCCATCTCAGGTTCCAGTCAGATCCAAGGAAGGTTCCAGGCAGGTTCCATTCAGGTTCCAGGCAGGTTCCAGTCACGTTCCAGTCAGATCGACTGACTGTTGGTAGTCGCTGGCAGCCATCTTGGACTTCCTGCAAAAAAGGTTCCAGGTAGGTTCTGCTCGGGTTCTAGGTAGGTTCCAGCAAGGTTCCACTCAGATCCCAGGCAGGTTCTGCTTGGGTTCCAGGTAGGTACTGGCCAGGTTTTAGGCAGGTTCTACTTCAGTTACAGGAATATCCCACTCAGGTTCCAGTCAGGTTCAAGGCAGGTTCCAGGCAGGTTCCAGTCAGATTCCAGGCAGGTTCCAGGCAGGTTCCAGTCAGGTTCCAGTCAGAATCCAGTCAGGTTCCAGGCAGGTTCCAGTCAGGTTCCAGTTAGATCCAAGGTAGGTTCCAGTCAGGTTCCAGTCAGGTTCCAGGCAGGTACCAGTCAGTTTCCAGTCAGGTTCCAGTCAGGTCCCACTTAGGTTCCGGTCAGGTTCAAGGCAGGTTCCAGTCAGATCCAAGGTAGGTTCCACTCAGGTCCCACTCAGGTTCCAGTCAGGTTCCAGTCAGATCCAAGGCAGGTTCCACTCAGGTTCCAGGCAGGTTCCAGTCACGTTCCAGTCAGTTCCAAGGCAGGTCCCACTCAGGTTCCAGTCAGGTTCCAGTCAGGTTCCAGGCAGGTTCCAGTCAGGTTTCAGGCAGGTTCCAGTCAGGTTCCAGTCAGGTTTCAGGCAGGTTCCAGTCGGGTTCCAGTCAGGTTCCAGCCAGGTTCCAGTCACGTTCCATTCACGTTCCAGTCAGGTTTCAGGCAGGTTCCAGTCAGATTCAAGGCAGGTTCCACTCAGGTTCCAGGCAGGTTACAGTCACGTTCCAGTCAGTTCCAAGGCAGGTTCCAGTCAGGTTCCAGTCAGATCCAAGGCAGGTTCCACTCACGTTCCACTCACGTTCCAGTCAGGTTCCAGTCAGATCCGAGCCAGGTCCCACTCAGGTTCCAGTCAGGTTTCAGGCAGGTTCCAGTCAGAATCCAGTCAGGTTCCAGGCAGGTACCAGTCAGTTTCCAGTCAGGTTCCAGTCAGGTCCGACTTAGGTTCCGGTCAGGTTCAAGGCAGGTTCCAGTCAGATCCAAGGTAGGTTCCAGTCAGGTCCCACTCAGGTTCCAGTCAGGTTCCAGTCAGATCCAAGGCAGGTTCCACTCAGGTTCCAGTCAGTTTCCAGTCACGTTCCAGTCAGTTCCAAGGCAGGTCCCACTCAGGTTCCAGTCAGGTTCCAGTCAGGTTTCAGGCAGGTTCCAGTCAGGTTTCAGGCAGGTTCCAGTCAGGTTTCAGGCAGGTTCCAGTCAGGTTCCAGTCAGATTCAAGGCAGGTTCCACTCAGGTTCCAGGCAGGTTACAGTCTTTCCAGTCAGTTCCAAGGCAGGTTCCAGTCAGGTTCCAGTCACGTTCCAGTCAGATCCAATGCAGGTTCCAGTCAGGTTCCAGTCAGATCCAAGGCAGGTCCATCTCAGGTTCCAGTCAGATCCAAGGAAGGTTCCAGGCAGGTTCCATTCAGGTTCCAGGCAGGTTCCAGTCACGTTCCAGTCAGATCGACTGACTGTTGGTAGTCGCTGGCAGCCATCTTGGACTTCCTGCAAAAAAGGTTCCAGGTAGGTTCTGCTCGGGTTCTAGGTAGGTTCCAGCAAGGTTCCACTCAGATCCCAGGCAGGTTCTGCTTGGGTTCCAGGTAGATACTGGCCAGGTTTTAGGCAGGTTCTACTTCAGTTACAGGAATATCCCACTCAGGTTCCAGTCAGGTTCAAGGCAGGTTCCAGGCAGGTTCCAGTCAGATTCCAGGCAGGTTCCAGGCAGGTTCCAGTCAGGTTCCAGTCAGAATCCAGTCAGGTTCCAGGCAGGTTCCAGTCAGGTTCCAGTTAGATCCAAGGTAGGTTCCAGTCAGGTTCCAGTCAGGTTCCAGGCAGGTACCAGTCAGTTTCCAGTCAGGTTCCAGTCAGGTCCCACTTAGGTTCCGGTCAGGTTCAAGGCAGGTTCCAGTCAGATCCAAGGTAGGTTCCACTCAGGTCCCACTCAGGTTCCAGTCAGGTTCCAGTCAGATCCAAGGCAGGTTCCACTCAGGTTCCAGGCAGGTTCCAGTCACGTTCCAGTCAGTTCCAAGGCAGGTCCCACTCAGGTTCCAGTCAGGTTCCAGTCAGGTTCCAGGCAGGTTCCAGTCAGGTTTCAGGCAGGTTCCAGTCAGGTTCCAGTCAGATTCAAGGCAGGTTCCACTCAGGTTCCAGGCAGGTTACAGTCTTTCCAGTCAGTTCCAAGGCAGGTTCCAGTCAGGTTCCAGTCAGGTTCCAGTCAGATCCAAGGCAGGTTCCACTCACGTTCCAGTCAGGTTCCAGTCAGATCCGAGCCAGGTCCCACTCAGGTTCCAGTCAGGTTTCAGGCAGGTTTCAGGCAGGTTCCAGTCAGGTTCCAGTCAGGTTTCAGGCAGGTTCCAGTCGGGTTCCAGTCAGGTTCCAGCCAGGTTCCAGTCACGTTCCATTCACGTTCCAGTCAGGTTTCAGGCAGGTTCCAGTCAGATTCAAGGCAGGTTCCACTCAGGTTCCAGGCAGGTTACAGTCACGTTCCAGTCAGTTCCAAGGCAGGTTCCAGTCAGGTTCCAGTCAGATCCAAGGCAGGTTCCACTCACGTTCCACTCACGTTCCAGTCAGGTTCCAGTCAGATCCGAGCCAGGTCCCACTCAGGTTCCAGTCAGGTTTCAGGCAGGTTCCAGTCAGGTTCCAGTCAGGTTCCAGTCAGGTTTCAGGCAGGTTCCAGTCAGGTTCCAGCCAGGTTCCAGGCAGGTTCCAGTCACGTTCCAGTCAGATCGACTGACAGTCAGTAGCCGCTGGCGGCCATCTTGGATTTCCTGCAAAAAAGGTTCCAGGTAGGTTCTTCTCAGGTTCTAGGTAGGTTCCAGCAAAGTTCCACTCAGATTCCAGGCAGGTTCTGCTTGTGTTCCAGGTAGGTTCTGGCCAGGCTTTAGGCAGGTTCTACCTCAGTTACAGGAATGTCCCACTCAGATTCCACTCAGGATCCAGGCAGGTTCCATTTCTGTACGACCCAGATTCTATGCAAGTTCCAAGTAGGTTCCAGTCAAATTCCAGGCACGTTTTAGCCAGGTTCTGCTCAGTTTCAAGCCAGTTCCCACTCAGGTCCCACTCAGGTTCCTCTCAGGTCCCAGAAAGGGTTCCAGGTAGGTTCCAGTCAGATCCACGGTAGGTTCCAGTCAGGTCCCACTCAGGTTCCAGTCAGGTTCCACGCAGGTCCCAGTCAGGTCCCACTCAGGTCCCACACAGGTTTCAGTCAGGTTCCAGGCAGGTTCCGGTCAGATCCAAGGTAGGTTCCAATCAGGTCCCACTCAGATTCCAGTCAGGTTCCAGGCAGATCCAAGGCAGGTTCCAGTCAGGTTCCAGTCAGATCCAAGGCAGGTTCCACTGAGGTTCCACTCAGGTCCCACTCAGGTTCCAGTCAGCTTCCAGTCAGGTTCCAGGCAGGTTCCAGTCAGGTTCCAGGCAGGTTCCAGTCACGTTCCAGTCAGATCCAAGGCAGGTTCCAGTCAGGTTCCAGTCAGATCCAAGGCAGGTTCCAGTCAGATCCAAGGCAGGTCCATCTCAGGTTCCAGTCAGATCCAAGGAAGGTTCCAGGCAGGTTCCATTCAGGTTCCAGGCAGGTTCCAGTCACGTTCCAGTCAGATCGACTGACTGTTGGTAGTCGCTGGCAGCCATCTTGGATTTCCTGCAAAAAAGGTTCCAGGTAGGTTCTGCTCGGGTTCTAGGTAGGTTCCAGCAAGGTTCCACTCAGATCCCAGGCAGGTTCTGCTTGGGTTCCAGGTAGGTACTGGCCAGGTTTTAGGCAGGTTCTACTTCAGTTACAGGAATATCCCACTCAGGTTCCAGTCAGGTTCCAGGCAGGTTCCAGTTATGTTCCAGTCAGATTCCAGGCAGGTTCCAGGCAGGTTCCAGTCAGGTTCCAGTCAGAATCCAGTCAGGTTCCAGGCAGGTACCAGTCAGTTTCCAGTCAGGTTCCAGTCAGGTCCGACTTAGGTTCCGGTCAGGTTCAAGGCAGGTTCCAGTCAGATCCAAGGTAGGTTCCAGTCAGGTCCCACTCAGGTTCCAGTCAGGTTCCAGTCAGATCCAAGGCAGGTTCCACTCAGGTTCCAGTCAGTTTCCAGTCACGTTCCAGTCAGTTCCAAGGCAGGTCCCACTCAGGTTCCAGTCAGGTTCCAGTCAGGTTTCAGGCAGGTTCCAGTCAGGTTTCAGGCAGGTTCCAGTCAGGTTTCAGGCAGGTTCCAGTCAGGTTCCAGTCAGATTCAAGGCAGGTTCCACTCAGGTTCCAGGCAGGTTACAGTCTTTCCAGTCAGTTCCAAGGCAGGTTCCAGTCAGGTTCCAGTCACGTTCCAGTCAGATCCAATGCAGGTTCCAGTCAGGTTCCAGTCAGATCCAAGGCAGGTCCATCTCAGGTTCCAGTCAGATCCAAGGAAGGTTCCAGGCAGGTTCCATTCAGGTTCCAGGCAGGTTCCAGTCACGTTCCAGTCAGATCGACTGACTGTTGGTAGTCGCTGGCAGCCATCTTGGACTTCCTGCAAAAAAGGTTCCAGGTAGGTTCTGCTCGGGTTCTAGGTAGGTTCCAGCAAGGTTCCACTCAGATCCCAGGCAGGTTCTGCTTGGGTTCCAGGTAGGTACTGGCCAGGTTTTAGGCAGGTTCTACTTCAGTTACAGGAATATCCCACTCAGGTTCCAGTCAGGTTCAAGGCAGGTTCCAGGCAGGTTCCAGTCAGATTCCAGGCAGGTTCCAGGCAGGTTCCAGTCAGGTTCCAGTCAGAATCCAGTCAGGTTCCAGGCAGGTTCCAGTCAGGTTCCAGTTAGATCCAAGGTAGGTTCCAGTCAGGTTCCAGTCAGGTTCCAGGCAGGTACCAGTCAGTTTCCAGTCAGGTTCCAGTCAGGTCCCACTTAGGTTCCGGTCAGGTTCAAGGCAGGTTCCAGTCAGATCCAAGGTAGGTTCCACTCAGGTCCCACTCAGGTTCCAGTCAGGTTCCAGTCAGATCCAAGGCAGGTTCCACTCAGGTTCCAGGCAGGTTCCAGTCACGTTCCAGTCAGTTCCAAGGCAGGTCCCACTCAGGTTCCAGTCAGGTTCCAGTCAGGTTCCAGGCAGGTTCCAGTCAGGTTTCAGGCAGGTTCCAGTCAGGTTCCAGTCAGGTTTCAGGCAGGTTCCAGTCGGGTTCCAGTCAGGTTCCAGCCAGGTTCCAGTCACGTTCCATTCACGTTCCAGTCAGGTTTCAGGCAGGTTCCAGTCAGATTCAAGGCAGGTTCCACTCAGGTTCCAGGCAGGTTACAGTCACGTTCCAGTCAGTTCCAAGGCAGGTTCCAGTCAGGTTCCAGTCAGATCCAAGGCAGGTTCCACTCACGTTCCACTCACGTTCCAGTCAGGTTCCAGTCAGATCCGAGCCAGGTCCCACTCAGGTTCCAGTCAGGTTTCAGGCAGGTTCCAGTCAGGTTCCAGTCAGGTTCCAGTCAGGTTTCAGGCAGGTTCCAGTCAGGTTCCAGCCAGGTTCCAGGCAGGTTCCAGTCACGTTCCAGTCAGATCGACTGACAGTCAGTAGCCGCTGGCGGCCATCTTGGATTTCCTGCAAAAAAGGTTCCAGGTAGGTTCTTCTCAGGTTCTAGGTAGGTTCCAGCAAAGTTCCACTCAGATTCCAGGCAGGTTCTGCTTGTGTTCCAGGTAGGTTCTGGCCAGGCTTTAGGCAGGTTCTACCTCAGTTACAGGAATGTCCCACTCAGATTCCACTCAGGATCCAGGCAGGTTCCATTTCTGTACGACCCAGATTCTATGCAAGTTCCAAGTAGGTTCCAGTCAAATTCCAGGCACGTTTTAGCCAGGTTCTGCTCAGTTTCAAGCCAGTTCCCACTCAGGTCCCACTCAGGTTCCTCTCAGGTCCCAGAAAGGGTTCCAGGTAGGTTCCAGTCAGATCCACGGTAGGTTCCAGTCAGGTCCCACTCAGGTTCCAGTCAGGTTCCACGCAGGTCCCAGTCAGGTCCCACTCAGGTCCCACACAGGTTTCAGTCAGGTTCCAGGCAGGTTCCGGTCAGATCCAAGGTAGGTTCCAATCAGGTCCCACTCAGATTCCAGTCAGGTTCCAGGCAGATCCAAGGCAGGTTCCAGTCAGGTTCCAGTCAGATCCAAGGCAGGTTCCACTGAGGTTCCACTCAGGTCCCACTCAGGTTCCAGTCAGCTTCCAGTCAGGTTCCAGGCAGGTTCCAGTCAGGTTCCAGGCAGGTTCCAGTCACGTTCCAGTCAGATCCAAGGCAGGTTCCAGTCAGGTTCCAGTCAGATCCAAGGCAGGTTCCAGTCAGATCCAAGGCAGGTCCATCTCAGGTTCCAGTCAGATCCAAGGAAGGTTCCAGGCAGGTTCCATTCAGGTTCCAGGCAGGTTCCAGTCACGTTCCAGTCAGATCGACTGACTGTTGGTAGTCGCTGGCAGCCATCTTGGATTTCCTGCAAAAAAGGTTCCAGGTAGGTTCTGCTCGGGTTCTAGGTAGGTTCCAGCAAGGTTCCACTCAGATCCCAGGCAGGTTCTGCTTGGGTTCCAGGTAGGTACTGGCCAGGTTTTAGGCAGGTTCTACTTCAGTTACAGGAATATCCCACTCAGGTTCCAGTCAGGTTCCAGGCAGGTTCCAGTTATGTTCCAGTCAGATTCCAGGCAGGTTCCAGGCAGGTTCCAGTCAGGTTCCAGTCAGAATCCAGTCAGGTTCCAGGCAGGTACCAGTCAGTTTCCAGTCAGGTTCCAGTCAGGTGCGACTTAGGTTCCGGTCAGGTTCAAGGCAGGTTCCAGTCAGATCCAAGGTAGGTTCCAGTCAGGTCCCACTCTGGTTCCACTCTGGTTCCACTCTGGTTCAAGGCAAGTTCCAGTCAGATCCAAGGCAGGTTCCAGTCAGGTTCCAGTCAGATCCAAGGCAGGTTCCACTCTGGTTCCACTCTGGTTCCACTCTGGTTCCACTCTGGTTCAAGGCAAGTTCCAGTCAGATCCAAGGCAGGTTCCAGTCAGGTTCCAGTCAGATCAAAGGCAGGTTCCAGTCAGATCCAGGGCAGGTTCCAGTCAGATACAAGGCAGGTTACAGACAGTTTACTGGCAAGTTCCAATAAGGTTCTGCCCAGTTCCCAAGCAAGTTCTACTTCAGTTACAGGAAGGTTCCACTCAGGTTCCATTGAGGATGTAGGCAGGTTCCAGGCACGTTTCTCAATTTGCTACTATTTTTTACATTCAAGGTAGTCAACAAGGACATGACCAGTCAGAGCCTGGTTGTTTGTTCGTCTCACAGCAGCAGGTTTTCCAGCAAGTGGTGTGCTCGGCAGTCACCTGTATGGCCTGTACCAAAAGCTTGCTCAGCATGAACTCCTCCTCCTCCTCCGTGTCACTGTTCACCCCTTATACATACTCCTCCTCCTCCGTGTCACTGTTCACCCCTCATACCTACTCCTCCTCCTCCGTGTCACTGTTCACCCCTCATACCTACTCCTCCTCCTCCGTGTCACTGTTCACCCCTCATACCTACTCCTCCTCCTCCGTGTCACTGTTCACCCCTCATACCTACTCCTCCTCCGTGTCACTGTTAACCCCTCATACCTACTCCTCCTCCTCCGTGTCACTGTTCACCCCTCATACCTACTCCTCCTCCTCCGTGTCACTGTTCACCCCTCATACCTACTCCTCCTCCGTGTCACTGTTCACCCCTCATACCTACTCCTCCTCCGTGTCACTGTTAACCCCTCATACCTACTCCTCCTCCGTGTCACTGTTAACCCCTCATACATCCTCCTCCTCCGTGTCACTGTTAACCCCTCATACCTACTCCTCCTCCTCCGTGTCACTGTTCACCCCTCATACCTACTCCTCCTCCGTGTCACTGTTTACCCCTCATACCTACTCCTCCTCCGTGTCACTGTTCACCCCTCATACCTACTCCTCCTCCGTGTCACTGTTTACCCCTCATACAGCGACCTCCGCCGTGTCACTGTTTACCCCTCCTCCTCCGTGTCACTGTTCATCGCTCATACAGTCCTCCTCCTCCTCCGTGTCACTGTTCACCCCTCATACAGTCCTCCTCCTCCTCCTCCGTGTCACTGTTCACCCCTCATACCGTCCTCCTCCTCCTCCGTGTCACTGTTCACCCCTCATACATCCTCCTCCTCCGTGTCACTGTTCACCCCTCATACCTACTCCTCCTCCTCCGTGTCACTGTTCACCCCTCATACATCCTCCTCCTCCGTGTCACTGTTCACCCCTCATACGTCCTCCTCCGTGTCACTGTTTACCCCTCATATCTACTCCTCCGTGTCACTGTTCACCGCTCATATCTACTCCTCCGTGTCACTGTTCACCGCTCATACCTACTCCTCCTCCTCCGTGTCACTGTTCACCCCTCATACAGTCCTTCTCCTCCTCCGTGTCACTGTTCACCCCTCATACCGTCCTCCTCCGCCTCCTCCGTGTCACTGTTCACCCCTCATACGTCCTCCTCCGCCTCCTCCGTGTCACTGTTCACCCCTCATACCGTCCTCCTCCTCCGTGTCACTGTTCACCGCTCATACCGTCCTCCTCCTCCGTGTCACTGTTCACCCCTCATACCGTCCTCCTCCTCCGTGTCACTGTTCACCCCTCATACCGTCCTCCTCCTCCGTGTCACTGTTCACCCCTCATACCGTCCTCCTCCTCCGTGTCACTGTTCACCCCTCATACCGTCCTTCTCCTCCTCCGTGTCACTGTTCACCCCTCATACGGTCCTCCTCCGTGTCACTGTTCACCCCTCATACTTCCTCCTCCTCCTCCGTGTCACTGTTCACCCCTCATACCTACTCCTCCTCCTCCGTGTCACTGTTCACCCCTCATACAGCCTCCTCCGTGTCACTGTTCACCCCTCATACAGCCTCCTCCTCCGTGTCACTGTTCACCGCTCATACCTACTCCTCCTCCTCCGTGTCACTGTTCACCCCTCATACCGTCCTCCTCCTCCGTGTCACTGTTCACCCCTCATACAGTCCTCCTCCTCCTCCTCCGTGTCACTGTTCACCCCTCATACAGCCACCTCCGCCGTGTCACTGTTCACCCCTCATACAGTCCTCCTCCTCCGCCGTGTCACTGTTCACCCCTCATATCTACTCCTCCTCCTCCGTGTCACTGTTCACCCCTCATACAGTCCTCCTCCTCCTCCTCCGTGTCACTGTTCACCCCTCATACAGCCACCTCCGCCGTGTCACTGTTCACCCCTCATACAGTCCTCCTCCTCCTCCGTGTCACTGTTCACCCCTCATATATCCTCCTCCTCCTCCGTGTCACTGTTCACCCCTCATACAGTCCTCCTCCTCCGTGTCACTGTTCACCCCTCATACCGTCC
Organism: Telmatherina bonti; assembly: GCF_933228915.1. Lineage (NCBI taxonomy): Eukaryota > Metazoa > Chordata > Actinopteri > Atheriniformes > Telmatherinidae > Telmatherina > Telmatherina bonti. The sequence goes on along the minus strand of NC_136623.1, from coordinate 3,651,710 downwards.
TTCTCCTCCTCCTCCGTGTCACTGTTCACCCCTCATACATCCTCCTCCTCCTCCGTGTCACTGTTCACCCCTCATACAGTCCTCCTCCTCCGTGTCACTGTTCACCCCTCATACCTACTCCTCCTCCTCCGTGTCACTGTTCACCCCTCATACCGTCCTCCTCCTCCTCCGTGTCACTGTTCACCCCTCATACCGTCCTCCTCCTCTTCACACTGCTGAGCAGAGTGGAGCATCAGAACCAGGAGGATCAGCTGAGAGCAGCAGCTCGTGTCGACATGTGACTGATGGAGGATATGAAGGATTGAGGAACGCTCAGGTTTTCGTGACATCAGGTGAGTCTGGGATCTGTCACATGACCACCAGATTAAACTCAGCTCAGGGACAATCAGACTTTTTATCATTACCTTCATCAGTACTTTTCATTAGTAAAACTGGTCTGGTCCAAAATCCAAAGTTAGCTTTGTTTAAGATCTGGGATTAAACAACACAACAAGGTTAGTTTGGTTCTTGTCCGACCCGACAGGGTTGCCAGAACCTGGGACGGACAGAAGGAAAGGTGTCAAGCACCTGCGTTCATGTGGAATAGTGCCCTCTAGCGGCCTCTGGGGGCATGCACGTGAGGAGTCCAAGACTTTAGATCAGGGGTCGATTAGAATCAGGTGCGTTGCAGCAGGGAAACTCCTAACAGCTGCAAGACTGTTGCCCTCGAGCACCGGAGTTGCCTACCTCTGCTTTAGATCCAACACAACCAGAACTGAGTCAGGTTTTTACCTGAACAGAACCAGGAAGTCCGAAATAGACCCGACAATTTGTCGGGAATCGAACGCTCGGTAGGGTCCGCCACTCACCATGCAAGCCTCCATCTGCAAGGAGCTTCATAGGAACTCGTGAGTCACAGTGAACTGTATAACCAGAACCAGTCCCCGTGGACCGGAACCAGTCCCCGTGGACCGGAACCAGTCCCCGTGGACCGGAACCAGGACTCTCCAGGTATAGACCAGACTCCAGGTTTTCCAGGACTCTCCAGGTATAGACCAGACTCCAGGTTTTCCAGGACTCTCCAGATTTAGACCAGACTCCAGGTTTTCCAGGACTCTCCAGGTATAGACCAGACTCCAGGTTTTCCAGGACTCTCCAGGTTTAGACCAGACTCCAGGTTTTCCAGGACTCTCCAGGTTTAGACCAGACTCCAGGTTTAGACCAGACTCCAGGTTTTCCAGGACTCTCCAGGTATAGAACAGACTCCAGGTTTTCCAGGACTCTCCAGGTATAGACCAGACTCCAGGTTTTCCAGGACTATCCAGGTATAGACCAGACTCCAGGTTTTCCAGGACTCTCCAGGTTTAGACCAGACTCCAGGTTTTCCAGGACTCTCCAGGTTTAGACCAGACTCCAGGTTTAGACCAGACTCCAGGTTTTCCAGGACTCTCCAGGTTTAGACCAGACTCCAGGTTTTCCAGGACTCTCCAGGTCTGGACCAGTCTCCAGGTTTTCCAGGACTCTCCAGGTCTGGACCAGTCTCCAGGTTTTCCAGGACTCTCCAGGTCTAGATCAGATTCCAGGTTTTCCAGGACTCTCCAGGTTTTCCAGGACTTCTGGTTGCAGATATCAGGAGCGAAGCTAAATGTTTGGTGGTCTTTGTCTCCTGCCAGGTCCTCCCGCCGAGCGTCCCGCCCAGCGTCCCCTCCAGCGACCCGCCGAGCGACCCGCCCAGCGTCCCCTCCAGCGACCCGCCGAGCGACCCGCCCAGCGTCCCCTCCAGCGACCCGCCCAGCGTCCCCTCCAGCGTCCCCTCCAGCGACCCGCCGAGCGACCCGCCGAGCGTCCCGCCCAGCGTCCCCTCCAGCGACCCGCCGAGCGACCCGCCGAGCGTCCCGCCCAGCGTCCCCTCCAGCGACCCGCCGAGCGACCCGCCGAGCGTCCCGCCCAGCGTCCCCTCCAGCGTCCCCTCCAGCGTCCCCTCCAGCGTCCCGCCCAGCGTCCCCTCCAGCGTCCCCTCCAGCGTCCCCTCCAGCGACCCGCCGAGCGACCCGCCGAGCGTCCCGCCCAGCGTCCCCTCCAGCGTCCCCTCCAGCGTCCCCTCCAGCGACCCGCCGAGCGTCCCCTCCAGCGTCCCCTCCAGCGTCCCCTCCAGCGTCCCGCCCAGCGTCCCCTCCAGCGTCCCCTCCAGCGTCCCCTCCAGCGTCCCCTCCAGCGACCCGCCGAGCGACCCGCCGAGCGTCCCGCCCAGCGTCCCCTCCAGCGTCCCCTCCAGCGACCCGCCGAGCGACCCGCCGAGCGACCCGCCCAGCGTCCCCTCCAGCGACCCGCCCAGCGTCCCCTCCAGCGACCCGCCGAGCGACCCGCCGAGCGACCCGCCCAGCGTCCCCTCCAGCGTCCCCTCCAGCGTCCCCTCCAGCGACCCGCCCAGCGTCCCCTCCAGCGTCCCGCCCAGCGACCCGCCCAGCGTCCCCTCCAGCGTCCCCTCCAGCGACCCGCCCAGCGTCCCCTCCAGCGTCCCCTCCAGCGTCCCGCCCAGCGTCCCCTCCAGCGTCCCCTCCAGCGTCCCCTCCAGCGACCCGCCGAGCGTCCCCTCCAGCGTCCCCTCCAGCGTCCCCTCCAGCGTCCCCTCCAGCGTCCCCTCCAGCGACCCGCCCAGCGTCCCCTCCAGCGTCCCCTCCAGCGTCCCGCCCAGCGTCCCCTCCAGCGTCCCCTCCAGCGTCCCCTCCAGCGACCCGCCGAGCGACCCGCCGAGCGTCCCGCCCAGCGTCCCCTCCAGCGTCCCCTCCAGCGACCCGCCGAGCGACCCGCCCAGCGTCCCCTCCAGCGACCCGCCCAGCGACCCGCCCAGCGTCCCCTCCAGCGTCCCCTCCAGCGACCCGCCCAGCGTCCCCTCCAGCGTCCCCTCCAGCGACCCGCCCAGCGACCCGCCCAGCGTCCCCTCCAGCGTCCCCTCCAGCGACCCGCCCAGCGTCCCCTCCAGCGTCCCCTCCAGCGACCCGCCCAGCGTCCCCTCCAGCGTCCCCTCCAGCGTCCCGCCGAGCGACCCGCCCAGCGTCCCCTCCAGCGTCCCCTCCAGCGTCCCGCCCAGCGTCCCGCCCAGCGTCCCCTCCAGCGTCCCCTCCAGCGTCCCGCCGAGCGACCCGCCGAGCGTCCCGCCCAGCGTCCCCTCCAGCGTCCCCTCCAGCGTCCCGCCCAGCGTCCCCTCCAGCGTCCCCTCCAGCGTCCCGCCCAGCGTCCCCTCCAGCGTCCCCTCCAGCGTCCCCTCCAGCGTCCCCTCCAGCGACCCGCCGAGCGTCCCGCCCAGCGTCCCCTCCAGCGTCCCCTCCAGCGTCCCCTCCAGCGTCCCCTCCAGCGACCCGCCGAGCGACCCGCCGAGCGTCCCGCCCAGCGTCCCCTCCAGCGTCCCCTCCAGCGACCCGCCGAGCGACCCGCCGAGCGACCCGCCCAGCGTCCCCTCCAGCGTCCCCTCCAGCGACCCGCCGAGCGACCCGCCGAGCGACCCGCCCAGCGTCCCCTCCAGCGTCCCCTCCAGCGTCCCCTCCAGCGACCCGCCGAGCGACCCGCCCAGCGTCCCCTCCAGCGTCCCCTCCAGCGTCCCGCCCAGCGTCCCGCCCAGCGTCCCCTCCAGCGTCCCCTCCAGCGTCCCGCCGAGCGACCCGCCGAGCGTCCCGCCCAGCGTCCCCTCCAGCGTCCCCTCCAGCGACCCGCCCAGCGACCCGCCCAGCGTCCCCTCCAGCGTCCCCTCCAGCGACCCGCCCAGCGTCCCCTCCAGCGTCCCCTCCAGCGACCCGCCCAGCGTCCCCTCCAGCGTCCCCTCCAGCGTCCCGCCGAGCGACCCGCCCAGCGTCCCCTCCAGCGTCCCCTCCAGCGTCCCGCCCAGCGTCCCGCCCAGCGTCCCCTCCAGCGTCCCCTCCAGCGTCCCGCCGAGCGACCCGCCGAGCGTCCCGCCCAGCGTCCCCTCCAGCGTCCCCTCCAGCGTCCCGCCCAGCGTCCCCTCCAGCGTCCCCTCCAGCGTCCCCTCCAGCGTCCCCTCCAGCGTCCCCTCCAGCGACCCGCCGAGCGACCCGCCGAGCGTCCCGCCCAGCGTCCCCTCCAGCGTCCCCTCCAGCGTCCCCTCCAGCGTCCCCTCCAGCGACCCGCCGAGCGACCCGCCGAGCGTCCCGCCCAGCGTCCCCTCCAGCGTCCCCTCCAGCGACCCGCCGAGCGACCCGCCGAGCGACCCGCCCAGCGTCCCCTCCAGCGTCCCCTCCAGCGACCCGCCGAGCGTCCCGCCCAGCGTCCCCTCCAGCGACCCGCCCAGCGTCCCCTCCAGCGTCCCCTCCAGCGACCCGCCCAGCGTCCCCTCCAGCGTCCCCTCCAGCGTCCCGCCGAGCGTCCCCTCCAGCGACCCGCCCAGCGACCCGCCCAGCGACCCCTCCAGCGACCCGCCCAGCGTCCCGCCCAGCGTCCCCTCCAGCGTCCCCTCCAGCGACCCGCCCAGCGTCCCCTCCAGCGTCCCCTCCAGCGACCCGCCGAGCGTCCCGCCCAGCGTCCCCTCCAGCGACCCGCCCAGCGTCCCCTCCAGCGACCCGCCCAGCGTCCCCTCCAGCGACCCGCCCAGCGTCCCCTCCAGCGTCCCCTCCAGCGTCCCCTCCAGCGTCCCGCCGAGCGTCCCCTCCAGCGTCCCCTCCAGCGACCCGCCCAACGACCCGCCCAGCGACCCCTCCAGCGACCCGCCCAGCGTCCCGCCCAGCGTCCCGCCCAGCGACCCGCCCAGCGTCCCCTCCAGCGACCCCTCCAGCGTCCCGCCCAGCGTCCCGCCCAGCGTCCCGCCCAGCGTCCCCTCCAGCGACCCCTCCAGCGTCCCGCCCAGCGTCCCCTCCAGCGTCCCCTCCAGCGTCCCCTCCAGCGTCCCGCCCAGCATCCCGCCCAGCGTCCCCTCCAGCGTCCCGCCCAGCGTCCCCTCCAGCGACCCGCCCAGCGACCCGCCCAGCGTCCCGCCCAGCGACCCGCCCAGCGTCCCGCCCAGCGTCCCCTCCAGCGTCCCGCCCAGCGTCCCCTCCAGCGTCCCGCCCAGCGACCCGCCCAGCGTCCCGCCCAGCGTCCCCTCCAGCGTCCCACCCAGCGTCCCCTCCAGCGACCCGCCCAGCGTCCCGCCCAGCGTCCCCTCCAGCGTCCCGCCTAGCGTCCCCTCCAGCGACCCGCCGAGCGACCCGCCCAGCGACCCGCCCAGCGTCCCGCCCAGCGTCCCGCCCAGCGTCCCGCCCAGCGTCCCGCTCAGCGACCCGCCCAGCGTCCCCTCCAGCGACCCGCCCAGCGTCCCCTCCAGCGTCCCGCCCAGCGTCCCCTCCAGCATCCCGCCCAGCGTCCCGCTCAGCGACCCGCCCAGCGTCCCCTCCAGCGACCCGCCCAGCGTCCCCTCCAGCGTCCCGCCCAGCGTCCCCTCCAGCGACCCGCCCAGCATCCCGCCCAGCATCCCGCCCAGCGTCCCGCCCAGCGACCTGCCCAGCGTCCCCTCCAGCGTCCCGCCCAGCGTCCCCTCCAGCATCCCGCCCAGCGTCCCGCTCAGCGACCCGCCCAGCGTCCCCTCCAGCGACCCGCCCAGCGTCCCCTCCAGCGTCCCGCCCAGCGTCCCCTCCAGCGACCCGCCCAGCATCCCGCCCAGCATCCCGCCCAGCGTCCCGCCCAGCGACCTGCCCAGCGTCCCCTCCAGCGTCCCGCCCAGCGTCCCCTCCAGCGACCCGCCCAGCATCCCCTCCAGCGTCCCGCCCAGCGACCTGCCCAGCGTCCCGCCCAGCGTCCCGCCTAGCGTCCCCTCCAGCGACCCGCCCAGCATCCCGCCCAGCGTCCCCTCCAGCGTCCCGCCCAGCGACCTGCCCAGCGTCCCGCCCAGCGACCTGCCCAGCGTCCCCTCCAGCGTCCCGCCCAGCGACCTGCCCAGCGTCCCCTCCAGCGTCCCGCCCAGCGACCTGCCCAGCGTCCCCTCCAGCGACCCGCCCAGCGTCCCCTCCAGCGACCCGCCCAGCGTCCCCTCCAGCGACCCGCCCAGCGTCCCCTCCAGCGACCCGCCCAGCGTCCCCTCCAGCGTCCCGCCCAGCGTCCCCTCCAGCGTCCCGCCCAGCGACCTGCCCAGCGTCCCCTCCAGCGACCCGCCCAGCGTCCCCTCCAGCGACCCGCCCAGCGTCCCCTCCAGCGACCCGCCCAGCGTCCCCTCCAGCGTCCCGCCCAGCGTCCCCTCCAGCGACCCGCCCAGCGTCCCCTCCAGCGACCCGCCCAGCGTCCCCTCCAGCGTCCCGCCCAGCGTCCCCTCCAGCGTCCCGCCCAGCGTCCCCTCCAGCGACCCGCCCAGCGTCCCCTCCAGCGACCCGCCCAGCGTCCCCTCCAGCGACCCGCCCAGCGTCCCCTCCAGCGACCCGCCCAGCGTCCCGCCCAGCCTGATGGCGGACGCCAGCTGCGACAGCGTCTCTCTGAACTCCAGTGTTTTCTTCAGTGAGACTTCGGTATTCTGCGTCAAAGACCCTCTCAGCGTCTTCATCATCAACGTAGGAGGAAGCCGCTACGTGCTGTCCCAGGAGCTACTGGTGTCCCACCCTGAGACACGACTGGGAAAACTGGCGAGCTGCAGTCGGGACTCGGTGCTGGAGCTCTGTGATGACGCAGACTTCCTGGAAAACGAATTCTTCTTTGACAGAAACTCCCAAACCTTCGAGTAAGTGAAGCATTTCTTTCACTTATCAGACGTTTCTGTTGAACCTGATCCAGGAAGACGAGGACTTCCATGCGTCTTTTTAACAGTGACATGCAGGTCGTTGAGTTTTTCGACTGCAGGTTTGCAGGACCGTCATCACCTGGAGTCCTACATCAGTTGGAGGTTAATTTTCAAACAGTGATCAGCAGCCTGAACTGAAATGTTTTTAGCCTGATGTTGCAGGGAACCAGCTCCGGTGTCGGTGTGATGCCGGTTCACATCACGGTGCGCTGCAGACCACCTCGGTCCCCATGGTGTTGAACTGCAGCACAGTTCCCAGACAGGAAGACAGAAAGAACCAACACATCTTCAACAGCTCTGAGACAGCGGGTTAGATTAATGTCCCACCCAGAAGCAGGACCCAGCAAGTCCTACAGGGTTTCAGTCTGTAGAGACAGATTCTCAGCTGGTTCAGGAGCACTTGTCACAGCGTTTCCACCACTGTGTTTGTTGGCAGGTACGTGATGAACTTCTACCAGACGGGTCACCTCCACGTCATGGAGGAGCTCTGTGAGATCTCCTTCTTGCAGGAGATTCAGTACTGGGGCATCAGCGAGCTTCATATCAGCTCCTGCTGCCGCGAGCGCTACGACCGCCGCAAGGAGCAAAAGGAGACCCTGGATCTGAAGCAAGAGTTTGAGACCGATGATGACGATGAGGACTTTGTGGGAGCCGCCTGCCCAGCTCTCCGTCGACGCCTGTGGGACCTTCTGGAGAAACCCGAATCATCTCGCGCCGCTCGGACCTTCGTCTCACTTTCCGTCTTCTTCGTCATCCTGTCTGTCATCAACATGGTGCTCATTTCCCTGGACCTGGGGGAGGACTACGGATCGCAGGGGCTGGGAGTTGGTGCACCGGCAATGTTTGACATCCTGGAGTATGTGTGCGTGATGTGGTTCACAGGCGAGCTGGTTCTGAGGTTTCTGTGTGTCCGAGACAAGTGTCGGTTCAGTCGCAGCATCCCCAACATCATCGACCTGCTGGCCATCCTGCCGTTCTACGTCACGCTGGCGGTGGAGAGTCTCCACGGAGGTTCCACCGAGCTGGAGAACGTGGGACGTGTGGTCCAGGTGCTCCGCCTCCTCAGGTCGCTGCGCATGCTAAAGCTGGGCCGACACTCCACAGGTACACACACACTGCTACACACACACACACACACACACACACACACACACACACACACACACACACACACACTGCTCAGGTACACACACACTGCTACACACACACACACACACACACACACACACACACACACACACTGCTCAGGTACACACACACTGCTACACACACACACACACACACACACACACACACACACACACACACACACACACACACTGCTCAGGTACACACACACTGCTACACACACACACACACACACACACACACACACACACACACACACACACACTGCTAGACACACACACACACACACACTGCTACACACACACACACACACACACTGCTACACACACACACACACACACACATTGCTCAGGTAGCACACACTGCTAGACACACACACACACACACACACACACACACACACACATTGCTCAGGTAGCACACACTGCTAGACACACACACACACACACTGCTAGACACACACACACACACACACACACACACACACACACACACACACACACATTGCTCAGGTAGCACACACTGCTAGACACACACACACACACACACACTGCTCAGGTAGACACACACTGCTAGACACACACACACACACACACACACACACACACACACACTGCTCAGGTAGACACACACTGCTAAACACACACACACACACACACACACTGCTAGACACACACACACACACACACACACACACACACACATTGCTCAGGTAGCACACACTGCTAGACACACACACACACACACACACACACACACACACACACACACACACACACACACACATTGCTCAGGTAGCACACACTGCTAGACACACACACACACACACACACACATTGCTCAGGTAGCACACACTGCTAGACACACACACACACACACACACACACACACACACACACACACACACACACACACACACTGCTCAGGTAGACACACACTGCTAGACACACACACACACACACACACACTGCTCAGGTAGACACACACTGCTAGACACACACACACACACACTGCTCAGGTAGACACACACTGCTAGACACACACACACACACTGCTCAGGTAGACACACACTGCTAGACACACACACACACACACACACACTGCTCAGGTAGACACACACTGCTAGACACACACACACACACACACTGCTCAGGTAGACACACACTGCTAGACACACACACACACACACACACTGCTCAGGTAGACACACACTGCTAGACACACACACACACACACACTGCTCAGGTAGACACACATTCAGAATGCAACCACCCTGGTATTGTTAGAGCTCTCAGTTCAACCCGTTCCACTACGTGAACCATCAAGAAAGATCCATAAGACGAGACATTGTGATTTCTCATCAAACTGTTTATTCCACTGACTGATTTCCTTTACTTCTAAACACTCACAAGACTGTCATGTTTGGTTTAGCCAGTTGCACTTCTTCTGACCTAAGACCTACCGTTAACAAGCAGCTAACAAGCAGCTAACAACTTGTTCACAATTCATTAACAAGCAGCTAACAACTTGTTCACAATTCATTAACAAGCAGCTAACAACTTGTTCACAATTCATTAACAAGCAGCTAACAACTTGTTCACAATTCATTAACAAGCAGCTAACAACTTGTTCACAATTCATTAACAAGCAGCTAACAACTTGTTTACAATTAATTAACAAGCGGCTAACAAGCAGCTAACAACGTGTTCACAATTCATTAACAAGCAGCTAACAATCAGCTAACAACTCGTTAACAATTCATCAACAAGCAGCTAACAAGCAGCTAACAACTTGTTCACAATTCATTAACAAGCAGCTAACAACTCGTTCACAATTCATTAACAAGCAGCTAACAAGCAGCTAACAACTCGTTAACAATTCATTAACAAACAGCTAATAAGCAGCTAACAACTAGTTAACAATTCATTAACAAGCAGCTAACAAGCAGCTAACAACTTGTTCACAATTCATTAACAAGCAGCTAACAACTTGTTCACAATTCATTAACAAGCAGCTAACAACTTGTTCACAATTCATTAACAAGCAGCTAACAACTTGTTCACAATTCATTAACAAGCAGCTAACAACTTGTTCACAATTCATTAACAAGCAGCTAACAACTTGTTCACAATTCATTAACAAGCAGCTAACAACTTGTTCACAATTCATTAACAAGCAGCTAACAACTTGTTCACAATTCATTAACAAGCAGCTAACAACTTGTTTACAATTAATTAACAAGCGGCTAACAAGCAGCTAACAACGTGTTCACAATTCATTAACAAGCAGCTAACAAGCAGCTAACAACTTGTTCACAATTCATTAACAAGCAGCTAACAACTCGTTCACAATTCATTAACAAGCAGCTAACAAGCAGCTAACAACTCGTTAACAATTCATTAACAAACAACTAATAAGCAGCTAACAACTAGTTAACAATTCATTAACAAGCAGCTAACAAGCAGCTAACAACATGTTCACAATTCATTAACAAGCAGCTAACAAGCAGCTAACAACCCGGTCACAATTCATTAACAAGCAGCTAACAAGCAGCTAACAACTCGTTAACAATTCATTAACAAGCAGCTAACAAGCAGCTAACAACTTGTTCACAATTCATTAACAAGCAGCTAATAACTAGTTAACAATTCATTAACAAGCAGCTAACAACTCGTTTACAATTCATTAACAAGCAGCTAACAAGCAGCTAACAACTTGTTCACAATTCATTATCAAGCAGCTAACAAGCAGCTAAAAACTCGTTCACAATTCATTAACAAGCAGCTCACAAGCAGCTAACAACTTGTTCACAATTCATTAACAAGCAGCAAACAACTAGTTAACAATTCATTAACAAGCAGCTAACAACTTGTTCACAATTCATTAACAAGCAGCTAACAAGCAGCTAACAACTTGTTCACAATTCATTAACAAGCAGCTAACAACTTGTTCACAATTCATTAACAAGCAGCTAACAACTTGTTCACAATTCATTAACAAGCAGCTAACAACTAGTTAACAATTCATTAACAAGCAGCTACCAACTCGTTAACAATTCATTAACAAGCAGCTAACAAGCAGCTAACAACTAGTTAACAATTCATTAACAAGCAGCTAACAACTCGTTTACAATTCATTAACAAGCAGCTAAAAAGCAGCTAACAACTTGTTCAAAATTCATTAACAAGCAGCTCACAAGCAGCTAACAACTCGTTCACAATTCATTAACAAGCAGCTCACAAGCAGCTAACAACTTGTTCACAATTCATTAACAAGCAGCTAACAAGCAGCTAACAACTTGTTCACAATTCTTTAACAAGCAGCTAACAACTAGTTAACAATTCATTAACAAGCAGCTAACAAGCAGCTAACAACTCGTTAACAATTCATGAACAAGCAGCTAACAACTCGTTAATTCATTACCAAGCAGCTAACATGCAGCTAACAACCCGTTCAAAATTCATTAACAAGCAGCGAACAAGCAGCTGACAACTTGTTTACAATTCATTAACTAGCAGCAAACAGGCAGCTAACAACTTGTTCACAAATATTTAAGAAGCAGCTAACAAGCAGCTAACAACTCGTTCACAATTCATTAACAAGCAGCTCACAAGCAGCTAACAACTTGTTCACAATTCATTAACAAGCAGCTAACAACTAGTTAACAATTCATTAACAAGCAGCTCACAAGCAGCTAACAACTTGTTCACAATTCATTAACAAGCAGCTAACAACTTGTTTACAATTCATTAACAAGCAGCTAACAAATAGCTAACAACTTGTTCACAATTCATTAACAAGCAACTAACAAGCAGCTAACAACTCCTTCACAATTCATTAACAAGCAGCTAACAATAAGCTAACAACTTGTTCACAATTCATTAACAAGCAGCGAACAAGCAGCTAACAACTTGTTCACAATTCATTAACAAGCAGCTAACAAGCAGCTAACAACTCGTTTACAATTCATTAACAAGCAGCTCACAAGCAGCTAACAACTGGTTCACAATTCATTAACAAGCAGCTAACAAGCAGCTAACAACTTGTTCACAATTCATTAACAAGCAGCTAACAACTTGTTCACAATTCATTAACAAGCAGCTAACAACTTGTTCACAATTCATTAACAAGCAGCTAACAACTTGTTTACAATTCATTAACAAGCAGCTAACAAGCAGCTAACAACTTGTTCACAATTCATTAACAAGCAGCTAACAACTAGTTAACAATTCATTAACAAGCAGCTAACAAGCAGCTAACAACTAGTAAAGAATTCATTAACAAGCAGCTAACAACTTGTTCACAATTCATTAACAAGCAGCTAACAACTAGTTAACAATTCATTAACAAGCAGCTAACAAGCAGTTAAGAACTTGTTCACAATTCATTAACAAGCAGCTAACAAACAGCTAACAACTAGTTCACAATTCATTAACAAGCAGCTAACAAGCAGCTAACAACTTGTTCACAATTCTTTAACAAGCAGCTAACAACTAGTTAACAATTCATTAACAAGCAGCTAACAAGCAGCTAACAACTAGTAAAGAATTCATTAAAAAGCAGCTAACAACTTGTTCACAATTCATTAACAAGCAGCTAACAACTAGTTAATAATTCATTAACAAGCAGCTAACAAGCAGCTAACAACTTGTTCACAATTCATTAACAAGCAGCTAACAACTTGTTTACAATTCATTAACAAGCAGCTAACAAATAGCTAACAACTTGTTCACAATTCATTAACAAGCAACTAACAAGCAGCTAACAACTCCTTCACAATTCATTAACAAGCAGCTAACAATAAGCTAACAACTTGTTCACAATTCATTACCAAGCAGCTAACATGCAGCTAACAACCCGTTCACAATTCATTAACAAGCAGCGAACAAGCAGCTAACAACTCGTTCACAATTCATTAACAAGCAGCTCACAAGCAGCTAACAACTTGTTCACAAATAATTAAGAAGCAGCTAACAAGCAGCTAACAACTCGTTCACAATTCATTAACAAGCAGCTCACAAGCAGCTAACAACTTGTTCACAATTCATTAACAAGCAGCTACCAAACAGCTAACAACTCGTTAATATTTCATGAACAAGCAGCTAACAAGCAGCTAACAACTCGTTAATTCATTAACAAGCAGCTAACAAGCAGCTAACAACTTGTTGACAATTCATTAACAAGCAGCTAACAACTAGTTAACAATTCATTAACAAGCAGCTAACAAGCAGCTAACAACTCGTTAACAATTCATTAAGAAGCAGCTAACAACTAGTTAACAATTCATTAACAAGCAGCTAACAAGCAGCTAACAACGTGTTCACAATTCATTAACAAGCAGCTAACAAGCAGCTAACAACCCGTTCACAATTCATTAACAAGCAGCTAACAAGCAGCTAACAACTCGTTAACAATTCATTAACAAGTAGCTAACAAGCAGCTAAAAACTTGTTCACAATTCATTAACAAGCAGCTAACAAGCAGCTAACAACTTGTTCACAATTCATTAACAAGCAGCTAACAACTAGTTAACAATTCATTAACAAGCAGCTACCAAGCAGCTAACAACTCATTCACAATTCATTAACAAGCAGCTAACAAGCAGCTAACAACTCGTTAACAATTCATTAAGAAGCAGCTAACAACTAGTTAACAATTCATTAACAAGAAGCTAACAAGCAGCTAACAACTTGTTCACAATTCATTAACAAGCAGCTAACAACTAGTTAACAATTCATTAACAAGCAGCTAACAAGCAGCTAAAAACTAGTAAAGAATTCATTAACAAGCAGCTAACAACTTGTTCACAATTCATTAACAAGCAGCTAACAACTAGTTAACAATTCATTAACAAGCAGCTAACAAGCAGTTAAGAACTTGTTCACAATTCATTAACAAGCAGCTAACAAACAGCTAACAACTAGTTCACAATTCATTAACAAGCAGCTAACAAGCAGCTAACAACTTGTTCACAATTCTTTAACAAGCAGCTCACAACTAGTTAACAATTCATTAACAAGCAGCTAACAAGCAGCTAACAACTCGTTAACAATTCATGAACAAGCAGCTAACAAGCAGCTAACAACTCGTTAATTCATTACCAAGCAGCTAACATGCAGCTAACAACCCGTTCAAAATTCATTAACAAGCAGCGAACAAGCAGTTGACAACTTGTTTACAATTCATTAACTAGCAGCAAACAGGCAGCTAACAACTTGTTCACAAATATTTAAGAAGCAGCTAACAAGCAGCTAACAACTCGTTCACAATTCATTAACAAGCAGCTCACAAGCAGCTAACAACTTGTTCACAATTCATTAACAAGCAGCTAACAACTAGTTAACAATTCATTAACAAGCAGCTCACAAGCAGCTAACAACTTGTTCACAATTCATTAACAAGCAGCTAACAACTTGTTTACAATTCATTAACAAGCAGCTAACAAATAGCTAACAACTTGTTCACAATTCATTAACAAGCAACTAACAAGCAGCTAACAACTTCACAATTCATTAACAAGCAGCTAACAATAAGCTAACAACTTGTTCACAATTCATTAACAAGCAGCGAACAAGCAGCTAACAACTTGTTCACAATTCATTAACAAGCAGCTAACAAGCAGCTAACAACTCGTTTACAATTCATTAACAAGCAGCTCACAAGCAGCTAACAACTGGTTCACAATTCATTAACAAGCAGCTAACAAGCAGCTAACAACTTGTTCACAATTCATTAACAAGCAGCTAACAACTTGTTCACAATTCATTAACAAGCAGCTAACAACTTGTTCACAATTCATTAACAAGCAGCTAACAACTTGTTTACAATTCATTAACAAGCAGCTAACAAGCAGCTAACAACTTGTTCACAATTCATTAACAAGCAGCTAACAACTAGTTAACAATTCATTAACAAGCAGCTAACAAGCAGCTAACAACTAGTAAAGAATTCATTAACAAGCAGCTAACAACTTGTTCACAATTCATTAACAAGCAGCTAACAACTAGTTAACAATTCATTAACAAGCAGCTAACAAGCAGTTAAGAACTTGTTCACAATTCATTAACAAGCAGCTAACAAACAGCTAACAACTAGTTCACAATTCATTAACAAGCAGCTAACAAGCAGCTAACAACTTGTTCACAATTCTTTAACAAGCAGCTAACAACTAGTTAACAATTCATTAACAAGCAGCTAACAAGCAGCTAACAACTAGTAAAGAATTCATTAAAAAGCAGCTAACAACTTGTTCACAATTCATTAACAAGCAGCTAACAACTAGTTAACAATTCATTAACAAGCAGCTAACAAGCAGCTAACAACTTGTTCACAATTCATTAACAAGCAGCTAACAACTTGTTTACAATTCATTAACAAGCAGCTAACAAATAGCTAACAACTTGTTCACAATTCATTAACAAGCAACTAACAAGCAGATAAACAACTCCTTCACAATTCATTAACAAGCAGCTAACAATAAGCTAACAACTTGTTCACAATTCATTACCAAGCAGCTAACATGCAGCTAACAACCCGTTCACAATTCATTAACAAGCAGCGAACAAGCAGCTAACAACTCGTTCACAATTCATTAACAAGCAGCTCACAAGCAGCTAACAACTTGTTCACAAATAATTAAGAAGCAGCTAACAAGCAGCTAACAACTCGTTCACAATTCATTAACAAGCAGCTCACAAGCAGCTAACAACTTGTTCACAATTCATTAACAAGCAGCTACCAAACAGCTAACAAATCGTTAATATTTCATGAACAAGCAGCTAACAAGCAGCTAACAACTCGTTAATTCATTAACAAGCAGCTAACAAGCAGCTAACAACTTGTTGACAATTCATTAACAAGCAGCTAACAACTAGTTAACAATTCATTAACAAGCAGCTAACAAGCAGCTAACAACTCGTTAACAATTCATTAAGAAGCAGCTAACAACTAGTTAACAATTCATTAACAAGCAGCTAACAAGCAGCTAACAACGTGTTCACAATTCATTAACAAGCAGCTAACAAGCAGCTAACAACCCGTTCACAATTCATTAACAAGCAGCTAACAAGCAGCTAACAACTCGTTAACAATTCATTAACAAGTAGCTAACAAGCAGCTAAAAACTTGTTCACAATTCATTAACAAGCAGCTAACAAGCAGCTAACAACTTGTTCACAATTCATTAACAAGCAGCTAACAACTAGTTAACAATTCATTAACAAGCAGCTACCAAGCAGCTAACAACTCATTCACAATTCATTAACAAGCAGCTAACAAGCAGCTAACAACTCGTTAACAATTCATTAAGAAGCAGCTAACAACTAGTTAACAATTCATTAACAAGCAGCTAACAACTTGTTTACAATTCATTAACAAGCAGCTAACAAATAGCTAACAACTTGTTCACAATTCATTAACAAGCAACTAACAAGCAGCTAACAACTCCTTCACAATTCATTAACAAGCAGCTAACAATAAGCTAACAACTTGTTCACAATTCATTAACAAGCAGCGAACAAGCAGCTAACAACTTGTTCACAATTCATTAACAAGCAGCTAACAAGCAGCTAACAACTCGTTTACAATTCATTAACAAGCAGCTCACAAGCAGCTAACAACTGGTTCACAATTCATTAACAAGCAGCTAACAAGCAGCTAACAACTTGTTCACAATTCATTAACAAGCAGCTAACAACTTGTTCACAATTCATTAACAAGCAGCTAACAACTTGTTCACAATTCATTAACAAGCAGCTAACAACTTGTTTACAATTCATTAACAAGCAGCTAACAAGCAGCTAACAACTTGTTCACAATTCATTAACAAGCAGCTAACAACTAGTTAACAATTCATTAACAAGCAGCTAACAAGCAGCTAACAACTAGTAAAGAATTCATTAACAAGCAGCTAACAACTTGTTCACAATTCATTAACAAGCAGCTAACAACTAGTTAACAATTCATTAACAAGCAGCTAACAAGCAGTTAAGAACTTGTTCACAATTCATTAACAAGCAGCTAACAAGCAGCTAACAACTTGTTCACAATTCTTTAACAAGCAGCTAACAACTAGTTAACAATTCATTAACAAGCAGCTAACAAGCAGCTAACAACTAGTAAAGAATTCATTAAAAAGCAGCTAACAACTTGTTCACAATTCATTAACAAGCAGCTAACAACTAGTTAACAATTCATTAACAAGCAGCTAACAAGCAGCTAACAACTTGTTCACAATTCATTAACAAGCAGCTAACAACTTGTTTACAATTCATTAACAAGCAGCTAACAAATAGCTAACAACTTGTTCACAATTCATTAACAAGCAACTAACAAGCAGCTAACAACTCCTTCACAATTCATTAACAAGCAGCTAACAATAAGCTAACAACTTGTTCACAATTCATTACCAAGCAGCTAACATGCAGCTAACAACCCGTTCACAATTCATTAACAAGCAGCGAACAAGCAGCTAACAACTCGTTCACAATTCATTAACAAGCAGCTCACAAGCAGCTAACAACTTGTTCACAAATAATTAAGAAGCAGCTAACAAGCAGCTAACAACTCGTTCACAATTCATTAACAAGCAGCTCACAAGCAGCTAACAACTTGTTCACAATTCATTAACAAGCAGCTACCAAACAGCTATCAACTCGTTAATATTTCATGAACAAGCAGCTAACAAGCAGCTAACAACTCGTTAATTCATTAACAAGCAGCTAACAAGCAGCTAACAACTTGTTGACAATTCATTAACAAGCAGCTAACAACTAGTTAACAATTCATTAACAAGCAGCTACCAAGCAGCTAACAACTCCTTCACAATTCATTAACAAGCAGCTAACAAGCAGCTAACAACTCGTTAACAATTCATTAAGAAGCAGCTAACAACTAGTTAACAATTCATTAACAAGCAGCTAACAAGCAGCTAACAACGTGTTCACAATTCATTAACAAGCAGCTAACAAGCAGCTAACAACCCGTTCACAATTCATTAACAAGCAGCTAACAAGCAGCTAACAACTCGTTAACAATTCATTAACAAGTAGCTAACAAGCAGCTAAAAACTTGTTCACAATTCATTAACAAGCAGCTAACAAGCAGCTAACAACTTGTTCACAATTCATTAACAAGCAGCTAACAACTAGTTAACAATTCATTAACAAGCAGCTACCAAGCAGCTAACAACTCATTCACAATTCATTAACAAGCAGCTAACAAGCAGCTAACAACTCGTTAACAATTCATTAAGAAGCAGCTAACAACTAGTTAACAATTCATTAACAAGCAGCTAACAAGCAGCTAACAACTTGTTCACAATTCATTAACAAGCAGCTAACAACTAGTTAACAATTCATTAACAAGCAGCTAACAAGCAGCTAAAAACTAGTAAAGAATTCATTAACAAGCAGCTAACAACTTGTTCACAATTCATTAACAAGCAGCTAACAACTAGTTAACAATTCATTAACAAGCAGCTAACAAGCAGTTAAGAACTTGTTCACAATTCATTAACAAGCAGCTAACAAACAGCTAACAACTAGTTCACAATTCATTAACAAGCAGCTAACAAGCAGCTAACAACTTGTTCACAATTCTTTAACAAGCAGCTCACAACTAGTTAACAATTCATTAACAAGCAGCTAACAAGCAGCTAACAACTCGTTAACAATTCATGAACAAGCAGCTAACAAGCAGCTAACAACTCGTTAATTCATTACCAAGCAGCTAACATGCAGCTAACAACCCGTTCAAAATTCATTAACAAGCAGCGAACAAGCAGTTGACAACTTGTTTACAATTCATTAACTAGCAGCAAACAGGCAGCTAACAACTTGTTCACAAATATTTAAGAAGCAGCTAACAAGCAGCTAACAACTCGTTCACAATTCATTAACAAGCAGCTCACAAGCAGCTAACAACTTGTTCACAATTCATTAACAAGCAGCTAACAACTAGTTAACAATTCATTAACAAGCAGCTCACAAGCAGCTAACAACTTGTTCACAATTCATTAACAAGCAGCTAACAACTTGTTTACAATTCATTAACAAGCAGCTAACAAATAGCTAACAACTTGTTCACAATTCATTAACAAGCAACTAACAAGCAGCTAACAACTTCACAATTCATTAACAAGCAGCTAACAATAAGCTAACAACTTGTTCACAATTCATTAACAAGCAGCGAACAAGCAGCTAACAACTTGTTCACAATTCATTAACAAGCAGCTAACAAGCAGCTAACAACTCGTTTACAATTCATTAACAAGCAGCTCACAAGCAGCTAACAACTGGTTCACAATTCATTAACAAGCAGCTAACAAGCAGCTAACAACTTGTTCACAATTCATTAACAAGCAGCTAACAACTTGTTCACAATTCATTAACAAGCAGCTAACAACTTGTTCACAATTCATTAACAAGCAGCTAACAACTTGTTTACAATTCATTAACAAGCAGCTAACAAGCAGCTAACAACTTGTTCACAATTCATTAACAAGCAGCTAACAACTAGTTAACAATTCATTAACAAGCAGCTAACAAGCAGCTAACAACTAGTAAAGAATTCATTAACAAGCAGCTAACAACTTGTTCACAATTCATTAACAAGCAGCTAACAACTAGTTAACAATTCATTAACAAGCAGCTAACAAGCAGTTAAGAACTTGTTCACAATTCATTAACAAGCAGCTAACAAACAGCTAACAACTAGTTCACAATTCATTAACAAGCAGCTAACAAGCAGCTAACAACTTGTTCACAATTCTTTAACAAGCAGCTAACAACTAGTTAACAATTCATTAACAAGCAGCTAACAAGCAGCTAACAACTAGTAAAGAATTCATTAAAAAGCAGCTAACAACTTGTTCACAATTCATTAACAAGCAGCTAACAACTAGTTAACAATTCATTAACAAGCAGCTAACAAGCAGCTAACAACTTGTTCACAATTCATTAACAAGCAGCTAACAACTTGTTTACAATTCATTAACAAGCAGCTAACAAATAGCTAACAACTTGTTCACAATTCATTAACAAGCAACTAACAAGCAGATAAACAACTCCTTCACAATTCATTAACAAGCAGCTAACAATAAGCTAACAACTTGTTCACAATTCATTACCAAGCAGCTAACATGCAGCTAACAACCCGTTCACAATTCATTAACAAGCAGCGAACAAGCAGCTAACAACTTGTTCACAATTCATTAACTAGCAGCTAACAAGCAGCTAACAACTTGTTCACAAATAATTAAGAAGCAGCTAACAAGCAGCTAACAACTCGTTCACAATTCATTAACAAGCAGCTCACAAGCAGCTAACAACTTGTTCACAATTCATTAACAAGCAGCTACCAAACAGCTAACAAATCGTTAATATTTCATGAACAAGCAGCTAACAAGCAGCTAACAACTCGTTAATTCATTAACAAGCAGCTAACAAGCAGCTAACAACTTGTTGACAATTCATTAACAAGCAGCTAACAACTAGTTAACAATTCATTAACAAGCAGCTACCAAGCAGCTAACAACTCATTCACAATTCATTAACAAGCAGCTAACAAGCAGCTAACAACTCGTTAACAATTCATTAAGAAGCAGCTAACAACTAGTTAACAATTCATTAACAAGCAGCTAACAAGCAGCTAACAACGTGTTCACAATTCATTAACAAGCAGCTAACAAGCAGCTAACAACCCGTTCACAATTCATTAACAAGCAGCTAACAAGCAGCTAACAACTCGTTAACAATTCATTAACAAGTAGCTAACAAGCAGCTAAAAACTTGTTCACAATTCATTAACAAGCAGCTAACAAGCAGCTAACAACTTGTTCACAATTCATTAAGAAGCAGCTAACAACTAGTTAACAATTCATTAACAAGCAGCTAACAAGCAGCTAACAACTTGTTCACAATTCATTAACAAGCAGCTAACAACTAGTTAACAATTCATTAACAAGCAGCTAACAAGCAGCTAAAAACTAGTGAAGAATTCATTAACAAGCAGCTAACAACTTGTTCACAATTCATTAACAAGCAGCTAACAACTAGTTAACAATTCATTAACAAGCAGCTAACAAGCAGTTAAGAACTTGTTCACAATTCATTAACAAGCAGCTAACAAACAGCTAACAACTAGTTCACAATTCATTAACAAGCAGCTAACAAGCAGCTAACAACTTGTTCACAATTCTTTAACAAGCAGCTCACAACTAGTTAACAATTCATTAACAAGCAGCTAACAAGCAGCTAACAACTAGTAAAGAATTCATTAAAAAGCAGCTAACAACTTGTTCACAATTCATTAACAAGCAGCTAAGAACTAGTTAACAATTCATTAACAAGCAGCTAACAAGCAGCTAACAACTTGTTCACAATTCATTAACAAGCAGCTAACAAGCAGCTAACACCTTGTTCACAATTCTTTAACAAGCAGCTAACAACTAGTTAACAATTCATTAACAAGCAGCTAACAAGCATCTAACAACTAGTAAAGAATTCATTAAAAAGCAGCTAACATCTTGTTCACAATTCATTAACAAGCAGCTAACAACTAGTTAACAATTCATTAACAAGCAGCTAACAAGCAGCTAACAACTTGTTCACAATTCATTAACAAGCAGCTAACAACTTGTTTACAATTCATTAACAAGCAGCTAACAAATAGCTAACAACTTGTTCACAATTCATTAAGAAGCAACTAACAAGCAGCTAACAACTCCTTCACAATTCATTAACAAGCAGCTAACAATAAGCTAACAACTTGTTCACAATTCATTACCAAGCAGCTAACATGCAGCTAACAACCCGTTCACAATTCATTAACAAGCAGCGAACAAGCAGCTAACAACTTGTTCACAATTCATTAACTAGCAGCTAACAAGCAGCTAACAACTTGTTCACAAATAATTAAGAAGCAGCTAACAAGCAGCTAACAACTCGTTCACAATTCATTAACAAGCAGCTCACAAGCAGCTAACAACTTGTTCACAATTAATTAACAAGCAGCTACCAAGCAGCTAACAACTCGTTAATATTTCATGAACAAGCAGCTAACAAGCAGATAACAACCCGTTCACAATTCATTAACAAGCAGCTAACAAGCAGCTAACAACTCGTTAACAATTCATTAACAAGTAGCTAACAAGCAGCTAAAAACTTGTTCACAATTCATTAACAAGCAGCTAACAAGCAGCTAACAACTTGTTCACAATTCATTAACAAGCAGCTAACAACTAGTTAACAATTCATTAACAAGCAGCTACCAAGCAGCTAACAACTCATTCACAATTCATTAACAAGCAGCTAACAAGCAGCTAACAACTCGTTAACAATTCATTAAGAAGCAGCTAACAACTAGTTAACAATTCATTAACAAGCAGCTAACAAGCAGCTAACAACTTGTTCACAATTCATTAACAAGCAGCTAACAACTAGTTAACAATTCATTAACAAGCAGCTAACAAGCAGCTAAAAACTAGTAAAGAATTCATTAACAAGCAGCTAACAACTTGTTCACAATTCATTAACAAGCAGCTAACAACTAGTTAACAATTCATTAACAAGCAGCTAACAAGCAGTTAAGAACTTGTTCACAATTCATTAACAAGCAGCTAACAAACAGCTAACAACTAGTTCACAATTCATTAACAAGCAGCTAACAAGCAGCTAACAACTTGTTCACAATTCTTTAACAAGCAGCTCACAACTAGTTAACAATTCATTAACAAGCAGCTAACAAGCAGCTAACAACTAGTAAAGAATTCATTAAAAAGCAGCTAACAACTTGTTCACAATTCATTAACAAGCAGCTAAGAACTAGTTAACAATTCATTAACAAGCAGCTAACATGCAGCTAACAACTTGTTCACAATTCATTAACAAGCAGCTAACAAGCAGCTAACACCTTGTTCACAATTCTTTAACAAGCAGCTAACAACTAGTTAACAATTCATTAACAAGCAGCTAACAAGCATCTAACAACTAGTAAAGAATTCATTAAAAAGCAGCTAACAACTTGTTCACAATTCATTAACAAGCAGCTAACAACTAGTTAACAATTCATTAACAAGCAGCTAACAAGCAGCTAACAACTTGTTCACAATTCATTAACAAGCAGCTAACAACTTGTTTACAATTCATTAACAAGCAGCTAACAAATAGCTAACAACTTGTTCACAATTCATTAAGAAGCAACTAACAAGCAGCTAACAACTCCTTCACAATTCATTAACAAGCAGCTAACAATAAGCTAACAACTTGTTCACAATTCATTACCAAGCAGCTAACATGCAGCTAACAACCCGTTCACAATTCATTAACAAGCAGCGAACAAGCAGCTAACAACTTGTTCACAATTCATTAACTAGCAGCTAACAAGCAGCTAACAACTTGTTCACAAATAATTAAGAAGCAGCTAACAAGCAGCTAACAACTCGTTCACAATTCATTAACAAGCAGCTCACAAGCAGCTAACAACTTGTTCACAATTAATTAACAAGCAGCTACCAAGCAGCTAACAACTCGTTAATATTTCATGAACAAGCAGCTAACAAGCAGATAACAACCCGTTCACAATTCATTAACAAGCAGCTAACAAGCAGCTAACAACTCGTTAACAATTCATTAACAAGTAGCTAACAAGCAGCTAAAAACTTGTTCACAATTCATTAACAAGCAGCTAACAAGCAGCTAACAACTTGTTCACAATTCATTAACAAGCAGCTAACAACTAGTTAACAATTCATTAACAAGCAGCTACCAAGCAGCTAACAACTCATTCACAATTCATTAACAAGCAGCTAACAAGCAGCTAACAACTCGTTAACAATTCATTAAGAAGCAGCTAACAACTAGTTAACAATTCATTAACAAGCAGCTAACAAGCAGCTAACAACTTGTTCACAATTCATTAACAAGCAGCTAACAACTAGTTAACAATTCATTAACAAGCAGCTAACAAGCAGCTAAAAACTAGTAAAGAATTCATTAACAAGCAGCTAACAACTTGTTCACAATTCATTAACAAGCAGCTAACAACTAGTTAACAATTCATTAACAAGCAGCTAACAAGCAGTTAAGAACTTGTTCACAATTCATTAACAAGCAGCTAACAAACAGCTAACAACTAGTTCACAATTCATTAACAAGCAGCTAACAAGCAGCTAACAACTTGTTCACAATTCTTTAACAAGCAGCTCACAACTAGTTAACAATTCATTAACAAGCAGCTAACAACTAGTAAAGAATTCATTAAAAAGCAGCTAACAACTTGTTCACAATTCATTAACAAGCAGCTAAGAACTAGTTAACAATTCATTCACAAGCAGCTAACAAGCAGCTAACAACTTGTTCACAATTCATTAACAAGCAGCTAACAAGCAGCTAACACCTTGTTCACAATTCTTTAACAAGCAGCTAACAACTAGTTAACAATTCATTAACAAGCAGCTAACAAGCATCTAACAACTAGTAAAGAATTCATTAAAAAGCAGCTAACAACTTGTTCACAATTCATTAACAAGCAGCTAACAACTAGTT
Source organism: Telmatherina bonti (assembly GCF_933228915.1). Lineage (NCBI taxonomy): Eukaryota > Metazoa > Chordata > Actinopteri > Atheriniformes > Telmatherinidae > Telmatherina > Telmatherina bonti. The sequence goes on along the minus strand of NC_136623.1, from coordinate 3,627,308 downwards.
AACAATTCATTAACAAGCAGCTAACAAGCAGCTAACAACTTGTTCACAATTCATTAACAAGCAGCTAACAACTTGTTTACAATTCATTAACAAGCAGCTAACAAATAGCTAACAACTTGTTCACAATTCATTAAGAAGCAACTAACAAGCAGCTAACAACTCCTTCACAATTCATTAAAAGGCAGCTAACAATAAGCTAACAACTTGTTCACAATTCATTACCAAGCAGCTAACATGCAGCTAACAACCCGTTCACAATTCATTAACAAGCAGCGAACAAGCAGCTAACAACTTGTTCACAATTCATTAACTAGCAGCTAACAAGCAGCTAACAACTTGTTCACAAATAATTAAGAAGCAGCTAACAAGCAGCTAACAACTCGTTCACAATTCATTAACAAGCAGCTCACAAGCAGCTAACAACTTGTTCACAATTAATTAACAAGCAGCTACCAAGCAGCTAACAACTCGTTAATATTTCATGAACAAGCAGCTAACAAGCAGCTAACAACTCGTTAATTCATTAACAAGCAGCTAACAAGCAGCTAACAACTTGTTCACAATTCATTAACAAGCAGCTAACAACTAGTTAACAATTCATTAACAAGCAGCTAACAAGCAGCTAACAACTTGTTCACAATTCATTAACAAGCAGCTAACAACTTGTTTACAATTCATTAACAAGCAGCTAACAAATAGCTAACAACTTGTTCACAATTCATTAAGAAGCAACTAACAAGCAGCTAACAACTCCTTCACAATTCATTAACAAGCAGCTAACAATAAGCTAACAACTTGTTCACAATTCATTACCAAGCAGCTAACATGCAGCTAACAACCCGTTCACAATTCATTAACAAGCAGCGAACAAGCAGCTAACAACTTGTTCACAATTCATTAACTAGCAGCTAACAAGCAGCTAACAACTTGTTCACAAATAATTAAGAAGCAGCTAACAAGCAGCTAACAACTTGTTCACAATTCATTAACAAGCAGCTCACAAGCAGCTAACAACTTGTTCACAATTCATTAACAAGCAGCTACCAAGCAGCTAACAACTCGTTAATATTTCATGAACAAGCAGCTAACAAGCAGCTAACAACTCGTTAATTCATTAACAAGCAGCTAACAAGCAGCTAACAACTTGTTCACAATTCATTAACAAGCAGCTAACAACTAGTTAACAATTCATTAACAAGCAGCTACCAAGCAGCTAACAACTCATTCACAATTCATTAACAAGCAGCTAATAAGCAGCTAACAACTCGTTAACAATTCATTAAGAAGCAGCTAACAACTAGTTAACAATTCATTAACAAGCAGCTAACAAGCAGCTAACAACGTGTTCACAATTCATTAACAAGCAGCTAACAAGCAGCTAAAAACCCGTTCACAATTCATTAACAAGCAGCTAACAGGCAGCTAACAACTCGTTAACAATTCATTAACAAGTAGCTAACAAGCAGCTAACAACTTGTTCACAATTCATTAACAAGCAGCTAACAAGCAGCTAACAACTTGTTCACAATTCATTAACAAGCAGCTAACAACTAGTTAACAATTCATTAACAAGCAGCTACCAAGCAGCTAACAACTCATTCACAATTCATTAACAAGCAGCTAATGGGCAGCTAACAACTCGTTAACAATTAATTAAGAAGCAGCTAACAACTAGTTAACAATTCATTAACAAGCAGCTAACAAGCAGCTAACAACTTGTTCACAATTCATTAACAAGCAGCTAACAACTAGTTAACAATTCATTAACAAGCAGCTAACAAGCAGCTAACAACTAGTAAAGAATTCTTTAACAAGCAGCTCACAACTAGTTAACAATTCATTAACAAGCAGCTAACAAGCAGCTAACAACTAGTAAAGAATTCATTAAAAAGCAGCTAACAACTTGTTCACAATTCATTAACAAGCAGCTAAGAACTAGTTAACAATTCATTAACAAGCAGCTAACAAGCAGCTAACAACTTGTTCACAATTCATTAACAAGCAGCTAACAAGCAGCTAACACCTTGTTCACAATTCTTTAACAAGCAGCTAACAACTAGTTAACAATTCATTAACAAGCAGCTAACAAGCATCTAACAACTAGTAAAGAATTCATTAACAAGCAGCTAACAACTTGTTCACAATTCATTAACAAGCAGCTAACAACTAGTTAACAATTCATTAACAAGCAGCTAACTAGCAGCTAACAACTTGTTCACAATTCATTAACAAGCAGCTAACAACTTGTTTACAATTCATTAACAAGCAGCTAACAAATAGCTAACAACTTGTTCACAATTCATTAAGAAGCAACTAACAAGCAGCTAACAACTCCTTCACAATTCATTAACAAACAGCTAACAATAAGCTAACAACTTGTTCACAATTCATTACCAAGCAGCTAACATGCAGCTAACAACCCGTTCACAATTCATTAACAAGCAGCGAACAAGCAGCTAACAACTTGTTCACAATTCATTAACTAGCAGCTAACAAGCAGCTAACAACTTGTTCACAAATAATTAAGAAGCAGCTAACAAGCAGCTAACAACTCGTTCACAATTCATTAACAAGCAGCTCACAAGCAGCTAACAACTTGTTCACAATTCATTAACAAGCAGCTACCAAGCAGCTAACAACTCGTTAATATTTCATGAACAAGCAGCTAACAAGCAGCTAACAACTCGTTAATTCATTAACAAGCAGCTAACAAGCAGCTAACAACTTGTTCACAATTCATTAACAAGCAGCTAACAACTAGTTAACAATTCATTAACAAGCAGCTACCAAGCAGCTAACAACTCATTCACAATTCATTAACAAGCAGCTAATAAGCAGCTAACAACTCGTTAACAATTCATTAAGAAGCAGCTAACAACTAGTTAACAATTCATTAACAAGCAGCTAACAAGCAGCTAACAACGTGTTCACAATTCATTAACAAGCAGCTAACAAGCAGCTAACAACCCGTTCACAATTCATTAACAAGCAGCTAACAGGCAGCTAACAACTCGTTAACAATTCATTAACAAGCAGCTAACAAGCAGCTAACAACTTGTTCACAATTCATTAACAAGCAGCTAACAACTAGTTAACAATTCATTAACAAGCAGCTACCAAGCAGCTAACAACTCATTCACAATTCATTAACAAGCAGCTAATGGGCAGCTAACAACTCGTTAACAATTAATTAAGAAGCAGCTAACAACTAGTTAACAATTCATGAACAAGCAGCTAACAAGCAGCTAACAACTTGTTCACAATTCATTAACAAGCAGCTAACAACTAGTTAACAATTCATTAACAAGCAGCTAACAAGCAGCTAACAACTTGTTCACAATTCATTAACAAGCAGCTAACAACTAGTTAACAATTCATTAACAAGCAGCTAACTTGTTCACAATTCATTAACAAGCAGCTAAGAACTTGTTTACAATTCATTAACAAGCAGCTAACAAGCAGCTAACAACTTGTTCAGAATTCATTAACAAGCAGCTAACAACTAGTTAACAATTCATTAACAAGCAGCTAAGAAGCAGTTAACAACTAGTAAAGAATTCATTAACAAGCAGCTAACAAGCAGCTAACAACTCGTTCTCAATTCATTAACAAGCAGCTCACAAGCAGCTAACAATTCATTAACAAGCAGCTACCAAGCAGCTAACAAGCAGCTAACAACTCGATCACAATTCATTAACAAGCAGCTAACAAGCAGCTAACAATTCATTAACAAGCAGCTAACAAGCAGTTAACAACTAGTAAGGAATTCATTAACAAGCAGCTAACAAGCAGCTAACAACTCGTTCTCAATTCATTAACAAGCAGCTCACAAGCAGCTAACAATTCATTAACAAGCAGCTACCAAGCAGCTAACAAGCAGCTAACAACTTGTTCACAATTCAATAACAATTCACTAACAACTAGTTAACAATTCATTAACAAGCAGCTAACAACTTGTTCACAATTCATTAACAAGCAGCTAACAACTAGTTAACAATTCATTAACAAGCAGCTAACAACTCGTTTACAATTCATTCACAAGCAGCTAACCAGCAGCTAACAACTTGTTAACAATTAATTAACAAGCAGCTAACAAGCAGCTAACAACTTGTTCACAATTCATTAACAAGCAGCTAAGAAGCAGCTAACAACTTGTTCACAATTCATTAACAAGCAGCTAACAACTTGTTCACAATTCATTAACAAGCAGCTAACAAGCAGTTAAGAACTTGTTCACAATTCATTAACAAGCAGCTAACAAGCAGCTAACAACTTGTTCACAATTCATTAACAAGCAGCTAACAAGCAGCTAACAACTCCTTCACAATTCTTTAACAAACAGCTAACAAGAAGCTAACAACTTGTTCACAATTCATTACCAAGCAGCTAACATGCAGCTAACAACCCGTTCACAATTCATTAACAAGCAGCGAACAAGCAGCTAAAAACTTGTTCACAATTCATTAACAAGCAGTTAACAAGCAGCTAACAACTTGTTCACAATTCATTAACAAGCAGCTAACAACTAGTTAACAATTCATTAACAAGCAGCTAACAACTCGTTTACAATTCATTGACAAGCAGCTAACAAGCAGCTAACAACTTGTTAACAATTAATTAACAAGCAGCTAACAAGCAGCTAACAACTTGTTCACAATTCATTAACAAGCAGCTAACAAGCAGCTAACAACTTGTTCACAATTCATTAACAAGCAGCTAACAACTAGTTAACAATTCATTAACAAGCAGCTACCGAGCAGCTAACAACTCATTCACAATTCATTAACAAGCAGCTAATGGGCAGCTAACAACTCGTTAACAATTAATTAAGAAGCAGCTAACAACTAGTTAACAATTCATTAACAAGCAGCTAACAAGCAGCTAACAACTTGTTCACAATTCATTAACAAGCAGCTAACAACTAGTTAACAATTCATTAACAAGCAGCTAACAAGCAGCTAACAACTAGTAAAGAATTCATTAACAAGCAGCTAACAACTTGTTCACAATTCATTATCAAGCCGCTAACAACTAGTTAACAATTCATTAACAAGCAGCTAACAAGCAGTTAAGAACTTGTTCACAATTCATTAACAAGCAGCTAACAAACAGCTAACAACTAGTTCACAATTCATTAACAAGCAGCTAAAAAGCAGCTAACAACTTGTTCACAATTCTTTAACAAGCAGCTCACAACTAGTTAACAATTCATTAACAAGCAGCTAACAAGCAGCTAACAACTAGTAAAGAATTCATTAAAAAGCAGCTAACAACTTGTTCACAATTCATTAACAAGCAGCTAACAACTAGTTAACAAATTCATTAACAAGCAGCTGACAAGCAGCTAACAACTTGTTCACAATTCATTAACAAGCAGCTAACAACTTGTTTACAATTCATTAACAAGCAGCTAACAAATAGCTAACAACTTGTTCACAATTCATTAACAAGCAACTAACAAGCAGCTAACAACTCCTTCACAATTCATTAACAAGCAGCTAACAATAAGCCAACAACTTGTTCACAATTCATTACCAAGCAGCGAACAAGCAGCTAACAACTTGTTCACAATTCATTATCAAGCCGCTAACAACTAGTTAACAATTCATTAACAAGCAGCTAACAAGCAGTTAAGAACTTGTTCACAATTCATTAACAAGCAGCTAACAAACAGCTAACAACTAGTTCACAATTCATTAAAAAGCAGCTAAAAAGCAGCTAACAACTTGTTCACAATTCTTTAACAAGCAGCTCACAACTAGTTAACAATTCATTAACAAGCAGCTAACAAGCAGCTAACAACTAGTAAAGAATTCATTAAAAAGCAGCTAACAACTTGTTCACAATTCATTAACAAGCAGCTAACAACTAGTTAACAATTCATTAACAAGCAGCTAACAAGCAGCTAACAACTTGTTCACAATTCATTAACAAGCAGCTAACAACTTGTTTACAATTCATTAACAAGCAGCTAACAAATAGCTAACAACTTGTTCACAATTCATTAACAAGCAACTAACAAGCAGCTAACAACTCCTTCACAATTCATTAACAAGCAGCTAACAATAAGCCAACAACTTGTTCACAATTCATTACCAAGCAGCTAACATGCAGCTAACAACCCGTTCACAATTCATTAACAAGCAGCGAACAAGCAGCTAACAACTTGTTCACAATTCATTAACTAGCAGCTAACAAGCAGCTAACAACTCGTTCACAATTCATTAACAAGCAGCTCACAAGCAGCTAACAACTTGTTCACAATTCATTAACAAGCAGCTAACAAGCAGCTAACAACTCGTTAATATTTCATGAACAAGCAGCTAACAAGCAGCTAACAACTCGTTAATTCATTAACAAGCAGCTAACAAGCAGCTAACAATTTGTTCACAATTCATTAACAAGCAGCTAACAACTAGTTAACAATTCATTAACAAGCAGCTACCAAGCAGCTAACAACTCATTCACAATTCATTAACAAGCAGCTAACAAGCAGCTAACAACTCGTTAACAATTCATTAAGAAGCAGCTAACAACTAGTTAACAATTCATTAACAAGCAGCTAACAAGCAGCTAACAACTCGTTAACAATTCATTAACAAGTAGCTAACAAGCAGCTAACAACTTGTTCACAATTCATTAACAAGCAGCTAACAACTCGTTCTTAATTCATTAACAAGCAGCTCACAAGCAGCTAACAATTCATTAACAAGCAGCTACCAAGCAGCTAACAACTCATTCACAATTCATTAACAAGCAGCTAACAACTAGTTAACAATTCATTAACAAGCAGCTAACAACTCATTCACAATTCATTAACAAGCAGCTAACAAGCAGCTAACAACTCGTTAACAATTCATTAACAAGCAGCTAACAACTAGTTAACAATTCATTAACAAGCAGCTAACAAGCAGCTAACAACGTGTTCACAATTCATTAACAAGCAGCTAACAAGCAGCTAACAACCCGTTCACAAATCATTAACAAGCAGCTAACAAGCAGCTAACAACTCGTTAACAATTCATTAACAAGCAGCTAACAAGCAGCTAACAACTTGTTCACAATTCATTAACAAGCAGCTAACAACTAGTTAACAATTCATTAACAAGCAGCTAACTTGTTCACAATTCATTAACAAGCAGCTAAGAACTTGTTTACAATTCATTAACAAGCAGCTAACAAGCAGCTAACAACTTGTTCAGAATTCATTAACAAGCAGCTAACAACTAGTTAACAATTCATTAACAAGCAGCTAACAAGCAGTTAACAACTAGTAAAGAATTCATTAACAAGCAGCTAACAAGCAGCTAACAACTCGTTCTCAATTCATTAACAAGCAGCTCACAAGCAGCTAACAATTCATTAACAAGCAGCTACCAAGCAGCTAACAAGCAGCTAACAACTCGATCACAATTCATTAACAAGCAGCTAACAAGCAGCTAACAATTCATTAACAAGCAGCTAACAAGCAGTTAACAACTAGTAAGGAATTCATTAACAAGCAGCTAACAAGCAGCTAACAACTCGTTCTCAATTCATTAACAAGCAGCTCACAAGCAGCTAACAATTCATTAACAAGCAGCTACCAAGCAGCTAACAAGCAGCTAACAACTTGTTCACAATTCAATAACAATTCACTAACAACTAGTTAACAATTCATTAACAAGCAGCTAACAACTTGTTCACAATTCATTAACAAGCAGCTAACAACTAGTTAACAATTCATTAACAAGCAGCTAACAACTCGTTTACAATTCATTCACAAGCAGCTAACCAGCAGCTAACAACTTGTTAACAATTAATTAACAAGCAGCTAACAAGCAGCTAACAACTTGTTCACAATTCATTAACAAGCAGCTAAGAAGCAGCTAACAACTTGTTCACAATTCATTAACAAGCAGCTAACAACTTGTTCACAATTCATTAACAAGCAGCTAACAAGCAGTTAAGAACTTGTTCACAATTCATTAACAAGCAGCTAACAAGCAGCTAACAACTTGTTCACAATTCATTAACAAGCAGCTAACAAGCAGCTAACAACTCCTTCACAATTCTTTAACAAACAGCTAACAAGAAGCTAACAACTTGTTCACAATTCATTACCAAGCAGCTAACATGCAGCTAACAACCCGTTCACAATTCATTAACAAGCAGCGAACAAGCAGCTAAAAACTTGTTCACAATTCATTAACAAGCAGTTAACAAGCAGCTAACAACTTGTTCACAATTCATTAACAAGCAGCTAACAACTAGTTAACAATTCATTAACAAGCAGCTAACAACTCGTTTACAATTCATTGACAAGCAGCTAACAAGCAGCTAACAACTTGTTAACAATTAATTAACAAGCAGCTAACAAGCAGCTAACAACTTGTTCACAATTCATTAACAAGCAGCTAACAAGCAGCTAACAACTTGTTCACAATTCATTAACAAGCAGCTAACAACTAGTTAACAATTCATTAACAAGCAGCTACCGAGCAGCTAACAACTCATTCACAATTCATTAACAAGCAGCTAATGGGCAGCTAACAACTCGTTAACAATTAATTAAGAAGCAGCTAACAACTAGTTAACAATTCATTAACAAGCAGCTAACAAGCAGCTAACAACTTGTTCACAATTCATTAACAAGCAGCTAACAACTAGTTAACAATTCATTAACAAGCAGCTAACAAGCAGCTAACAACTAGTAAAGAATTCATTAACAAGCAGCTAACAACTTGTTCACAATTCATTATCAAGCCGCTAACAACTAGTTAACAATTCATTAACAAGCAGCTAACAAGCAGTTAAGAACTTGTTCACAATTCATTAACAAGCAGCTAACAAACAGCTAACAACTAGTTCACAATTCATTAACAAGCAGCTAAAAAGCAGCTAACAACTTGTTCACAATTCTTTAACAAGCAGCTCACAACTAGTTAACAATTCATTAACAAGCAGCTAACAAGCAGCTAACAACTAGTAAAGAATTCATTAAAAAGCAGCTAACAACTTGTTCACAATTCATTAACAAGCAGCTAACAACTAGTTAACAAATTCATTAACAAGCAGCTGACAAGCAGCTAACAACTTGTTCACAATTCATTAACAAGCAGCTAACAACTTGTTTACAATTCATTAACAAGCAGCTAACAAATAGCTAACAACTTGTTCACAATTCATTAACAAGCAACTAACAAGCAGCTAACAACTCCTTCACAATTCATTAACAAGCAGCTAACAATAAGCCAACAACTTGTTCACAATTCATTACCAAGCAGCGAACAAGCAGCTAACAACTTGTTCACAATTCATTAACTAGCAGCTAACAAGCAGCTAACAACTCGTTCACAATTCATTAACAAGCAGCTCACAAGCAGCTAACAACTTGTTCACAATTCATTAACAAGCAGCTAACAAGCAGCTAACAACTCGTTAATATTTCATGAACAAGCAGCTAACAAGCAGCTAACAACTCGTTAATTCATTAACAAGCAGCTAACAAGCAGCTAACAATTTGTTCACAATTCATTAACAAGCAGCTAACAAGCAGTTAACAATTCATAAACAAGCAGCTACCAAGCAGCTAACAACTCATTCACAATTCATTAACAAGCAGCTAACAAGCAGCTAACAACTCATTAACAATTCATTAAGAAGCAGCTAACAACTAGTTAACAATTCATTAACAAGCAGCTAACAAGCAGCTAACAACGTGTTCACAATTCATTAACAAGCAGCTAACAAGCAGCTAACAACCCGTTCACAATTCATTAACAAGCAGCTAACAAGCAGCTAACAACTCGTTAACAATTCATTAACAAGTAGCTAACAAGCAGCTAACAACTTGTTCACAATTCATTAACAAGCAGCTAACAACTCGTTCTTAATTCATTAACAAGCAGCTCACAAGCAGCTAACAATTCATTAACAAGCAGCTACCAAGCAGCTAACAACTCATTCACAATTCATTAACAAGCAGCTAACAACTAGTTAACAATTCATTAACAAGCAGCTAACAACTCATTCACAATTCATTAACAAGCAGCAAACAAGCAGCTAACAACTCGTTAACAATTCATTAACAAGCAGCTAACAACTAGTTAACAATTCATTAACAAGCAGCTAACAAGCAGCTAACAACGTGTTCACAATTCATTAACAAGCAGCTAACAAGCAGCTAACAACCCGTTCACAAATCATTCACAAGCAGCTAACAAGCAGCTAACAACTCGTTAACAATTCATTAACAAGCAGCTAACAACTTGTTCACAATTCATTAACAAGCAGCTAACAACTAGTTAACAATTCATTAACAAGCAGCTAACTTGTTCACAATTCATTAACAAGCAGCTAAGAACTTGTTTACAATTCATTAACAAGCAGCTAACAAGCAGCTAACAACTTGTTCAGAATTCATTAACAATCAGCTAACAACTAGTTAACATTTCATTAACAAGCAGCTAACAAGCAGTTAACAACTAGTAAAGAATTCATTAACAAGCAGCTAACAAGCAGCTAACAACTCGTTCTCAATTCATTAACAAGCAGCTCACAAGCAGCTAACAATTCATTAACAAGCAGCTACCAAGCAGCTAACAAGCAGCTAACAACTCGTTCACAATTCATTAACAAGCAGCTAACAAGCAGCTAACAATTCAATAACAAGCAGCTAACAAGCAGTTAACAACTAGTAAGGAATTCATTAACAAGCAGCTAACAAGCAGCTAACAACTCGTTCTCAATTCATTAACAAGCAGCTCACAAGCAGCTAACAATTCATTAACAAGCAGCTACCAAGCAGCTAACAAGCTGCTAACAACTTGTTCACAATTCAATAACAATTCACTAACAACTAGTTAACAATTCATTAACAAGCAGCTAACAACTTGTTCACAATTCATTAACAAGCAGCTAACAACTAGTTAACAATTCATTAACAAGCAGCTAACAACTCGTTTACAATTCATTCACAAGCAGCTAACAAGCAGCTAACAACTTGTTAACAATTAATTAACAAGCAGCTAACAAGCAGCTAACAACTTGTTCACAATTCATTAACAAGCAGCTAAGAAGCAGCTAACAACTTGTTCACAATTCATTAACAAGCAGCTAACAACTTGTTCACAATTCATTAACAAGCAGCTAACAAGCAGTTAAGAACTTGTTCACAATTCATTAACAAGCAGCTAACAAGCAGCTAACAACTTGTTCACAATTCATTAACAAGCAGCTAACAAGCAGCTAACAACTCCTTCACAATTCTTTAACAAACAGCTAACAAGAAGCTAACAACTTGTTCACAATTCATTACCAAGCAGCTAACATGCAGCTAACAACCCGTTCACAATTCATTAACAAGCAGCGAACAAGCTGCTAAAAACTTGTTCACAATTCATTAACAAGCAGCTAACAAGCAGCTAACAACTTGTTCACAATTCATTAACAAGCAGCTAAGTACTAGTTAACAATTCATTAACAAGCAGCTAACAACTCGTTTACAATTCATTGACAAGCAGCTAACAAGCAGCTAACAACTTGTTAACAATTAATTAACAAGCAGCTAACAAGCAGCTAACAACTTGTTCACAATTCATTAACAAGCAGCTAAGAAGCAGCTAACAACTTGTTCACAATTCATTAACAAGCAGCTAACAACTTGTTCACAATTCATTAACAAGCAGCTAACAAGCAGTTAAGAACTTGTTCACAATTCATTAACAAGCAGCTAACAAGCAGCTAACAACTTGTTCACAATTCATTAACAAGCAGCTAACAAGCAGCTAACAACTCCTTCACAATTCATTACCAAGCAGCTAACAAGCAGCTAACAACTCGTTAATAATTCATGAACAAGCAGCTAACAAGCAGCTAACAACTCGTTAATTCATGAACAAGCAGCTAACAAGCAGCTAACAACTTGTTCACAATTCATTAACAAGCAGCTAACAACTAGTTAACAATTCATTGACAAGCAGCAAAAAAGCAGCTAAAAACTCCTTCACAATTCATTAACAAGCAGCTAACAACTTGTTCACATTTCATTCACAAGCAGCTAACAACTTGTTCACAATTCATTAACAAGCAGCTAATAACTTGTTCACAATTCATTAACAAGCAGCTAAGAACTTGTTCACAATTCATTAACAAACAGCTAACAAGCAGTTAAGAACTTGTTCACAATTCATTAACAAGCAGCTAACAACTTGTTCACAATTTATTAATAAGCAGGTAACAACTTGTTCACAATTCATTAACAAGCAGCTAACAACTTGTTCACAATTCATTAACAAGCAGCTAACAACTTGTTCACAATTCATTAACAAGCAGCTAACAAGCAGCTAACAATTTGTTCACAATTAATTAACAAGCAGCTAACAAGCAGCTAACAACTCGTTCACAATTCATTAACAAGCAGCTAACAAGCAGCTAAAAACTCGTTAACAAGTCATTAACAAGCAGCTAACAAGCAGCTAACAACTCGTTTACAATTCATTAACAAGCAGCTAACAAGCAGCTAACAATTCATTAACAAGCAGCTAACAACTTGTTCACAATTCAATAACAATTCGCTAACAACTCGTTAACAATTCATTAACAAGCAGCTAACAAGCAGCTAACAACTTGTTCACAATTCATTAACAAGAAGCTAACAAGCAGTTAAGAACTCGTTAACAGTTCATTAACAAGCAGCTAACAAGCAGCTAACAACTCGTTAACAATTCATTAAGAAGCAGCTAACAACTAGTTAACAATTCATTAACAAGCAGCTAACAAGCAGCTAACAACGTGTTCACAATTCATTAACAAGCAGCTAACAAGCAGCTAACAACCCGTTCACAATTCATTAACAAGCAGCTAACAAGCAGCTAAAAACTCGTTAACAATTCATTAACAAGTAGCTAACAAGCAGCTAACAACTTGTTCACAATTCATTAACAAGCAGCTAACAACTCGTTCTTAATTCATTAACAAGCAGCTCACAAGCAGCTAACAATTCATTAACAAGCAGCTACCAAGCAGCTAACAACTCATTCACAATTCATTAACAAGCAGCTAACAACTAGTTAACAATTCATTAACAAGCAGCTAACAACTCATTCACAATTCATTAACAAGCAGCTAACAAGCAGCTAACAACTCGTTAACAATTCATTAACAAGCAGCTAACAACTAGTTAACAATTCATTAACAAGCAGCTAACAAGCAGCTAACAACGTGTTCACAATTCATTAACAAGCAGCTAACAAGCAGCTAACAACCCGTTCACAAATCATTCACAAGCAGCTAACAAGCAGCTAACAACTCGTTAACAATTCATTAACAAGCAGCTAACAAGCAGCTAACAACTTGTTCACAATTCATTAACAAGCAGCTAACAACTAGTTAACAATTCATTAACAAGCAGCTAACTTGTTCACAATTCATTAACAAGCAGCTAAGAACTTGTTTACAATTCATTAACAAGCAGCTAACAAGCAGCTAACAACTTGTTCAGAATTCATTAACAAGCAGCTAACAACTAGTTAACATTTCATTAACAAGCAGCTAACAAGCAGTTAACAACTAGTGAAGAATTCATTAACAAGCAGCTAACAAGCAGCTAACAACTCGTTCTCAATTCATTAACAAGCAGCTCACAAGCAGCTAACAATTCATTAACAAGCAGCTACCAAGCAGCTAACAAGCAGCTAACAACTCGTTCACAATTCATTAACAAGCAGCTAACAAGCAGCTAACAATTCATTAACAAGCAGCTAACAAGCAGTTAACAACTAGTAAGGAATTCATTAACAAGCAGCTAACAAGCAGCTAACAACTCGTTCTCAATTCATTAACAAGCAGCTCACAAGCAGCTAACAATTCATTAACAAGCAGCTACCAAGCAGCTAACAAGCAGCTAACAACTTGTTCACAATTCAATAACAATTCACTAACAACTAGTTAACAATTCATTAACAAGCAGCTAACAACTTGTTCACAATTCATTAACAAGCAGCTAACAACTAGTTAACAATTCATTAACAAGCAGCTAACAACTCGTTTACAATTCATTCACAAGCAGCTAACAAGCAGCTAACAACTTGTTAACAATTAATTAACAAGCAGCTAACAAGCAGCTAACAACTTGTTCACAATTCATTAACAAGCAGCTAAGAAGCAGCTAACAACTTGTTCACAATTCATTAACAAGCAGCTAACAACTTGTTCACAATTCATTAACAAGCAGCTAACAAGCAGTTAAGAACTTGTTCACAATTCATTAACAAGCAGCTAACAAGCAGCTAACAACTTGTTCACAATTCATTAACAAGCAGCTAACAAGCAGCTAACAACTCCTTCACAATTCTTTAACAAACAGCTAACAAGAAGCTAACAACTTGTTCACAATTCATTACCAAGCAGCTAACATGCAGCTAACAACCCGTTCACAATTCATTAACAAGCAGCGAACAAGCTGCTAAAAACTTGTTCACAATTCATTAACAAGCAGCTAACAAGCAGCTAACAACTTGTTCACAATTCATTAACAAGCAGCTAAGTACTAGTTAACAATTCATTAACAAGCAGCTAACAACTCGTTTACAATTCATTGACAAGCAGCTAACAAGCAGCTAACAACTTGTTAACAATTAATTAACAAGCAGCTAACAAGCAGCTAACAACTTGTTCACAATTCATTAACACGCAGCTAAGAAGCAGCTAACAACTTGTTCACAATTCATTAACAAGCAGCTAACAACTTGTTCACAATTCATTAACAAGCAGCTAACAAGCAGTTAAGAACTTGTTCACAATTCAGTAACAAGCAGCTAACAAGCAGCTAACAACTTGTTCACAATTCATTAACAAGCAGCTAACAAGCAGCTAACAACTCCTTCACAATTCATTACCAAGCAGCTAACAAGCAGCTAACAACTCGTTAATAATTCATGAACAAGCAGCTAACAAGCAGCTAACAACTCGTTAATTCATGAACAAGCAGCTAACAAGCAGCTAACAACTTGTTCACAATTCATTAACAAGCAGCTAACAACTAGTTAACAATTCATTGACAAGCAGCTAACAAGCAGCTAAAAACTCCTTCAAAATTCATTAACAAGCAGCTAACAACTTGTTCACATTTCATTCACAAGCAGCTAACAACTTGTTCACAATTCATTAACAAGCAGCTAACAACTTGTTCACAATTCATTAACAAGCAGCTAAGAACTTGTTCACAATTCATTAACAAACAGCTAACAAGCAGTTAAGAACTTGTTCACAATTCATTAACAAGCAGCTAACAACTTGTTCACAATTTATTAATAAGCAGGTAACAACTTGTTCACAATTCATTAACAAGCAGCTAACAACTTGTTCACAATTCATTAACAAGCAGCTAACAACTTGTTCACAATTCATTAACAAGCAGCTAACAAGCAGCTAACAATTTGTTCACAATTAATTAACAAGCAGCTAACAAGCAGCTAACAACTCGTTCACAATTCATTAACAAGCAGCTAACAAGCAGCTAAAAACTCGTTAACAAGTCATTAACAAGCAGCTAACAAGCAGCTAACAACTCGTTTACAATTCATTAACAAGCAGCTAACAAGCAGCTAACAATTCATTAACAAGCAGCTAACAACTTGTTCACAATTCAATAACAATTCGCTAACAACTAGTTAACAATTCATTAACAAGCAGCTAACAAGCAGCTAACAACTTGTTCACAATTCATTAACAAGAAGCTAACAAGCAGTTAAGAACTCGTTAACAGTTCATTAACAAGCAGCTAACAAGCAGCTAACAACTTGTTCACATTTCATTCACAAGCAGCTAAAGACTTGTTCACAATTCATTAACAAGCAGCTAACAACTTGTTCACAATTCATTAACAAGCAGCTAACAACTCGTTCTTAATTCATTAACAAGCAGCTCACAAGCAGCTAACAATTCATTAACAAGCAGCTACCAAGCAGCTAACAACTCATTCACAATTCATTAACAAGCAGCTAACAACTAGTTAACAATTCATTAACAAGCAGCTAACAACTCATTCACAATTCATTAACAAGCAGCAAACAAGCAGCTAACAACTCGTTAACAATTCATTAACAAGCAGCTAACAACTAGTTAACAATTCATTAACAAGCAGCTAACAAGCAGCTAACAACGTGTTCACAATTCATTAACAAGCAGCTAACAAGCAGCTAACAACCCGTTCACAAATCATTCACAAGCAGCTAACAAGCAGCTAACAACTCGTTAACAATTCATTAACAAGCAGCTAACAAGCAGCTAACAACTTGTTCACAATTCATTAACAAGCAGCTAACAACTAGTTAACAATTCATTAACAAGCAGCTAACTTGTTCACAATTCATTAACAAGCAGCTAAGAACTTGTTTACAATTCATTAACAAGCAGCTAACAAGCAGCTAACAACTTGTTCAGAATTCATTAACAAGCAGCTAACAACTAGTTAACATTTCATTAACAAGCAGCTAACAAGCAGTTAACAACTAGTGAAGAATTCATTAACAAGCAGCTAACAAGCAGCTAACAACTCGTTCTCAATTCATTAACAAGCAGCTCACAAGCAGCTAACAATTCATTAACAAGCAGCTACCAAGCAGCTAACAAGCAGCTAACAACTCGTTCACAATTCATTAACAAGCAGCTAACAAGCAGCTAACAATTCATTAACAAGCAGCTAACAAGCAGTTAACAACTAGTAAGGAATTCATTAACAAGCAGCTAACAAGCAGCTAACAACTCGTTCTCAATTCATTAACAAGCAGCTCACAAGCAGCTAACAATTCATTAACAAGCAGCTACCAAGCAGCTAACAAGCAGCTAACAACTTGTTCACAATTCAATAACAATTCACTAACAACTAGTTAACAATTCATTAACAAGCAGCTAACAACTTGTTCACAATTCATTAACAAGCAGCTAACAACTAGTTAACAATTCATTAACAAGCAGCTAACAACTCGTTTACAATTCATTCACAAGCAGCTAACAAGCAGCTAACAACTTGTTAACAATTAATTAACAAGCAGCTAACAAGCAGCTAACAACTTGTTCACAATTCATTAACAAGCAGCTAAGAAGCAGCTAACAACTTGTTCACAATTCATTAACAAGCAGCTAACAACTTGTTCACAATTCATTAACAAGCAGCTAACAAGCAGTTAAGAACTTGTTCACAATTCATTAACAAGCAGCTAACAAGCAGCTAACAACTTGTTCACAATTCATTAACAAGCAGCTAACAAGCAGCTAACAACTCCTTCACAATTCTTTAACAAACAGCTAACAAGAAGCTAACAACTTGTTCACAATTCATTACCAAGCAGCTAACATGCAGCTAACAACCCGTTCACAATTCATTAACAAGCAGCGAACAAGCTGCTAAAAACTTGTTCACAATTCATTAACAAGCAGCTAACAAGCAGCTAACAACTTGTTCACAATTCATTAACAAGCAGCTAAGTACTAGTTAACAATTCATTAACAAGCAGCTAACAACTCGTTTACAATTCATTGACAAGCAGCTAACAAGCAGCTAACAACTTGTTAACAATTAATTAACAAGCAGCTAACAAGCAGCTAACAACTTGTTCACAATTCATTAACACGCAGCTAAGAAGCAGCTAACAACTTGTTCACAATTCATTAACAAGCAGCTAACAACTTGTTCACAATTCATTAACAAGCAGCTAACAAGCAGTTAAGAACTTGTTCACAATTCAGTAACAAGCAGCTAACAAGCAGCTAACAACTTGTTCACAATTCATTAACAAGCAGCTAACAAGCAGCTAACAACTCCTTCACAATTCATTACCAAGCAGCTAACAAGCAGCTAACAACTCGTTAATAATTCATGAACAAGCAGCTAACAAGCAGCTAACAACTCGTTAATTCATGAACAAGCAGCTAACAAGCAGCTAACAACTTGTTCACAATTCATTAACAAGCAGCTAACAACTAGTTAACAATTCATTGACAAGCAGCTAACAAGCAGCTAAAAACTCCTTCAAAATTCATTAACAAGCAGCTAAC
This sequence comes from Telmatherina bonti, assembly GCF_933228915.1. Classification (NCBI taxonomy): domain Eukaryota; kingdom Metazoa; phylum Chordata; class Actinopteri; order Atheriniformes; family Telmatherinidae; genus Telmatherina; species Telmatherina bonti. Next base: position 3,609,269 of record NC_136623.1, on the reverse strand, counting down.
AACTTGTTCACATTTCATTCACAAGCAGCTAACAACTTGTTCACAATTCATTAACAAGCAGCTAACAACTTGTTCACAATTCATTAACAAGCAGCTAAGAACTTGTTCACAATTCATTAACAAACAGCTAACAAGCAGTTAAGAACTTGTTCACAATTCATTAACAAGCAGCTAACAACTTGTTCACAATTTATTAATAAGCAGGTAACAACTTGTTCACAATTCATTAACAAGCAGCTAACAACTTGTTCACAATTCATTAACAAGCAGCTAACAACTTGTTCACAATTCATTAACAAGCAGCTAACAAGCAGCTAACAATTTGTTCACAATTAATTAACAAGCAGCTAACAAGCAGCTAACAACTCGTTCACAATTCATTAACAAGCAGCTAACAAGCAGCTAAAAACTCGTTAACAAGTCATTAACAAGCAGCTAACAAGCAGCTAACAACTCGTTTACAATTCATTAACAAGCAGCTAACAAGCAGCTAACAATTCATTAACAAGCAGCTAACAACTTGTTCACAATTCAATAACAATTCGCTAACAACTAGTTAACAATTCATTAACAAGCAGCTAACAAGCAGCTAACAACTTGTTCACAATTCATTAACAAGAAGCTAACAAGCAGTTAAGAACTCGTTAACAGTTCATTAACAAGCAGCTAACAAGCAGCTAACAACTTGTTCACATTTCATTCACAAGCAGCTAACAACTTGTTCACAATTCATTAACAAGCAGCTAACAACTTGTTCACAATTCATTAACAAGCAGCTAACAACTCGTTCTTAATTCATTAACAAGCAGCTCACAAGCAGCTAACAATTCATTAACAAGCAGCTACCAAGCAGCTAACAACTCATTCACAATTCATTAACAAGCAGCTAACAACTAGTTAACAATTCATTAACAAGCAGCTAACAACTCATTCACAATTCATTAACAAGCAGCAAACAAGCAGCTAACAACTCGTTAACAATTCATTAACAAGCAGCTAACAACTAGTTAACAATTCATTAACAAGCAGCTAACAAGCAGCTAACAACGTGTTCACAATTCATTAACAAGCAGCTAACAAGCAGCTAACAACCCGTTCACAAATCATTCACAAGCAGCTAACAAGCAGCTAACAACTCGTTAACAATTCATTAACAAGCAGCTAACAAGCAGCTAACAACTTGTTCACAATTCATTAACAAGCAGCTAACAACTAGTTAACAATTCATTAACAAGCAGCTAACTTGTTCACAATTCATTAACAAGCAGCTAAGAACTTGTTTACAATTCATTAACAAGCAGCTAACAAGCAGCTAACAACTTGTTCAGAATTCATTAACAAGCAGCTAACAACTAGTTAACATTTCATTAACAAGCAGCTAACAAGCAGTTAACAACTAGTAAAGAATTCATTAACAAGCAGCTAACAAGCAGCTAACAACTCGTTCTCAATTCATTAACAAGCAGCTCACAAGCAGCTAACAATTCATTAACAAGCAGCTACCAAGCAGCTAACAAGCAGCTAACAACTCGTTCACAATTCATTAACAAGCAGCTAACAAGCAGCTAACAATTCAATAACAAGCAGCTAACAAGCAGTTAACAACTAGTAAGGAATTCATTAACAAGCAGCTAACAAGCAGCTAACAACTCGTTCTCAATTCATTAACAAGCAGCTCACAAGCAGCTAACAATTCATTAACAAGCAGCTACCAAGCAGCTAACAAGCAGCTAACAACTTGTTCACAATTCAATAACAATTCACTAACAACTAGTTAACAATTCATTAACAAGCAGCTAACAACTTGTTCACAATTCATTAACAAGCAGCTAACAACTAGTTAACAATTCATTAACAAGCAGCTAACAACTCGTTTACAATTCATTAACAAGCAGCTAACAAGCAGCTAACAACTTGTTAACAATTAATTAACAAGCAGCTAACAAGCAGCTAACAACTTGTTCACAATTCATTAACAAGCAGCTAAGAAGCAGCTAACAACTTGTTCACAATTCATTAACAAGCAGCTAACAACTTGTTCACAATTCATTAACAAGCAGCTAACAAGCAGTTAAGAACTTGTTCACAATTCATTAACAAGCAGCTAACAAGCAGCTAACAACTTGTTCACAATTCATTAACAAGCAGCTAACAAGCAGCTAACAACTCCTTCACAATTCTTTAACAAACAGCTAACAAGAAGCTAACAACTTGTTCACAATTCATTACCAAGCAGCTAACATGCAGCTAACAACCCGTTCACAATTCATTAACAAGCAGCGAACAAGCTGCTAAAAACTTGTTCACAATTCATTAACAAGCAGCTAACAAGCAGCTAACAACTTGTTCACAATTCATTAACAAGCAGCTAAGTACTAGTTAACAATTCATTAACAAGCAGCTAACAACTCGTTTACAATTCATTGACAAGCAGCTAACAAGCAGCTAACAACTTGTTAACAATTAATAAACAAGCAGCTAACAAGCAGCTAACAACTTGTTCACAATTCATTAACAAGCAGCTAAGAAGCAGCTAACAACTTGTTCACAATTCATTAACAAGCAGCTAACAACTTGTTCACAATTCATTAACAAGCAGCTAACAAGCAGTTAAGAACTTGTTCACAATTCATTAACAAGCAGCTAACAAGCAGCTAACAACTCCTTCACAATTCTTTAACAAACAGCTAACAAGAAGCTAACAACTTGTTCACAATTCATTACCAAGCAGCTAACATGCAGCTAACAACCCGTTCACAATTCATTAACAAGCAGCGAACAAGCTGCTAAAAACTTGTTCACAATTCATTAACAAGCAGCTAACAAGCAGCTAACAACTTGTTCACAATTCATTAACAAGCAGCTAAGTACTAGTTAACAATTCATTAACAAGCAGCTAACAACTCGTTTACAATTCATTGACAAGCAGCTAACAAGCAGCTAACAACTTGTTAACAATTAATTAACAAGCAGCTAACAAGCAGCTAACAACTTGTTCACAATTCATTAACAAGCAGCTAAGAAGCAGCTAACAACTTGTTCACAATTCATTAACAAGCAGCTAACAACTTGTTCACAATTCATTAACAAGCAGCTAACAAGCAGTTAAGAACTTGTTCACAATTCATTAACAAGCAGCTAAAAAGCAGCTAACAACTTGTTCACAATTCATTAACAAGCAGCTAACAAGCAGCTAACAACTCCTTCACAATTCATTACCAAGCAGCTAACAAGCAGCTAACAACTCGTTAATAATTCATGAACAAGCAGCTAACAAGCAGCTAACAACTCGTTAATTCATGAACAAGCAGCTAACAAGCAGCTAACAACTTGTTCACAATTCATTAACAAGCAGCTAACAACTAGTTAACAATTCATTGACAAGCAGCTAACAAGCAGCTAAAAACTCCTTCACAATTCATTAACAAGCAGCTAACAACTTGTTCACATTTCATTCACAAGCAGCTAACAACTTGTTCACAATTCATTAACAAGCAGCTAACAACTTGTTCACAATTCATTAACAAGCAGCTAAGAACTTGTTCACAATTCATTAACAAACAGCTAACAAGCAGTTAAGAACTTGTTCACAATTCATTAACAAGCAGCTAACAACTTGTTCACAATTTATTAATAAGCAGGTAACAACTTGTTCACAATTCATTAACAAGCAGCTAACAACTTGTTCACAATTCATTAACAAGCAGCTAACAACATGTTCACAATTCATTAACAAGCAGCTAACAAGCAGCTAACAATTTGTTCACAATTAATTAACAAGCAGCTAACAAGCAGCTAACAACTCGTTCACAATTCATTAACAAGCAGCTAACAAGCAGCTAAAAACTCGTTAACAAGTCATTAACAAGCAGCTAACAAGCAGCTAACAACTCGTTTACAATTCATTAACAAGCAGCTAACAAGCAGCTAACAATTCATTAACAAGCAGCTAACAACTTGTTCACAATTCAATAACAATTCGCTAACAACTAGTTAACAATTCATTAACAAGCAGCTAACAAGCAGCTAACAACTTGTTCACAATTCATTAACAAGAAGCTAACAAGCAGTTAAGAACTCGTTAACAGTTCATTAACAAGCAGCTAACAAGCAGCTAACAACTTGTTCACATTTCATTCACAAGCAGCTAACAACTTGTTCACAATTCATTAACAAGCAGCTAACAACTTGTTCACAATTCATTAACAAGCAGCTAAGAACTTGTTCACAATTCATTAACAAACAGCTAACAAGCAGTTAAGAACTTGTTCACAATTCATTAACAAGCAGCTAACAACTTGTTCACAATTTATTAATAAGCAGGTAACAACTTGTTCACAATTCATTAACAAGCAGCTAACAACTTGTTCACAATTCATTAACAAGCAGCTAACAACTTGTTCACAATTCATTAACAAGCAGCTAACAAGCAGCTAACAATTTGTTCACAATTAATTAACAAGCAGCTAACAAGCAGCTAACAACTCGTTTACAATTCATTAACAAGCAGCTAACAAGCAGCTAACAATTCATTAACAAGCAGCTAACAACTTGTTCACAATTCAATAACAATTCGCTAACAACTAGTTAACAATTCATTAACAAGCAGCTAACAAGCAGCTAACAACTTGTTCACAAATCATTAACAAGAAGCTAACAAGCAGTTAAGAACTCGTTAACAGTTCATTAACAAGCAGCTAACAAGCAGCTAACAACTTGTTCACAATTCAGTAACAAACAGCTAACAAGCAGCTAACAACTTGTTCACAATTCATTAACAAGCAGCTAACAAGCAGCTAACAACTCGTTCACAATTTATTAACAAGCAGCTAACAAGCAGCTAACAACTTGTTCACAATTCATTAACAAGCAGCTAACAAGCAGCTAACAACTCGTTCAAAATTCATTAACAAGCAGCTAACAAGCAGCTAACAACTAGTTAACAATTCATTGACAAGCAGCTAACAAGCAGCTAAAAACTCTTTCACAATTCATTAACAAGCAGCTAACAACTTGTTCACAATTCTTTCACAAGCAGCTAACAACTTGTTCACAATTCATTAACAAGCAGCTAACAACTTGTTCACAATTCATTAACAAGCAGCTAACAACTTGTTCACAATTCATTAACAAGCAGCTAACAAGCAGCTAACAATTTGTTCACAATTAATTAACAAGCAGCTAACAAGCAGCTAACAACTCGTTCACAATTCATTAACAAGCAGCTAACAAGCAGCTAACAACTCGTTAACAAGTCATTAACAAGCAGCTAACAAGCAGCTAACAACTCGTTCACAATTCATTAACAAGCAGCTAACAAGCAGCTAACAATTCATTAACAAGCAGCTAACAACTTGTTCACAATTCAATAACAATTCGCTAACAACTAGTTAACAATTCATTAACAAGCAGCTAACAAGCAGCTAACAACTTGTTCACAATTCATTAACAAGCAGCTAACAACTTGTTCACAATTCATTAACAAACAGCTAACAAGCAGTTAAGAACTCGTTAACAGTTCATTAACAAGCAGCTAACAAGCAGCTAACAACTTGTTCACAATTCAGTAACAAACAGCTAACAAGCAGCTAACAACTTGTTCACAATTCATTAACAAGCAGCTAACAAGCAGCTAACAACTCGTTCACAATTTATTAACAAGCAGCTAACAAGCAGATAACAACTTGTTCACAATTCATTAACAAGCAGCTAACAAGCAGCTAACGACTCGTTCAAAATTCATTAACAAGCAGCTAACAAGCAGCTAACAACTTGTTCACAATTCATTAGCAAGCAGCTAACAAGCAGCTAACAACTTGTTCACAATTCATTAACAAGCAGCTAACAACTTGTTCACAATTCATTAACAAGCAGCTAAGAACTTGTTCACAATTCATTAACAAACAGCTAACAAGCAGTTAAGAACTTGTTCACAATTCATTAACAAGCAGCTAACAACTTGTTCACAATTTATTAATAAGCAGGTAACAACTTGTTCACAATTCATTAACAAGCAGCTAACAACTTGTTCACAATTCATTAACAAGCAGCTAACATGTTCACAATTCATTAACAAGCAGCTAACAAGCAGCTAACAATTTGTTCACAATTAATTAACAAGCAGCTAACAAGCAGCTAACAACTCGTTCACAATTCATTAACAAGCAGCTAACAAGCAGCTAAAAACTCGTTAACAAGTCATTAACAAGCAGCTAACAAGCAGCTAACAACTCGTTTACAATTCATTAACAAGCAGCTAACAAGCAGCTAACAATTCATTAACAAGCAGCTAACCACTTGTTCACAATTCAATAACAATTCGCTAACAACTAGTTAACAATTCATTAACAAGCAGCTAACAAGCAGCTAACAACTTGTTCACAATTCATTAACAAGAAGCTAACAAGCAGTTAAGAACTCGTTAACAGTTCATTAACAAGCAGCTAACAAGCAGCTAACAACTTGTTCACATTTCATTCACAAGCAGCTAACAACTTGTTCACAATTCATTAACAAGCAGCTAACAACTTGTTCACAATTCATTAACAAGCAGCTAAGAACTTGTTCACAATTCATTAACAAACAGCTAACAAGCAGTTAAGAACTTGTTCACAATTCATTAACAAGCAGCTAACAACTTGTTCACAATTTATTAATAAGCAGGTAACAACTTGTTCACAATTCATTAACAAGCAGCTAACAACTTGTTCACAATTCATTAACAAGCAGCTAACAACTTGTTCACAATTCATTAACAAGCAGCTAACAAGCAGCTAACAATTTGTTCACAATTAATTAACAAGCAGCTAACAAGCAGCTAACAACTCGTTCACAATTCATTAACAAGCAGCTAACAAGCAGCTAAAAACTCGTTAACAAGTCATTAACAAGCAGCTAACAAGCAGCTAACAACTCGTTTACAATTCATTAACAAGCAGCTAACAAGCAGCTAACAATTCATTAACAAGCAGCTAACAACTTGTTCACAATTCAATAACAATTCGCTAACAACTAGTTAACAATTCATTAACAAGCAGCTAACAAGCAGCTAACAACTTGTTCACAATTCATTAACAAGAAGCTAACAAGCAGTTAAGAACTCGTTAACAGTTCATTAACAAGCAGCTAACAAGCAGCTAACAACTTGTGCACAATTCAGTAACAAACAGCTAACAAGCAGCTAACAACTTGTTCACAATTCATTAACAAGCAGCTAACAAGCAGCTAACAACTCGTTCACAATTTATTAACAAGCAGCTAACAAGCAGCTAACAACTTGTTCACAATTCATTAACAAGCAGCTAACAAGCAGCTAACAACTCGTTCAAAATTCATTAACAAGCAGCTAACAAGCAGCTAACAACTAGTTAACAATTCATTGACAAGCAGCTAACAAGCAGCTAAAAACTCTTTCACAATTCATTAACAAGCAGCTAACAACTTGTTCACAATTCATTCACAAGCAGCTAACAACTTGTTCACAATTCATTAACAAGCAGCTAACAACTTGTTCACAATTCATTAACAAGCAGCTAACAACTTGTTCACAATTCATTAACAAGCAGCTAACAAGCAGCTAACAATTTGTTCACAATTAATTAACAAGCAGCTAACAAGCAGCTAACAACTCGTTCACAATTCATTAACAAGCAGCTAGCAAGCAGCTAACAACTCGTTAACAAGTCATTAACAAGCAGCTAACAAGCAGCTAACAACTCGTTCACAATTCATTAACAAGCAGCTAACAAGCAGCTAACAATTCATTAACAAGCAGCTAACAACTTGTTCACAATTCAATAACAATTCGCTAACAACTAGTTAACAATTCATTAACAAGCAGCTAACAAGCAGCTAACAACTTGTTCACAATTCATTAACAAGCAGCTAACAACTTGTTCACAATTCATTAACAAACAGCTAACAAGCAGTTAAGAACTTGTTCACAATTCATTAACAAGCAGCTAACAACTTGTTCACAATTTATTAATAAGCAGGTAACAACTTGTTCACAATTCATTAACAAGCAGCTAACAACTTGTTCACAATTCATTAACAAGCAGCTAACATGTTCACAATTCATTAACAAGCAGCTAACAAGCAGCTAACAATTTGTTCACAATTAATTAACAAGCAGCTAACAAGCAGCTAACAACTCGTTCACAATTCATTAACAAGCAGCTAACAAGCAGCTAAAAACTCGTTAACAAGTCATTAACAAGCAGCTAACAAGCAGCTAACAACTCGTTTACAATTCATTAACAAGCAGCTAACAAGCAGCTAACAATTCATTAACAAGCAGCTAACCACTTGTTCACAATTCAATAACAATTCGCTAACAACTAGTTAACAATTCATTAACAAGCAGCTAACAAGCAGCTAACAACTTGTTCACAATTCATTAACAAGAAGCTAACAAGCAGTTAAGAACTCGTTAACAGTTCATTAACAAGCAGCTAACAAGCAGCTAACAACTTGTTCACATTTCATTCACAAGCAGCTAACAACTTGTTCACAATTCATTAACAAGCAGCTAACAACTTGTTCACAATTCATTAACAAGCAGCTAAGAACTTGTTCACAATTCATTAACAAACAGCTAACAAGCAGTTAAGAACTTGTTCACAATTCATTAACAAGCAGCTAACAACTTGTTCACAATTTATTAATAAGCAGGTAACAACTTGTTCACAATTCATTAACAAGCAGCTAACAACTTGTTCACAATTCATTAACAAGCAGCTAACAACTTGTTCACAATTCATTAACAAGCAGCTAACAAGCAGCTAACAATTTGTTCACAATTAATTAACAAGCAGCTAACAAGCAGCTAACAACTCGTTCACAATTCATTAACAAGCAGCTAACAAGCAGCTAAAAACTCGTTAACAAGTCATTAACAAGCAGCTAACAAGCAGCTAACAACTCGTTTACAATTCATTAACAAGCAGCTAACAAGCAGCTAACAATTCATTAACAAGCAGCTAACAACTTGTTCACAATTCAATAACAATTCGCTAACAACTAGTTAACAATTCATTAACAAGCAGCTAACAAGCAGCTAACAACTTGTTCACAATTCATTAACAAGAAGCTAACAAGCAGTTAAGAACTCGTTAACAGTTCATTAACAAGCAGCTAACAAGCAGCTAACAACTTGTTCACAATTCAGTACCAAACAGCTAACAAGCAGCTAACAACTTGTTCACAATTCATTAACAAGCAGCTAACAAGCAGCTAACAACTCGTTCACAATTTATTAACAAGCAGCTAACAAGCAGCTAACAACTTGTTCACAATTCATTAACAAGCAGCTAACAAGCAGCTAACAACTCGTTCAAAATTCATTAACAAGCAGCTAACAAGCAGCTAACAACTAGTTAACAATTCATTGACAAGCAGCTAACAAGCAGCTAAAAACTCTTTCACAATTCATTAACAAGCAGCTAACAACTTGTTCACAATTCATTCACAAGCAGCTAACAACTTGTTCACAATTCATTAACAAGCAGCTAACAACTTGTTCACAATTCATTAACAAGCAGCTAACAACTTGTTCACAATTCATTAACAAGCAGCTAACAACTTGTTCACAATTCATTAACAAGCAGCTAACAAGCAGCTAACAATTTGTTCACAATTAATTAACAAGCAGCTAACAAGCAGCTAACAACTCGTTCACAATTCATTAACAAGCAGCTAACAAGCAGCTAACAACTCGTTAACAAGTCATTAACAAGCAGCTAACAAGCAGCTAACAACTCGTTCACAATTCATTAACAAGCAGCTAACAGGCAGCTAACAATTCATTAACAAGCAGCTAACAACTTGTTCACAATTCAATAACAATTCGCTAACAACTAGTTAACAATTCATTAACAAGCAGCTAACAAGCAGCTAACAACTTGTTCACAATTCATTAACAAGCAGCTAACAACTTGTTCACAATTCATTAACAAACAGCTAACAAGCAGTTAAGAACTCGTTAACAGTTCATTAACAAGCAGCTAACAAGCAGCTAACAACTTGTTCACAATTCAGTAACAAACAGCTAACAAGCAGCTAACAACTTGTTCACAATTCATTAACAAGCAGCTAACAAGCAGCTAACAACTCGTTCACAATTTATTAACAAGCAGCTAACAAGCAGATAACAACTTGTTCACAATTCATTAACAAGCAGCTAACAAGCAGCTAACGACTCGTTCAAAATTCATTAACAAGCAGCTAACAAGCAGCTAACAACTAGTTAACAATTCATTGACAAGCAGCTAACAAGCAGCTAAAAACTCCTTCACAATTTATTAACAAGCAGCTAACAACTTGTTCACAATTCATTCACAAGCAGCTAACAACTTGTTCACAATTCATTAACAAGCAGCTAACAACTTGTTCACAATTCATTAACAAGCAGCTAACAACTTGTTCACAATTCATTAACAAACAGCTAACAAGCAGTTAAGAACTTGTTCACAATTCATTAACAAGCAGCTAAAAACTTGTTCACAATTCATTAACAAGCAGGTAACAACTTGTTCACAATTCAATAACAAGCAGCTAACAACTTGTTCACAATTCATTAACAAGCAGCTAACAAGCAGCTCACAAGCAGCTAAGAACTTGTTCACAATTCATTAACAAGCAGCTAAGAACTTGTTCACAATTCATTAACAAGCAGCTAACAACTTGTTCACAATTCATTAACAAGCAGCTAACAAGCAGCTCACAAGCAGCTAACAACTTGTTCACAATTCATTAACAAGCAGCTAAGAACTTGTTCACAATTCATTAACAAGCAGCTAACAAGCAGCTCACAAGCAGCTAACAACTTGTTCACAATTCATTAACAAGCAGCTAACAAGCAGCTAACAATTTGTTCACAATTAACAAGCAGCTAACAAGCAGCTAACAACTCGTTCACAATTCATTAACAAGCAGCTAACAAGCAGCTAACAACTCGTTAACAAGTCATTAACAAGCAGCTAACAAGCAGCTAACAACTCGTTCACAATTCATTAACAAGCAGCTAACAACTTGTTCACAATTCAATAACAATTCGCTAACAACTAGTTAACAATTCATTAACAAGCAGCTAACAAGCAGCTAACAACTTGTTCACAATTCATTAACAAGCAGCTAACAACTTGTTCACAATTCATTAACAAGCAGCTCACAAGCAGCTAACAACTTGTTCACAATTCATTAACAAGCAGCTAACAAGCAGCTAACAACTCGTTAATAATTCATGAACAAGCAGCTAACAAGCAGCTAACAACTCGTTCATGAACAAGCAGCTAACAAGCAGCTAACAACTTGTTCACAATTCATTAATAAGCAGCAAACAACTAGTTAACAATTCATTGACAAGCAGCTAAGAAGCAGCTAAAAACTCCTTCACAATTCATTAACAAGCAGCTAACAACTTGTTCACATTTCATTCACAAGCAGCTAACAACTTGTTCACAATTCATTAAGAAGCAGCTAACAACTTGTTCACAATTCATTAACAAGCAGCTAACAACTTGTTCACAATTCATTAACAAACAGCTAACAAGCAGTTAAGAACTTGTTCACAATTCATTAACAAGCAGCTAACAACTTGTTCACAATTTATTAATAAGCAGGTAACAACTTGTTCACAATTCATTAACAAGCAGCTAACAACTTGTTCACAATTCATTAACAAGCAGCTAACAACTTGTTCACAATTCATTAACAAGCAGCTAACAAGCAGCTAACAATTTGTTCACAATTAATTAACAAGCAGCTAACAAGCAGCTAACAACTCGTTCACAATTCATTAACAAGCAGCTAACAAGCAGCTAACAACTCGTTAACAAGTCATTAACAAGCAGCTAACAAGCAGCTAACAACTCGTTCACAATTCATTAACAAGCAGCTAACAAGCAGCTAACAATTCATTAACAAGCAGCTAAGAACTTGTTCACAATTCATTAACAAACAGCTAACAAGCAGTTAAGAACTTGTTCACAATTCATTAACAAGCAGCTAACAACTTGTTCACAATTTATTAATAAGCAGGTAACAACTTGTTCACAATTCATTAACAAGCAGCTAACAACTTGTTCACAATTCATTAACAAGCAGCTAACATGTTCACAATTGATTAACAAGCAGCTAACAAGCAGCTAACAATTTGTTCACAATTAATTAACAAGCAGCTAACAAGCAGCTAACAACTCGTTCACAATTCATTAACAAGCAGCTAACAAGCAGCTAAAAACTCGTTAACAAGTCATTAACAAGCAGCTAACAAGCAGCTAACAACTCCTTTACAATTCATTAACAAGCAGCTAACAAGCAGCTAACAATTCATTAACAAGCAGCTAACCACTTGTTCACAATTCAATAACAATTCGCTAACAACTAGTTAACAATTCATTAACAAGCAGCTAACAAGCAGCTAACAACTCGTTCACAATTTATTAACAAGCAGCTAACAAGCAGATAACAACTTGTTCACAATTCATTAACAAGCAGCTAACAAGCAGCTAACGACTCGTTCAAAATTCATTAACAAGCAGCTAACAAGCAGCTAACAACTAGTTAACAATTCATTGACAAGCAGCTAACAAGCAGCTAAAAACTCCTTCACAATTTATTAACAAGCAGCTAACAACTTGTTCACAATTCATTCACAAGCAGCTAACAACTTGTTCACAATTCATTAACAAGCAGCTAACAACTTGTTCACAATTCATTAACAAGCAGCTAACAACTTGTTCACAATTCATTAACAAACAGCTAACAAGCAGTTAAGAACTTGTTCACAATTCATTAACAAGCAGCTAAAAACTTGTTCACAATTCATTAACAAGCAGGTAACAACTTGTTCACAATTCAATAACAAGCAGCTAACAACTTGTTCACAATTCATTAACAAGCAGCTAACAAGCAGCTCACAAGCAGCTAAGAACTTGTTCACAATTCATTAACAAGCAGCTAAGAACTTGTTCACAATTCATTAACAAGCAGCTAACAACTTGTTCACAATTCATTAACAAGCAGCTAACAAGCAGCTCACAAGCAGCTAACAACTTGTTCACAATTCATTAACAAGCAGCTAAGAACTTGTTCACAATTCATTAACAAGCAGCTAACAAGCAGCTCACAAGCAGCTAACAACTTGTTCACAATTCATTAACAAGCAGCTAACAAGCAGCTAACAATTTGTTCACAATTAACAAGCAGCTAACAAGCAGCTAACAACTCGTTCACAATTCATTAACAAGCAGCTAACAAGCAGCTAACAACTCGTTAACAAGTCATTAACAAGCAGCTAACAAGCAGCTAACAACTCGTTCACAATTCATTAACAAGCAGCTAACAACTTGTTCACAATTCAATAACAATTCGCTAACAACTAGTTAACAATTCATTAACAAGCAGCTAACAAGCAGCTAACAACTTGTTCACAATTCATTAACAAGCAGCTAACAACTTGTTCACAATTCATTAACAAGCAGCTCACAAGCAGCTAACAACTTGTTCACAATTCATTAACAAGCAGCTAACAAGCAGCTAACAACTCGTTAATAATTCATGAACAAGCAGCTAACAAGCAGCTAACAACTCGTTCATGAACAAGCAGCTAACAAGCAGCTAACAACTTGTTCACAATTCATTAATAAGCAGCTAACAACTAGTTAACAATTCATTGACAAGCAGCTAAGAAGCAGCTAAAAACTCCTTCACAATTCATTAACAAGCAGCTAACAACTTGTTCACATTTCATTCACAAGCAGCTAACAACTTGTTCACAATTCATTAAGAAGCAGCTAACAACTTGTTCACAATTCATTAACAAGCAGCTAACAACTTGTTCACAATTCATTAACAAACAGCTAACAAGCAGTTAAGAACTTGTTCACAATTCATTAACAAGCAGCTAACAACTTGTTCACAATTTATTAATAAGCAGGTAACAACTTGTTCACAATTCATTAACAAGCAGCTAACAACTTGTTCACAATTCATTAACAAGCAGCTAACAACTTGTTCACAATTCATTAACAAGCAGCTAACAAGCAGCTAACAATTTGTTCACAATTAATTAACAAGCAGCTAACAAGCAGCTAACAACTCGTTCACAATTCATTAACAAGCAGCTAACAAGCAGCTAACAACTCGTTAACAAGTCATTAACAAGCAGCTAACAAGCAGCTAACAACTCGTTCACAATTCATTAACAAGCAGCTAACAAGCAGCTAACAATTCATTAACAAGCAGCTAAGAACTTGTTCACAATTCATTAACAAACAGCTAACAAGCAGTTAAGAACTTGTTCACAATTCATTAACAAGCAGCTAACAACTTGTTCACAATTTATTAATAAGCAGGTAACAACTTGTTCACAATTCATTAACAAGCAGCTAACAACTTGTTCACAATTCATTAACAAGCAGCTAACATGTTCACAATTCATTAACAAGCAGCTAACAAGCAGCTAACAATTTGTTCACAATTAATTAACAAGCAGCTAACAAGCAGCTAACAACTCGTTCACAATTCATTAACAAGCAGCTAACAAGCAGCTAAAAACTCGTTAACAAGTCATTAACAAGCAGCTAACAAGCAGCTAACAACTCGTTTACAATTCATTAACAAGCAGCTAACAAGCAGCTAACAATTCATTAACAAGCAGCTAACCACTTGTTCACAATTCAATAACAATTCGCTAACAACTAGTTAACAATTCATTAACAAGCAGCTAACAAGCAGCTAACAACTTGTTCACAATTCATTAACAAGAAGCTAACAAGCAGTTAAGAACTCGTTAACAGTTCATTAACAAGCAGCTAACAAGCAGCTAACAACTTGTTCACATTTCATTCACAAGCAGCTAACAACTTGTTCACAATTCATTAACAAGCAGCTAACAACTTGTTCACAATTCATTAACAAGCAGCTAAGAACTTGTTCACAATTCATTAACAAACAGCTAACAAGCAGTTAAGAACTTGTTCACAATTCATTAACAAGCAGCTAACAACTTGTTCACAATTTATTAATAAGCAGGTAACAACTTGTTCACAATTCATTAACAAGCAGCTAACAACTTGTTCACAATTCATTAACAAGCAGCTAACAACTTGTTCACAATTCATTAACAAGCAGCTAACAAGCAGCTAACAATTTGTTCACAATTAATTAACAAGCAGCTAACAAGCAGCTAACAACTCGTTCACAATTCATTAACAAGCAGCTAACAAGCAGCTAAAAACTCGTTAACAAGTCATTAACAAGCAGCTAACAAGCAGCTAACAACTCGTTTACAATTCATTAACAAGCAGCTAACAAGCAGCTAACAATTCATTAACAAGCAGCTAACAACTTGTTCACAATTCAATAACAATTCGCTAACAACTAGTTAACAATTCATTAACAAGCAGCTAACAAGCAGCTAACAACTTGTTCACAATTCATTAACAAGAAGCTAACAAGCAGTTAAGAACTCGTTAACAGTTCATTAACAAGCAGCTAACAAGCAGCTAACAACTTGTGCACAATTCAGTAACAAACAGCTAACAAGCAGCTAACAACTTGTTCACAATTCATTAACAAGCAGCTAACAAGCAGCTAACAACTCGTTCACAATTTATTAACAAGCAGCTAACAAGCAGCTAACAACTTGTTCACAATTCATTAACAAGCAGCTAACAAGCAGCTAACAACTCGTTCAAAATTCATTAACAAGCAGCTAACAAGCAGCTAACAACTAGTTAACAATTCATTGACAAGCAGCTAACAAGCAGCTAAAAACTCTTTCACAATTCATTAACAAGCAGCTAACAACTTGTTCACAATTCATTCACAAGCAGCTAACAACTTGTTCACAATTCATTAACAAGCAGCTAACAACTTGTTCACAATTCATTAACAAGCAGCTAACAACTTGTTCACAATTCATTAACAAGCAGCTAACAAGCAGCTAACAATTTGTTCACAATTAATTAACAAGCAGCTAACAAGCAGCTAACAACTCGTTCACAATTCATTAACAAGCAGCTAGCAAGCAGCTAACAACTCGTTAACAAGTCATTAACAAGCAGCTAACAAGCAGCTAACAACTCGTTCACAATTCATTAACAAGCAGCTAACAAGCAGCTAACAATTCATTAACAAGCAGCTAACAACTTGTTCACAATTCAATAACAATTCGCTAACAACTAGTTAACAATTCATTAACAAGCAGCTAACAAGCAGCTAACAACTTGTTCACAATTCATTAACAAGCAGCTAACAACTTGTTCACAATTCATTAACAAACAGCTAACAAGCAGTTAAGAACTTGTTCACAATTCATTAACAAGCAGCTAACAACTTGTTCACAATTTATTAATAAGCAGGTAACAACTTGTTCACAATTCATTAACAAGCAGCTAACAACTTGTTCACAATTCATTAACAAGCAGCTAACATGTTCACAATTCATTAACAAGCAGCTAACAAGCAGCTAACAATTTGTTCACAATTAATTAACAAGCAGCTAACAAGCAGCTAACAACTCGTTCACAATTCATTAACAAGCAGCTAACAAGCAGCTAAAAACTCGTTAACAAGTCATTAACAAGCAGCTAACAAGCAGCTAACAACTCGTTTACAATTCATTAACAAGCAGCTAACAAGCAGCTAACAATTCATTAACAAGCAGCTAACCACTTGTTCACAATTCAATAACAATTCGCTAACAACTAGTTAACAATTCATTAACAAGCAGCTAACAAGCAGCTAACAACTTGTTCACAATTCATTAACAAGAAGCTAACAAGCAGTTAAGAACTCGTTAACAGTTCATTAACAAGCAGCTAACAAGCAGCTAACAACTTGTTCACATTTCATTCACAAGCAGCTAACAACTTGTTCACAATTCATTAACAAGCAGCTAACAACTTGTTCACAATTCATTAACAAGCAGCTAAGAACTTGTTCACAATTCATTAACAAACAGCTAACAAGCAGTTAAGAACTTGTTCACAATTCATTAACAAGCAGCTAACAACTTGTTCACAATTTATTAATAAGCAGGTAACAACTTGTTCACAATTCATTAACAAGCAGCTAACAACTTGTTCACAATTCATTAACAAGCAGCTAACAACTTGTTCACAATTCATTAACAAGCAGCTAACAAGCAGCTAACAATTTGTTCACAATTAATTAACAAGCAGCTAACAAGCAGCTAACAACTCGTTCACAATTCATTAACAAGCAGCTAACAAGCAGCTAAAAACTCGTTAACAAGTCATTAACAAGCAGCTAACAAGCAGCTAACAACTCGTTTACAATTCATTAACAAGCAGCTAACAAGCAGCTAACAATTCATTAACAAGCAGCTAACAACTTGTTCACAATTCAATAACAATTCGCTAACAACTAGTTAACAATTCATTAACAAGCAGCTAACAAGCAGCTAACAACTTGTTCACAATTCATTAACAAGAAGCTAACAAGCAGTTAAGAACTCGTTAACAGTTCATTAACAAGCAGCTAACAAGCAGCTAACAACTTGTTCACAATTCAGTACCAAACAGCTAACAAGCAGCTAACAACTTGTTCACAATTCATTAACAAGCAGCTAACAAGCAGCTAACAACTCGTTCACAATTTATTAACAAGCAGCTAACAAGCAGCTAACAACTTGTTCACAATTCATTAACAAGCAGCTAACAAGCAGCTAACAACTCGTTCAAAATTCATTAACAAGCAGCTAACAAGCAGCTAACAACTAGTTAACAATTCATTGACAAGCAGCTAACAAGCAGCTAAAAACTCTTTCACAATTCATTAACAAGCAGCTAACAACTTGTTCACAATTCATTCACAAGCAGCTAACAACTTGTTCACAATTCATTAACAAGCAGCTAACAACTTGTTCACAATTCATTAACAAGCAGCTAACAACTTGTTCACAATTCATTAACAAGCAGCTAACAACTTGTTCACAATTCATTAACAAGCAGCTAACAAGCAGCTAACAATTTGTTCACAATTAATTAACAAGCAGCTAACAAGCAGCTAACAACTCGTTCACAATTCATTAACAAGCAGCTAACAAGCAGCTAACAACTCGTTAACAAGTCATTAACAAGCAGCTAACAAGCAGCTAACAACTCGTTCACAATTCATTAACAAGCAGCTAACAGGCAGCTAACAATTCATTAACAAGCAGCTAACAACTTGTTCACAATTCAATAACAATTCGCTAACAACTAGTTAACAATTCATTAACAAGCAGCTAACAAGCAGCTAACAACTTGTTCACAATTCATTAACAAGCAGCTAACAACTTGTTCACAATTCATTAACAAACAGCTAACAAGCAGTTAAGAACTCGTTAACAGTTCATTAACAAGCAGCTAACAAGCAGCTAACAACTTGTTCACAATTCAGTAACAAACAGCTAACAAGCAGCTAACAACTTGTTCACAATTCATTAACAAGCAGCTAACAAGCAGCTAACAACTCGTTCACAATTTATTAACAAGCAGCTAACAAGCAGATAACAACTTGTTCACAATTCATTAACAAGCAGCTAACAAGCAGCTAACGACTCGTTCAAAATTCATTAACAAGCAGCTAACAAGCAGCTAACAACTAGTTAACAATTCATTGACAAGCAGCTAACAAGCAGCTAAAAACTCCTTCACAATTTATTAACAAGCAGCTAACAACTTGTTCACAATTCATTCACAAGCAGCTAACAACTTGTTCACAATTCATTAACAAGCAGCTAACAACTTGTTCACAATTCATTAACAAGCAGCTAACAACTTGTTCACAATTCATTAACAAACAGCTAACAAGCAGTTAAGAACTTGTTCACAATTCATTAACAAGCAGCTAACAACTTGTTCACAATTCATTAACAAGCAGGTAACAACTTGTTCACAATTCAATAACAAGCAGCTAACAACTTGTTCACAATTCATTAACAAGCAGCTAACAAGCAGCTCACAAGCAGCTAATAACTTGTTCACAATTCATTAACAAGCAGCTAAGAACTTGTTCACAATTCATTAACAAGCAGCTAACAACTTGTTCACAATTCATTAACAAGCAGCTAACAAGCAGCTCACAAGCAGCTAACAACTTGTTCACAATTCATTAACAAGCAGCTAAGAACTTGTTCACAATTCATTAACAAGCAGCTAACAAGCAGCTCACAAGCAGCTAACAACTTGTTCACAATTCATTAACAAGCAGCTAACAAGCAGCTAACAATTTGTTCACAATTAACAAGCAGCTAACAAGCAGCTAACAACTCGTTCACAATTCATTAACAAGCAGCTAACAAGCAGCTAACAACTCGTTAACAAGTCATTAACAAGCAGCTAACAAGCAGCTAACAACTCGTTCACAATTCATTAACAAGCAGCTAACAACTTGTTCACAATTCAATAACAATTCGCTAACAACTAGTTAACAATTCATTAACAAGCAGCTAACAAGCAGCTAACAACTTGTTCACAATTCATTAACAAGCAGCTAACAACTTGTTCACAATTCATTAACAAGCAGCTCACAAGCAGCTAACAACTTGTTCACAATTCATTAACAAGCAGCTAACAAGCAGCTAACAACTCGTTAATAATTCATGAACAAGCAGCTAACAAGCAGCTAACAACTCGTTCATGAACAAGCAGCTAACAAGCAGCTAACAACTTGTTCACAATTCATTAATAAGCAGCTAACAACTAGTTAACAATTCATTGACAAGCAGCTAAGAAGCAGCTAAAAACTCCTTCACAATTCATTAACAAGCAGCTAACAACTTGTTCACATTTCATTCACAAGCAGCTAACAACTTGTTCACAATTCATTAAGAAGCAGCTAACAACTTGTTCACAATTCATTAACAAGCAGCTAACAACTTGTTCACAATTCATTAACAAACAGCTAACAAGCAGTTAAGAACTTGTTCACAATTCATTAACAAGCAGCTAACAACTTGTTCACAATTTATTAATAAGCAGGTAACAACTTGTTCACAATTCATTAACAAGCAGCTAACAACTTGTTCACAATTCATTAACAAGCAGCTAACAACTTGTTCACAATTCATTAACAAGCAGCTAACAAGCAGCTAACAATTTGTTCACAATTAATTAACAAGCAGCTAACAAGCAGCTAACAACTCGTTCACAATTCATTAACAAGCAGCTAACAAGCAGCTAACAACTCGTTAACAAGTCATTAACAAGCAGCTAACAAGCAGCTAACAACTCGTTCACAATTCATTAACAAGCAGCTAACAAGCAGCTAACAATTCATTAACAAGCAGCTAACAACTTGTTCACAATTCAATAACAATTCGCTAACAACTAGTTAACAATTCATTAACAAGCAGCTAACAAGCAGCTAACAACTTGTTCACAATTCATTAACAAGCAGCTAACAACTTGTTCACATTTCATTAACAAACAGCTAACAAGCAGTTAAGAACTCGTTAACAGTTCATTAACAAGCAGCTCACAAGCAGCTAACAATTCATTAACAAGCAGCTACCAAGCAGCTAACAACTCATTCACAATTCATTAACAAGCAGCTAACAACTAGTTAACAATTCATTAACAAGCAGCTAACAACTCATTCACAATTCATTAACAAGCAGCTAACAAGCAGCTAACAACTCGTTAACAATTCATTAACAAGCAGCTAACAACTTGTTCACAATTCATTCACAAGCAGCTAACAACTTGTTCACAATTCATTAACAAGCAGCTAACAACTTGTTCACAATTCATTAACAAGCAGCTAACAACTTGTTCACAATTCATTAACAAGCAGCTAACAAGCAGCTAACAATTTGTTCACAATTAATTAACAAGCAGCTAACAAGCAGCTAACAACTCGTTCACAATTCATTAACAAGCAGCTAACAAGCAGCTAACAACTCGTTAACAAGTCATTAACAAGCAGCTAACAAGCAGCTAACAACTCGTTCACAATTCATTAACAAGCAGCTAACAAGCAGCTAACAATTCATTAACAAGCAGCTAACAACTTGTTCACAATTCAATAACAATTCGCTAACAACTAGTTAACAATTCATTAACAAGCAGCTAACAAGCAGCTAACAACTTGTTCACAATTCATTAACAAGCAGCTAACAACTTGTTCACAATTCATTAACAAACAGCTAACAAGCAGTTAAGAACTCGTTAACAGTTCATTAACAAGCAGCTAACAAGCAGCTAACAACTTGTTCACAATTCAGTAACAAACAGCTAACAAGCAGCTAACAACTTGTTCACAATTCATTAACAAGCAGCTAACAAGCAGCTAACAACTCGTTCACAATTTATTAACAAGCAGCTAACAAGCAGATAACAACTTGTTCACAATTCATTAACAAGCAGCTAACAAGCAGCTAACGACTCGTTCAAAATTCATTAACAAGCAGCTAACAAGCAGCTAACAACTAGTTAACAATTCATTGACAAGCAGCTAACAAGCAGCTAAAAACTCCTTCACAATTCATTAACAAGCAGCTAACAACTTGTTCACAATTCATTCACAAGCAGCTAACAACTTGTTCACAATTCATTAACAAGCAGCTAACAACTTGTTCACAATTCATTAACAAGCAGCTAACAACTTGTTCACAATTCATTAACAAACAGCTAACAAGCAGTTAAGAACTTGTTCACAATTCATTAACAAGCAGCTAACAACTTGTTCACAATTCATTAACAAGCAGGTAACAACTTGTTCACAATTCAATAACAAGCAGCTAACAACTTGTTCACAATTCATTAACAAGCAGCTAACAAGCAGCTCACAAGCAGCTAACAACTTGTTCACAATTCATTAACAAGCAGCTAAGAACTTGTTCACAATTCATTAACAAGCAGCTAACAACTTGTTCACAATTCATTAACAAGCAGCTAACAAGCAGCTCACAAGCAGCTAACAACTTGTTCACAATTCATTAACAAGCAGCTAAGAACTTGTTCACAATTAAATAACAAGCAGCTAACAACTTGTTCACAATTCATTAACAAGCAGCTAACAAGCAGCTCACAAGCAGCTAACAACTTGTTCACAATTCATTAACAAGCAGCTAACAAGCAGCTAACAATTTGTTCACAATTAACAAGCAGCTAACAAGCAGCTAACAACTCGTTCACAATTCATTAACAAGCAGCTAACAAGCAGCTAACAACTCGTTAACAAGTCATTAACAAGCAGCTAACAAGCAGCTAACAACTCGTTCACAATTCATTAACAAGCAGCTAACAACTTGTTCACAATTCAATAACAATTCGCTAACAACTAGTTAACAATTCATTAACAAGCAGCTAACAAGCAGCTAACAACTTGTTCACAATTCATTAACAAGCAGCTAACAACTTGTTCACAATTCATTAACAAGCAGCTCACAAGCAGCTAACAACTTGTTCACAATTCATTAACAAGCAGCTAACAAGCAGCTAACAACTCGTTAATAATTCATGAACAAGCAGCTAACAAGCAGCTAACAACTCGTTAATTCATGAACAAGCAGCTAACAAGCAGCTAACAACTTGTTCACAATTCATTAATAAGCAGCTAACAACTAGTTAACAATTCATTGACAAGCAGCTAAGAAGCAGCTAAAAACTCCTTCACAATTCATTAACAAGCAGCTAACAACTTGTTCACATTTCATTCACAAGCAGCTAACAACTTGTTCACAATTCATTAACAAGCAGCTAACAACTTGTTCACAATTCATTAACAAACAGCTAACAAGCAGTTAAGAACTTGTTCACAATTCATTAACAAGCAGCTAACAACTTGTTCACAATTTATTAATAAGCAGGTAACAACTTGTTCACAATTCATTAACAAGCAGCTAACAACTTGTTCACAATTCATTAACAAGCAGCTCACAAGCAGCTAACAACTCGTTCTCAATTCATTAACAAGCAGCTCACAAGCAGCTAACAATTCATTAACAAGCAGCTACCAAGCAGCTAACAATTCATTAACAAGCAGCTACCAAGCAGCTAACAAGCAGCTAACAACTCGTTCACAATTCATTAACAAGCAGCTAACAATTCATTAACAAGCAGCTAACAAGCAGTTAACAACTAGTAAGGAATTCATTAACAAGCTGCTAACAAGCAGCTAACAACTCGTTCTCAATTCATTAACAAGCAGCTCACAAGCAGCTAACAATTCATTAACAAGCAGCTACCAAGCAGCTAACAAGCAGCTAACAACTTGTTCACAATTCAATAACAATTCACTAACAACTAGTTAACAATTCATTAACAAGCAGCTAACAACTTGTTCACAATTCATTAACAAGCAGCTAACAACTAGTTAACAATTCATTAACAAGCAGCTAACAACTCGTTTACAATTCATTCACAAGCAGCTAACAAGCAGCTAACAACTTGTTAACAATTAATTAACAAGCAGCTAACAAGCAGCTAACAACTTGTTCACAATTCATTAACAAGCAGCTAAGAAGCAGCTAACAACTTGTTCACAATTCATTAACAAGCAGCTAACAACTTGTTCACAATTCATTAACAAGCAGCTAACAAGCAGTTAAGAACTTGTTCACAATTCATTAAAAAGCAGCTAACAAGCAGCTAACAACTTGTTCACAATTCATTAACAAGCAGCTAACAAGCAGCTAACAACTCCTTCACAATTCTTTAACAAACAGCTAACAAGAAGCTAACAACTTGTTCACAATTCATTACCAAGCAGCTAACATGCAGCTAACAACCCGTTCACAATTCATTAACAAGCAGCGAACAAGCAGCTAAAAACTTGTTCACAATTCATTAACAAGCAGCTAACAAGCAGCTAACAACTTGTTCACAATTCATTAACAAGCAGCTAACAACTAGTTAACAATTCATTAACAAGCAGCTAACAACTCGTTTACAATTCATTGACAAGCAGCTAACAAGCAGCTAACAACTTGTTAACAATTAATTAACAAGCAGCTAACAAGCAGCTAACAACTTGTTCACAATTCATTAACAAGCAGCTAAGAAGCAGCTAACAACTTGTTCACAATTCATTAACAAGCAGCTAACAACTTGTTCACAAATCATTAACAAGCAGCTAACAAGCAGTTAAGAACTTGTTCACAATTCATTAACAAGCAGCTAACAAGCAGCTAACAACTTGTTCACAATTCATTAACAAGCAGCTAACAAGCAGCTAACAACTCCTTCACAATTCATTACCAAGCAGCTAACAAGCAGCTAACAACTCGTTAATAATTCATGAACAAGCAGCTAACAAGCAGCTAACAACTCGTTAATTCATGAACAAGCAGCTAACAAGCAGCTAACAACTTGTTCACAATTCATTAACAAGCAGCTAACAACTAGTTAACAATTCATTGACAAGCAGCTAACAAGCAGCTAAAAACTCCTTCACAATTCATTAACAAGCAGCTAACAACTTGTTCACATTTCATTCACAAGCAGCTAACAACTTGTTCACAATTCATTAACAAGCAGCTAACAACTTGTTCACAATTCATTAACAAGCAGCTAAGAACTCGTTTACAATTCATTGACAAGCAGCTAACAAGCAGCTAACAACTTGTTAACAATTAATTAACAAGCAGCTAACAAGCAGCTAACAACTTGTTCACAATTCATTAACAAGCAGCTAAGAAGCAGCTAACAACTTGTTCACAATTCATTAACAAGCAGCTAACAACTTGTTCACAATTCATTAACAAGCAGCTAACAAGCAGTTAAGAACTTGTTCACAATTCATTAACAAGCAGCTAACAAGCAGCTAACAACTTGTTCACAATTCATGAACAAGCAGCTAACAAGCAGCTAACAACTTGTTCACAATTCATTAACAAGCAGCTAACAACTAGTTAACAATTCATTGACAAGCAGCTAACAAGCAGCTAAAAACTCCTTCACAATTCATTAACAAGCAGCTAACAACTTGTTCACATTTCATTCACAAGCAGCTAACAACTTGTTCACAATTCATTAACAAGCAGCTAACAACTTGTTCACAATTCATTAACAAGCAGCTAAGAACTTGTTCACAATTCATTAACAAACAGCTAACAAGCAGTTAAGAACTTGTTCACAATTCATTAACAAGCAGCTAACAACTTGTACACAATTTATTAATAAGCAGGTAACAACTTGTTCACAATTCATTAACAAGCAGCTAACAACTTGTTCACAATTCATTAACAAGCAGCTAACAACTTGTTCACAATTCATTAACAAGCAGCTAACAAGCAGCTAACAATTTGTTCACAATTAATTAACAAGCAGCTAACAAGCAGCTAACAACTCGTTCACAATTCATTAACAAGCAGCTAACAAGCAGCTAAAAACTCGTTAACAAGTCATTAACAAGCAGCTAACAAGCAGCTAACAACTCGTTTACAATTAATTAACAAGCAGCTAACAAGCAGCTAACAATTCATAAACAAGCAGCTAAAAACTCGTTAACAAGTCATTAACAAGCAGCTAACATGCAGCTAACAACCCGTTCACAATTCATTAACAAGCAGCGAACAAGCAGCTAAAAACTTGTTCACAATTCATTAACAAGCAGCTAACAAGCAGCTAACAACTTGTTCACAATTCATTAACAAGCAGCTAACAACTAGTTAACAATTCATTAACAAGCAGCTAACAACTCGTTTACAATTCATTGACAAGCAGCTAACAAGCAGCTAACAACTTGTTAACAATTAATTAACAAGCAGCTAACAAGCAGCTAACAACTTGTTCACAATTCATTAACAAGCAGCTAAGAAGCAGCTAACAACTTGTTCACAATTCATTAACAAGCAGCTAACAACTTGTTCACAATTCATTAACAAGCAGCTAACAAGCAGTTAAGAACTTGTTCACAATTCATTAACAAGCAGCTAACAAGCAGCTAACAACTTGTTCACAATTCATTAACAAGCAGCTAACAAGCAGCTAACAACTCCTTCACAATTCATTACCAAGCAGCTAACAAGCAGCTAACAACTCGTTAATAATTCATGAACAAGCAGCTAACAAGCAGCTAACAACTCGTTAATTCATGAACAAGCAGCTAACAAGCAGCTAACAACTTGTTCACAATTCATTAACAAGCAGCTAACAACTAGTTAACAATTCATTGACAAGCAGCTAACAAGCAGCTAAAAACTCCTTCACAATTCATTAACAAGCAGCTAACAACTTGTTCACATTTCATTCACAAGCAGCTAACAACTTGTTCACAATTCATTAACAAGCAGCTAACAACTTGTTCACAATTCATTAACAAGCAGCTAAGAACTCGTTTACAATTCATTGACAAGCAGCTAACAACCAGCTAACAACTTGTTAACAATTAATTAACAAGCAGCTAACAAGCAGCTAACAACTTGTTCACAATTCATTAACAAGCAGCTAAGAAGCAGCTAACAACTTGTTCACAATTCATTAACAAGCAGCTAACAACTTGTTCACAATTCATTAACAAGCAGCTAACAAGCAGTTAAGAACTTGTTCACAATTCATTAACAAGCAGCTAACAAGCAGCTAACAACTTGTTCACAATTCATGAACAAGCAGCTAACAAGCAGCTAACAACTTGTTCACAATTCATTAACAAGCAGCTAACAACTAGTTAACAATTCATTGACAAGCAGCTAACAAGCAGCTAAAAACTCCTTCACAATTCATTAACAAGCAGCTAACAACTTGTTCACATTTCATTCACAAGCAGCTAACAACTTGTTCACAATTCATTAACAAGCAGCTAACAACTTGTTCACAATTCATTAACAAGCAGCTAAGAACTTGTTCACAATTCATTAACAAACAGCTAACAAGCAGTTAAGAACTTGTTCACAATTCATTAACAAGCAGCTAACAACTTGTACACAATTTATTAATAAGCAGGTAACAACTTGTTCACAATTCATTAACAAGCAGCTAACAACTTGTTCACAATTCATTAACAAGCAGCTAACAACTTGTTCACAATTCATTAACAAGCAGCTAACAAGCAGCTAACAATTTGTTCACAATTAATTAACAAGCAGCTAACAAGCAGCTAACAACTCGTTCACAATTCATTAACAAGCAGCTAACAAGCAGCTAAAAACTCGTTAACAAGTCATTAACAAGCAGCTAACAAGCAGCTAACAACTCGTTTACAATTAATTAACAAGCAGCTAACAAGCAGCTAACAATTCATAAACAAGCAGCTAACAACTTGTTCACAATTCAATAACAATTCGCTAACAACTAGTTAACAATTCATTAACAAGCAGCTAACAAGCAGCTAACAACTTGTTCACAATTCATTAACAAGAAGCTAACAAGCAGTTAAGAACTCGTTAACAGTTCATTAACAAGCAGCTAACAAGCAGCTAACAACTTGTTCACATTTCATTCACAAGCAGCTAACAACTTGTTCACAATTCATTAACAAGCAGCTAACAACTTGTTCACAATTCATTAACAAGCAGCTAAGAACTTGTTCACAATTCATTAACGAACAGCTAACAAGCAGTTAAGAACTTGTTCACAATTCATTAACAAGCAGCTAACAACTTGTTCACAATTTATTAATAAGCAGGTAACAACTTGTTCACAATTCATTAACAAGCAGCTAACAACTTGTTCACAATTCATTAACAAGCAGCTAACAACTTGTTCACAATTCATTAACAAGCAGCTAACAAGCAGCTAACAATTTGTTCACAATTAATTAACAAGCAGCTAACAAGCAGCTAACAACTCGTTTACAATTCATTAACAAGCAGCTAACAAGCAGCTAACAATTCATTAACAAGCAGCTAACAACTTGTTCACAATTCAATAACAATTCGCTAACAACTAGTTAACAATTCATTAACAAGCAGCTAACAAGCAGCTAACAACTTGTTCACAATTCATTAACAAGAAGCTAACAAGCAGTTAAGAACTCGTTAACAGTTCATTAACAAGCAGCTAACAAGCAGCTAACAACTTGTTCACAATTCAGTAACAAACAGCTAACAAGCAGCTAACAACTTGTTCACAATTCATTAACAAGCAGCTAACAAGCAGCTAACAACTCGTTCACAATTTATTAACAAGCAGCTAACAAGCAGCTAACAACTTGTTCACAATTCATTAACAAGCAGCTTACAAGCAGCTAACAACTCGTTCAAAATTCATTAACAAGCAGCTAACAAGCAGCTAACAACTAGTTAACAATTCATTGACAAGCAGCTAACAAGCAGCTAAAAACTCTTTCACAATTCATTAACAAGCAGCTAACAACTTGTTCACAATTCATTCACAAGCAGCTAACAACTTGTTCACAATTCATTAACAAGCAGCTAACAACTTGTTCACAATTCATTAACAAGCAGCTAACAACTTGTTCACAATTCATTAACAAGCAGCTAACAAGCAGCTAACAATTTGTTCACAATTAATTAACAAGCAGCTAACAAGCAGCTAACAACTCGTTCACAATTCATTAAAAAGCAGCTAACAAGCAGCTAACAACTCGTTAACAAGTCATTAACAAGCAGCTAACAAGCAGCTAACAACTCGTTCACAATTCATTAACAAGCAGCTAACAAGCAGCTAACAATTCATTAACAAGCAGCTAACAACTTGTTCACAATTCAATAACAATTCGCTAACAACTAGTTAACAATTCATTAACAAGCAGCTAACAAGCAGCTAACAACTTGTTCACAATTCATTAACAAGCAGCTAACAACTTGTTCACAATTCATTAACAAACAGCTAACAAGCAGTTAAGAACTCGTTAACAGTTCATTAACAAGCAGCTAACAAGCAGCTAACAACTTGTTCACAATTCAGTAACAAACAGCTAACAAGCAGCTAACAACTTGTTCACAATTCATTAACAAGCAGCTAACAAGCAGCTAACAACTCGTTCACAATTTATTAACAAGCAGCTAACAAGCAGATAACAACTTGTTCACAATTCATTAACAAGCAGCTAACAAGCAGCTAACGACTCGTTCAAAATTCATTAACAAGCAGCTAACAAGCAGCTAACAACTAGTTAACAATTCATTGACAAGCAGCTAACAAGCAGCTAAAAACTCCTTCACAATTCATTAACAAGCAGCTAACAACTTGTTCACAATTCATTCACAAGCAGCTAACAACTTGTTCACAATTCATTAACAAGCAGCTAACAACTTGTTCACAATTCATTAACAAGCAGCTAACAACTTGTTCACAATTCATTAACAAACAGCTAACAAGCAGTTAAGAACTTGTTCACAATTCATTAACAAGCAGCTAACAAGCAGTTAAGAACTTGTTCACAATTCATTAACAAGCAGCTAACAACTTGTTCACAATTCATTAACAAGCAGGTAACAACTTGTTCACAATTCTATAACAAGCAGCTAAGAACTTGTTCACAATTCATTAACAAGCAGCTAACAAGCAGCTCACAAGCAGCTAACAACTTGTTCACAATTCATTAACAAGCAGCTAAGAACTTGTTCACAATTCATTAACAAGCAGCTAACAACTTGTTCACAATTCATTAACAAGCAGCTAACAAGCAGCTCACAAGCAGCTAACAACTTGTTCACAATTCATTAACAAGCAGCTAACAAGCAGCTCACAAGCAGCTAACAACTTGTTCACAATTCATTAACAAGCAGCTAAGAAGCAGCTAACAATTTGTTCACAATTAACAAGCAGCTAACAAGCAGCTAACAACTCGTTCACAATTCATTAACAAGCAGCTAACAAGCAGCTAACAACTCGTTAACAAGTCATTAACAAGCAGCTAACAAGCAGCTAACAACTCGTTCACAATTCATTAACAAGCAGCTAACAACTTGTTCACAATTCAATAACAATTCGCTAACAACTAGTTAACAATTCATTAACAAGCAGCTAACAAGCAGCTAACCACTTGTTCACAATTCATTAACAAGCAGCTAACAACTTGTTCACAATTCATTAACAAGCAGCTCACAAGCAGCTAACAACTTGTTCACAATTCATTAACAAGCAGCTAACAAGCAGCTAACAACTCGTTAATAATTCATGAACAAGCAGCTAACAAGCAGCTAACAACTCGTTAATTCATGAACAAGCAGCTAACAAGCAGCTAACAACTTGTTCACAATTCATTAATAAGCAGCTAACAACTAGTTAACAATTCATTGACAAGCAGCTAAGAAGCAGCTAAAAACTCCTTCACAATTCATTAACAAGCAGCTAACAACTTGTTCACATTTCATTCACAAGCAGCTAACAACTTGTTCACAATTCATTAACAAGCAGCTAACAACTTGTTCACAATTCATTAACAAGCAGCTAACAACTTGTTCACAATTCATTAACAAACAGCTAACAAGCAGTTAAGAACTCGTTAATTCATGAACAAGCAGCTAACAAGCAGCTAACAACTTGTTCACAATTCATTAATAAGCAGCTAACAACTAGTTAACAATTCATTGACAAGCAGCTAAGAAGCAGCTAAAAACTCCTTCACAATTCATTAACAAGCAGCTAACAACTTGTTCACATTTCATTCACAAGCAGCTAACAACTTGTTCACAATTCATTAACAAGCAGCTAACAACTTGTTCACAATTCATTAACAAGCAGCTAACAACTTGTTCACAATTCATTAACAAACAGCTAACAAGCAGTTAAGAACTTGTTCACAATTCATTAACAAGCAGCTAACAACTTGTTCACAATTTATTAATAAGCAGGTAACAACTTGTTCACAATTCATTAACAAGCAGCTAACAACTTGTTCACAATTCATTAACAAGCAGCTAACAACTTGTTCACAATTCATTAACAAGCAGCTAATGAGCAGCTAACAATTTGTTCACAATTAATTAACAAGCAGCTAACAAGCAGCTAACAACTCGTTCACAATTCATTAACAAGCAGCTAACAAGCAGCTAACAACTCGTTAACAAGTCATTAACAAGCAGCTAACAAGCAGCTAACAACTCGTTCACAATTCATTAACAAGCAGCTAACAAGCAGCTAACAATTCATTAACAAGCAGCTAACAACTTGTTCACAATTCAATAACAATTCGCTAACAACTAGTTAACAATTCATTAACAAGCAGCTAACAAGCAGCTAACAACTTGTTCACAATTCATTAACAAGCTGCTAACAACTTGTTCACAATTCATTAACAAGCAGCTAACAAGCAGCTAACAACTTGTTATCAATTCATTAACAAGCAGCTAACAAGCAGCTAACGACTCGTTCAAAATTCATTAACAAGCAGCTAACAAGCAGCTAACAACTAGTTAACAATTCATTGACAAGCAGCTAACAAGCAGCTAAAAACTCCTTCACAATTCATTAACAAGCAGCTAACAACTTGTTCACAATTCATTAACAAGCAGCTAACAACTTGTTCACAATTCATTAACAAACAGCTAACAAGCAGTTAAGAACTTGTTCACAATTCATTAACAAGCAGCTAACAACTTGTTCACAATTCATTAACAAGCAGGTAACAACTTGTTCACAATTCAATAACAAGCAGCTAACAACTTGTTCACAATTCATTAACAAGCAGCTAACAAGCAGCTCACAAGCAGCTAACAACTTGTTCACAATTCATTAACAAGCAGCTAAGAACTTGTTCACAATTCATTAACAAGCAGCTAACAACTTGTTCACAATTCATTAACAAGCAGCTAACAAGCAGCTCACAAGCAGCTAACAACTTGTTCACAATTCATTAACAAGCAGCAAAGAACTTGTTCACAATTAATTAACAAGCAGCTAACAACTCGTTCACAATTCATTTACAAGCAGCTAACAAGCAGCTCACAAGCAGCTAACAACTTGTTCACAATTCATTAACAAGCAGCTAACAAGCAGCTAACAATTCGTTCACAATTAACAAGCAGCTAACAAGCAGCTAACAACTCGTTCACAATTCATTAACAAGCAGCTAACAAGCAGCTAACAACTCGTTAACAAGTCATTAACAAGCAGCTAACAAGCAGCTAACAACTCGTTCACAATTCATTAACAAGCAGCTAACAAGCAGCTAACAATTCATTAACAAGCAGCTAACAACTTGTTCACAATTCAATAACAATTCGCTAACAACTAGTTAACAATTCATTAACAAGCAGCTAACAAGCAGCTAACAACTTGTTCACAATTCATTAACAAGCAGCTAACAACTTGTTCACAATTCATTAACAAACAGCTAACAAGCAGTTAAGAACTCGTTAACAGTTCATTAACAAGCAGCTAACAAGCAGCTAACAACTTGTTCACAATTCAGTAACAAACAGCTAACAAGCAGCTAACAACTTGTTCACAATTCATTAACAAGCAGCTAACAAGCAGCTAACAACTCGTTCACAATTTATTAACAAGCAGCTAACAAGCAGCTAACAACTTGTTCACAATTCATTAACAAGCAGCTAACAAGCAGCTAACGACTCGTTCAAAATTCATTAACAAGCAGCTAACAACTAGTTAACAATTCATTGACAAGCAGCTAACAAGCAGCTAAAAACTCCTTCACAATTCATTAACAAGCAGCTAACAACTTGTTCACAATTCATTAACAAGCAGCTAACAACTTGTTCACAATTCATTAACAAGCAGCTAACAACTTGTTCACAATTCATTAACAAACAGCTAACAAGCAGTTAAGAACTTGTTCACAATTCATTAACAAGCAGCTAACAACTTGTTCACAATTCATTAACAAGCAGGTAACAACTTGTTCACAATTCAATAACAAGCAGCTAACAACTTGTTCACAATTCATTAACAAGCAGCTCACAAGCAGCTAAAAACTTGTTCACAATTCATTAACAAGCAGCTAAGAACTTGTTCACAATTCATTAACAAGCAGCTAACAACTTGTTCACAATTCATTAACAAGCAGCTAACAAGCAGCTCACAAGCAGCTAACAACTTGTTCACAATTCATTAACAAGCAGCTAAGAACTTGTTCACAATTAATTAACAAGCAGCTAACAAGCAGCTAACAACTCGTTCACAATTCATTTACAAGCAGCTAACAAGCAGCTAACAACTCGTTAACAAGTCATTAACAAGCAGCTAACAAGCAGCTAACAACTTGTTCACAATTCATTAACAAGCAGCTAACAACTTGTTCACAATTCATTAACAAGCAGCTAACAACTTGTTCACAATTCATTAACAAACAGCTAACAAGCAGTTAAGAACTTGTTCACAATTCATTAACAAGCAGCTAACAACTTGTTCACAATTTATTATTAAGCAGGTAACAACTTGTTCACAATTCATTAACAAGCAGCTAACAACTTGTTCACAATTCATTAACAAGCAGCTAACAACTTGTTCACAATTAATTAACAAGCAGCTAACAAGCAGCTAACAACTCGTTCACAATTCATTAACAAGCAGCTAACAAGCAGCTAACAACTCGTTAACAAGTCATTAACAAGCAGCTAACAAGCAGCTAACAACTCGTTCACAATTCATTAACAAGCAGCTAACAAGCAGCTAACAATTCATTAACAAGCAGCTAACAACTTGTTCACAATTCATTAACAAGCAGCTAACAAGCAGCTAACAACTCGTTCACAATTTATTAACAAGCAGCTAACAAGCAGCTAACAACTTGTTCACAATTCATTAACAAGCAGCTAACAAGCAGCTAACAACTCGTTCAAAATTCATTAACAAGCAGCTAACAAGCAGCTAACAACTAGTTAACAATTCATTGACAAGCAGCTAACAAGCAGCTAAAAACTCTTTCACAATTCATTAACAAGCAGCTAACAACTTGTTCACAATTCATTCACAAGCAGCTAACCACTTGTTCACAATTCATTAACAAGCAGCTAACAACTTGTTCACAATTCATTAACAAGCAGCTAACAACTTGTTCACAATTCATTAACAAACAGCTAACAAGCAGTTAAGAACTTGTTCACAATTCATTAACAAGCAGCTAACAACTTGTTCACAATTCATTAACAAGCAGGTAACAACTTGTTCACAATTCAATAACAAGCAGCTAACAACTTGTTCACAATTCATTAACAAGCAGCTAACAAGCAGCTCACAAGCAGCTAACAACTTGTTCACAATTCATTAACAAGCAGCTAACAACTTGTTCACAATTCATTAACAAGCAGCTAACAACTTATTCACAATTCATTAACAAGCAGCTAACAAGCAGCTAACAATTTGTTCACAATTAATTAACAAGCAGCTAACAAGCAGCTAAAAACTCGTTCACAATTCATTAACAAGCAGCTAACAAGCAGCTAACAACTCGTTAACAAGTCATTAACAAGCAGCTAACAAGCAGCTAACAACTCGTTCACAATTCATTAACAAGCAGCTAACAACTTGTTCACAATTCAATAACAATTCGCTAACAACTAGTTAACAATTCATTAACAAGCAGCTAACAAGCAGCTAACAACTTGTTCACAATTCATTAACAAGCAGCTAACAACTTGTTCACAATTCATTAACAAGCAGCTAACAACTTGTTCACAATTCATTAACAAGCAGCTAACAAGCAGTTCAGAGCTTGTTCACAATTCATTAACAAACAGCTAACAAGCAGTTAAGAACTCGTTAACAGTACATTAACAAACAGCTAACAAGCAGTTAAGAACTCGTTAACAGTTCATTAACAAGCAGCTAACAAGCAGCTAACAACTTGTTCACAATTCAATAACAATTCGCTAACAACTAGTTAACAATTCATTAACAAGCAGCTAACAAGCAGCTAACAACTTGTTCACAATTCATTAACAAGCAGCTAACAAGCAGCTAACAACTCGTTCACAATTTATTAACAAGCAGCTAACAAGCAGCTAGCAACTTGTTCACAATTCATTAACAAGCAGGTAACAACTTGTTCACAATTCATTAACAAGCAGCTAACAACTAGTTAACAATTCATTAACAAGCAGCTAAAAAGAAGCTAACAACTTCTTCACAATTCATTACCAAGCAGCTAACAACTAGCTAACAACTCATTCACATTTCGTTATCAAGCACCTAGCAAGCAGCTAACAACTCGTTAGCAATTCATTAACTAGCAGCTAACAAGCAGCTAACAACTTGTTCACAATTCATTAACAAGCAGCTAAGAAGCAGCTAACAACTCGTTAACAATTTATTAACAAGCAGCTAACAAGCAGCTAACAACTCGTTAACAATTCATTAACAAGCAGCTAATCACTTGTTCACAATTCATTAACAAGCAGCTAACAAGCAGCTAACAACTCGTTCACAATTCATTAACAAGCAGCTAACAACCAGCTAACAACTTGTCCACAATTCATTAACAAGCAGCTAACAACTTGTTCATAATTCATTAACAAGCAGCTAACAACTCGTTCACAATTTATTAACAAGCAGCTAAAAACTTGTTCACATTTCATTATCAAGCAGCTAACAAGCAGCTAACAACTAGTTAGCAATTCATTAACTAGCAGCTAACATGCAGCTAAAAACTCCTTCAAAAGTCATTAAAAAGCAGCTAAAGAGCAGCTAACAACTCGTTCACAATTCATTAACAAGCAGCTAACAAGCAGCTAACAATTCATTAACAAGCAGCTAACAAGCAGCTCACAACTCTTTCACAATTCATTAACAAGCAGCTAACAACTTGTTCACAATTTAGTAACAAGCAGCTAACAAGCAGCTAAAAACTTGTTCACAATTCATTAACAAGCAGCTAACAAGCAGCTAACAACTCGTTCACAATTTATTAACAAGCAGCTAACAAGCAGCTAACAACTTGTTCACAATTCATTAACAAGCAGCTAACAAGCAGCTAACAACTCGTTCAAAATTCATTAACAAGCAGCTAACAACTTGTTCACAATTCATTGACAAGCATCTAACAACTTGTTCACAATTCATTAACAAGCAGCTAATAACTTGTTCACAATTCATTAACAAGCAGCTAACAACTTGTTTACAATTCATTAACAAACAGCTAACAAGCAGTTAAGAACTTGTTCACAATTCATTAACAAGCAGCTAACAACTTGTTCACAATTCATTAACAAGCAGCTAACAACTTATTCACAATTCATTAACAAGCAGCTAACAACTTGTTCACAATTCATTAACAAGCAGCTAACAACTTGTTCACAATTCATTAACAAGCAGCTAACAAGCAGCTAACAAGCAGCTAACAACTTGTTCACAATTCATTAACAAGCAGCTAACAACTAGTTAACAATGCATTAACAAGCAGCTAACAAGCAGCTAACAACTTGTTCACAGTTCAGTAACAAACAGCTAACAAGCAGCTAACAACTTGTTCACAATTCATTAACAAGCAGCTAACAAGCAGCTAACAAGCAGCTAACAACTCGTTCACAATTTATTAACAAGCAGCTAACAAGCAGCTAACAACTTGTTCACAATTCATTAACAAGCAGCTAACAACTTGTTCACAATTCATTAACAAGCAGCTAACAACTTGTTCACAATTCATTAACAAGCAGCAAACAAGCAGCTCACAAGCAGCTAACAACTTGTTTACAATTCATTAACAAGCAGCTAACAACTAGTTAACAATTCATTAACAAGCAGCTAACAAGCAGCTAACAACTTGTTCACAATTCAGTAACAAACAGCTAACAAGCAGCTAACAACTTGTTCATAATTCATTAACAAGCAGCTAACAAGCAGCTAACAACTCGTTCACAATTTATTAACAAGCAGCTAACAAGCAGCTAACAACTTGTTCACAATTCATTAACAAGCAGCTAACAAGCAGCTAACAACTCGTTCAAAATTCATTAACAAGCAGCTAACAAGCAGCTAACAACTAGTTAACAATTAATTGACAAGCAGCTAACAAGCAGCTAAAAACTCCTTCACAATTCATTAACAAGCAGCTAACAACTTGATCACAATTCATTCACAAGCAGCTAACAACTTGTTCACAATTCATTAACAAGCAGCTAACAACTTGTTCACAATTCATTAACAAGCAGCTAACAACTTGTTCACAATTCATTAACAAACAGCTAACAAGCAGTTAAGAACTTGTTCACAATTCATTAACAAGCAGCTAACAACTTGTTCACAATTCATTAATAAGCAGGTAACAACTCGTTAACAATTCATTAACAAGCAGCTAATCACTTGTTCACAATTCATTAACAAGCAGCTAACAAGCAGCTAACAACTCGTTCACAATTCATTAATAAGCAGCTAACAACCAGCTAACAACTTGTTCACAATTCATTAACAAGCAGCTAACAACTTGTTCATAATTCATTAACAAGCAGCTAACAACTCGTTCACAATTTATTAACAAGCAGCTAAAAACTTGTTCACATTTCATAATCAAGCAGCTAACAAGCAGCTAACAACTCGTTAGCAATTCATTAACTGGCAGCTAACAAGCAGCTAAAAACTCCTTCAAAATTCATTAACAAGCAGCTAACAAGCAGCCAACAACTCGTTCACAATTCATTAACAAGCAGCTAACAAGCAGCTAACAATTCATTAACAAGCAGCTAACAAGCAGCTCACAACTCTTTCACAATTCATTAACAAGCAGCTAACAGGCAGCTAACAACTAGTTAACAATTCATTAACAAGCAGGTAACAAGCAGCTAACAACTTGTTCACAATTCATTAACAAGCAGCTAACAACTAGTTAACAATTCATTAACAAGCAGCTAACAACTTGTTCACAATTCATTAACAAGCAGCTAACAAGCAATTAACAACTTGTTCACAATTCATTAACAAGCAGCTAACAACTTGTTCACAATTCATTAACAAACAGCTAACAAGCAGTTAAGAACTCGTTAACAGTTCATCAACAATCAGCTAACAAGCAGCTAACAACTTGTTCACAATTCAATAACAATTCACTAACAACTAGTTAACAATTCATTAACAAGCAGCTAACAACTTGTTCACAATTCATTAACAAGCAGCTAACAACTTGTTCACAATTCATTAACAAACAGCTAACAAGCATTTAAGAACTTGTTCACAATTCATTAACAAGCAGCTAAAACTTGTTCACAATTCAGTAACAAGCAGCTAACAAGCAGCTAACAACTTGTTCACAATTCATTAACAAGCAGCTAACAACTTGTTCTCAATTCGTTAACAAGCAGCTAACAACTTGTTCACAATTCAGTAACAAGCAGCTAACAAGCAGCTACCAACTCGTTCACAATTTATTAACAAGCAGCTAACAAGCAGCTAACAACTTGTTCACAATTCATTAACAAGCAGCTAACAAGCAGCTAACAACTCGTTCAAAATTCATTAACAAGCAGCTAACAAGCAGCCAACAACTCGTTCACAATTCATTAACAAGCAGCTAACAAGCAGCTAACAATTCATTAACAAGCAGCTAACAAGCAGCTCACAACTCTTTCACAATTCATTAACAAGCAGCTAACAGGCAGCTAACAACTAGTTAACAATTCATTAACAAGCAGGTAACAAGCAGCTAACAACTTGTTCACAATTCATTAACAAGCAGCTAACAACTAGTTAACAATTCATTAACAAGCAGCTAACAACTTGTTCACAATTCATTAACAAGCAGCTAACAAGCAATTAACAACTTGTTCACAATTCATTAACAAGCAGCTAACAACTTGTTCACAATTCATTAACAAACAGCTAACAAGCAGTTAAGAACTCGTTAACAGTTCATCAACAATCAGCTAACAAGCAGCTAACAACTTGTTCACAATTCAATAACAATTCACTAACAACTAGTTAACAATTCATTAACAAGCAGCTAACAACTTGTTCACAATTCATTAACAAGCAGCTAACAACTTGTTCACAATTCATTAACAAACAGCTAACAAGCATTTAAGAACTTGTTCACAATTCATTAACAAGCAGCTAAAACTTGTTCACAATTCAGTAACAAGCAGCTAACAAGCAGCTAACAACTTGTTCACAATTCATTAACAAGCAGCTAACAACTTGTTCTCAATTCGTTAACAAGCAGCTAACAACTTGTTCACAATTCAGTAACAAGCAGCTAACAAGCAGCTACCAACTCGTTCACAATTTATTAACAAGCAGCTAACAAGCAGCTAACAACTTGTTCACAATTCATTAACAAGCAGCTAACAAGCAGCTAACAACTCGTTCAAAATTCATTAACAAGCAGCTAACAACTTGTTCACAATTCATTCACAAGCATCTAACAACTTGTTCACAATTCATTAACAAGCAGCTAACAACTTGTTCACAATTCATTAACAAGCAGCTAACAACTTGTTCACAATTCATTAACAAACAGCTAACAAGCAGTTAAGAACTTGTTCACAATTCATTAACAAGCAGCTAACAACTTGTTCACAATTCATTAACAAGCAGCTAACAACTTGTTCAAAATTCATTAACAAGCAGCTAACGACTTGTTCACAATTCATTAACAAGCAGCTAACAACTTGTTCATAATTCATTAACAAGCAGCTAACAACTTGTTCACAATTCATTAACAAGCAGCTAACAAGCAGCTCACAAGCAGCTAACAACTTGTTCACAATTCATTAACAAACAGCTAACAAGCAGTTAAGAACTTGTTCACAATTCATTAACAAGCAGCTAACAACTTGTTCACAATTCATTAACAAGCAGCTAACAACTTGTTCACAATTCATTAACAAGCAGCTAACAACTTGTTCACAATTCATTAACAAGCAGCTAACAACTTGTTCACAATTCATTAACAAGCAGCTAACAAGCAGCTCACAAGCAGCTAACAACTTGTTCACAATTCATTAACAAGCAGCTAAATACTAGTTAACAATTCATTAACAAGCAGCTAACAAGCAGCTAACAACTTGTTCACAATTCAGTAACAAACAGCTAACAAGCAGCTAACAACTTGTTCACAATTCATTAACAAGCAGCTAACAAGCAGCTAACAACTCGTTCACAATTTATTAACAAGCAGCTAACAAGCAGCTAACAACTTGTTCACAATTCATTAACAAGCAGCTAACAACTTGTTCACAATTCATTAACAAGCAGCTAACAACTTGTTCACAATTCATTAACAAGCAGCTAACAAGCAGCTAACAACTTGTTCACAATTCATTAACAAGCAGCCAACAAGCAGCTAACAACTCGTTCAAAATTCATTAACAAGCAGCTAACAAGCAGCTAACAACTAGTTAACAATTCATTAACAAGCAGCTAACAAGCAGCTAACAAGCAGCTAAAAACTCCTTCACAATTCATTAACAAGCAGCTAACAACTTGTTCACAATTCATTCACAAGCAGCTAACAACTTGTTCACAATTCATTAACAAGCAGCTAACAACTTGTTCACAATTCATTAACAAGCAGCTAACAACTTGTTCGCAATTCATTAACAAACAGCTAACAAGCAGTTAAGAACTTGTTCACAATTCATTAACAAGCAGCTAACAACTTGTTCACAATTCATTAATAAGCAGGTAACAACTTGTTCACAATTCATTAACAAGCAGCTAACAACTTGTTCACAATTCATTAACATGCAGCTAACAACTTGTTCACAATTCATTAACAAGCAGCTCACAAGCAGCTAACAACTTGTTCACAATTCATTAACAAGCAGCTAACAACTAGTTAACAATTCATTAACAAGCAGCTAACAAGCAGCTAACAACTTGTTCACAATTCAGTAACAAACAGCTAACAAGCAGCTAACAACTTGTTCACAATTCATTAACAAGCAGCTAACAAGCAGCTAACAACTCGTTCACAATTTATTAACAAGCAGCTAACAAGGAGCTAACAACTTGTTCACAATTCATTAACAAGCAGCTAACAACTTGTTTACAATTCATTAACAAGCAGCTAACAACTTGTTCACAATTCATTAACAAGCAGCTAACAAGCAGCTAACAACTTGTTCACAATTCATTAACAAGCAGCTACCAACTCGTTCACAATTTATTAACAAGCAGCTAACAACTTGTTCACAATTCATTAACAAGCAGCTAACAAGCAGCTAACAACTCGTTCAAAATTCATTAACAAGCAGCTAACAACTTGTTCACAATTCATTCACAAGCATATAACAACTTGTTCACAATTCATTAACAAGCAGCTAACAACTTGTTCACAATTCATTAACAAACAGCTAACAAGCAGTTAAGAACTTGTTCACAATTCATTAACAAGCAGCTAACTACTTGTTCACAATTCATTAACAAGCAGCTAACAACTTGTTCACAATTCATTAACAAGCAGCTAACAACTTGTTCACAATTCATTAACAAGCAGCTAACAACTTGTTCACAATTCATTAACAAGCAGCTAACAAGCAGCTCACAAGCAGCTAACAACTTGTTCACAATTCATTAACAAGCAGCTAACAACTAGTTAACAATTCATTAACAAGCAGCTAACAAGCAGCTAACAACTTGTTCACAATTCAGTAACAAACAGCTAACAAGCAGCTAACAACTTGTTCACAATTCATTAACAAGCAGCTAACAAGCAGCTAACAACTCGTTCACAATTTATTAACAAGCAGCTAACAAGCAGCTAACAACTTGTTCACAATTCATTAACAAGCAGCTAACAACTTGTTCACAATTCATTAACAAGCAGCTAACAACTTGTTCACAATTCATTAACAAGCAGCTAACAAGCAGCTAACAACTTGTTCACAATTCATTAACAAGCAGCCAACAAGCAGCTAACAACTCGTTCAAAATTCATTAACAAGCAGCTAACAAGCAGCTAACAACTAGTTAACAATTCATTAACAAGCAGCTAACAAGCAGCTAAAAACTCCTTCACAATTCATTAACAAGCAGCTAACAACTTGTTCACAATTCATTCACAAGCAGCTAACAACTTGTTCACAATTCATTAACAAGCAGCTAACAACTTGTTCACAATTCATTAACAAGCAGCTAACAACTTGTTCACAATTCATTAACAAACAGCTAACAAGCAGTTAAGAACTTGTTCACAATTCATTAACAAGCAACTAACAACTTGTTCACAATTCATTAATAAGCAGGTAACAACTTGTTCACAATTCATTAACAAGCAGCTAACAACTTGTTCACAATTCATTAACATGCAGCTAACAACTTGTTCACAATTCATTAACAAGCAGCTAACAAGCAGCTAACAATTTGTTCACAATTAATTAACAAGCAGCTAACAAGCAGCTAACAACTAGTTCACAATTCATTAACAAGCAGCTAACAAGCAGCTAACAACTCGTTCACAATTTATTAACAAGCAGCTAACAAGGAGCTAACAACTTGTTCACAATTCATTAACAAGCAGCTAACAACTTGTTCACAATTCATTAACAAGCAGCTAACAACTTGTTCACAATTCATTAACAAGCAGCTAACAAGCAGCTAACAACTTGTTCACAATTCATTAACAAGCAGCTACCAACTCGTTCACAATTTATTAACAAGCAGCTAACAAGCAGCTAACAACTTGTTCACAATTCATTAACAAGCAGCTAACAAGCAGCTAACAACTCGTTCAAAATTCATTAACAAGCAGCTAACAACTTGTTCACAATTCATTCACAAGCATCTAACAACTTGTTCACAATTCATTAACAAGCAGCTAACAACTTGTTCACAATTCATTAACAAACAGCTAACAAGCAGTTAAGAACTTGTTCACAATTCATTAACAAGCAGCTAACAACTTGTTCACAATTCATTAACAAGCAGCTAACAACTTGTTCACAATTCATTAACAAGCAGCTAACAACTTGTTCACAATTCATTAACAAGCAGCTAACAACTTGTTCACAATTCATTAACAAGCAGCTAACAAGCAGCTCACAAGCAGCTAACAACTTGTTCACAATTCATTAACAAGCAGCTAACAACTAGTTAACAATTCATTAACAAGCAGCTAACAAGCAGCTAACAACTTG
This sequence comes from Telmatherina bonti, assembly GCF_933228915.1. Taxonomy (NCBI): domain Eukaryota; kingdom Metazoa; phylum Chordata; class Actinopteri; order Atheriniformes; family Telmatherinidae; genus Telmatherina; species Telmatherina bonti. Next base: position 3,566,380 of record NC_136623.1, on the reverse strand, counting down.
TTCACAATTCAGTAACAAACAGCTAACAAGCAGCTAACAACTTGTTCACAATTCATTAACAAGCAGCTAACAAGCAGCTAACAACTCGTTCACAATTTATTAACAAGCAGCTAACAAGCAGCTAACAACTTGTTCACAATTCATTAACAAGCAGCTAACAACTTGTTCACAATTCATTAACAAGCAGCTAACAACTTGTTCACAATTCATTAACAAGCAGCTAACAAGCAGCTAACAACTTGTTCACAATTCATTAACAAGCAGCCAACAAGCAGCTAACAACTCGTTCAAAATTCATTAACAAGCAGCTAACAAGCAGCTAACAACTCGTTAACAATTCATTAACAAGCAGCTAACAAGCAGCTAAAAACTCCTTCACAATTCATTAACAAGCAGCTAACAACTTGTTCATAATTCATTCACAAGCAGCTAACAACTTGTTCACAATTCATTAACAAGCAGCTAACAACTTGTTCACAATTCATTAACAAGCAGCTAACAACTTGTTCACAATTCATTAACAAACAGCTAACAAGCAGTTAAGAACTTGTTCACAATTCATTAACAAGCAGCTAACAACTTGTTCACAATTCATTAATAAGCAGGTAACAACTTGTTCACAATTCATTAACAAGCAGCTAACAACTTGTTCACAATTCATTAACATGCAGCTAACAACTTGTTCACAATTCATTAACAAGCAGCTAACAAGCAGCTAACAATTTGTTCACAATTAATTAACAAGCAGCTAACAAGCAGCTAACAACTCGTTCACAATTCATTAACAAGCAGCTAACAAGCAGCTAACAACTCGTTAACAAGTCATTAACAAGCAGCTAACAAGCAGCTAACAACTCGTTCACAATTCATTAACAAGCAGCTAACAAGCAGCTAACAATTCATTAACAAGCAGCTAACAAGCAGCTAACAACTTGTTCACAATTCAATAACAATTCGCTAACAACTAGTTAACAATTCATTAACAAGCAGCTAACAAGCAGCTAACAACTTGTTCACAATTCATTAACAAGCAGCTAACAACTTGTTCACAATTCATTAACAAGCAGCTAACAACTTGTTCACAATTCATTAACAAACAGCTAACAAGCAGTTAAGAACTTGTTCACAATTCATTAACAAACAGCTAACAAGCAGTTAAGAACTCGTTAACAGTTCATTAACAAGCAGCTAACAAGCAGCTAACAACTTGTTCACAATTCAATAACAATTCGCTAACAACTAGTTAACAATTCATTAACAAGCAGCTAACAAGCAGCTAACAACTTGTTCACAATTCATTAACAAGCAGCTAACAACTTGTTCACAATTCATTAACAAGCAGCTAACAACTTGTTCACAATTCATTAACAAACAGCTAACAAGCAGTTAAGAAGTTGTTCACAATTCATTAACAAACAGCTAACAAGCAGTTAAGAACTCGTTAACAGTTCATTAACAAGCAGCTAAGAACTTGTTCACAATTCAATAACAATTCGCTAACAACTAGTTAACAATTCATTAACAAGCAGCTAACAAGCAGCTGACAACTTGTTCACAATTCATTAACAAGCAGCTAACAAGCAGCTAACAACTCGTTCACAATTTATTAACAAGCAGCTAACAAGCAGCTAACAACTTGTTCACAATTCATTAACAAGCAGGTAACAACTTGTTCACAATTCATTAACAAGCAGCTAACAACTAGTTAACAATTCATTAACAAGCAGCTAAAAAGAAGCTAACAACTTGTTCACAATTCATTAACAAGCAGCTAACAACTAGTTAACAATTCATTAACAAGCAGCTAACAAGCAGCTAACAACTTGTTCACAATTCAGTAACAAACAGCTAACAAGCAGCTAACAACTTGTTCACAATTCATTAACAAGCAGCTAACAAGCAGCTAACAACTCGTTCACAATTCATTAACAAGCAGCTAACAAGCAGCTAACAACTTGTTCACAATTCATTAACAAGCAGCTAACAACTTGTTCACAATTCATTAACAAGCAGCTAACAACTTGTTCACAATTCATTAACAAGCAGCTAACAAGCAGCTACCAACTTGTTCACAATTCATTAACAAGCAGCCAACAAGCAGCTAACAACTCGTTCAAAATTCATTAACAAGCAGCTAACAAGCAGCTAACAACTAGTTAACAATTCATTAACAAGCAGCTAACAAGCAGCTAAAAACTCCTTCACAATTCATTAACAAGCAGCTAACAACTTGTTCACAATTCATTCACAAGCAGCTAACAACTTGTTCACAATTCATTAACAAGCAGCTAACAACTTGTTCACAATTCATTAACAAGCAGCTAACAACTTGTTCACAATTCATTAACAAACAGCTAACAAGCAGTTAAGAACTTGTTCACAATTCATTAACAAGCAGCTAACAACTTGTTCACAATTCATTAATAAGCAGGTAACAACTTGTTCACAATTCATTAACAAGCAGCTAACAACTTGTTCACAATTCATTAACATGCAGCTAACAACTTGTTCACAATTCATTAACAAGCAGCTAACAAGCAGTTAAGAACTCGTTAACAGTTCATTAACAAGCAGCTAACAAGCAGCTAACAACTTGTTCACAATTCAATAACAATTCGCTAACAACTAGTTAACAATTCATTAACAAGCAGCTAACAAGCAGCTAACAACTTGTTCACAATTCATTAACAAGCAGCTAACAACTTGTTCACAATTCATTAACAAGCAGCTAACAACTTGTTCACAATTCATTAACAAACAGCTAACAAGCAGTTAAGAAGTTGTTCACAATTCATTAACAAACAGCTAACAAGCAGTTAAGAACTCGTTAACAGTTCATTAACAAGCAGCTAAGAACTTGTTCACAATTCAATAACAATTCGCTAACAACTAGTTAACAATTCATTAACAAGCAGCTAACAAGCAGCTGACAACTTGTTCACAATTCATTAACAAGCAGCTAACAAGCAGCTAACAACTCGTTCACAATTTATTAACAAGCAGCTAACAAGCAGCTAACAACTTGTTCACAATTCATTAACAAGCAGGTAACAACTTGTTCACAATTCATTAACAAGCAGCTAACAACTAGTTAACAATTCATTAACAAGCAGCTAAAAAGAAGCTAACAACTTGTTCACAATTCATTAACAAGCAGCTAACAACTAGTTAACAATTCATTAACAAGCAGCTAACAAGCAGCTAACAACTTGTTCACAATTCAGTAACAAACAGCTAACAAGCAGCTAACAACTTGTTCACAATTCATTAACAAGCAGCTAACAAGCAGCTAACAACTCGTTCACAATTCATTAACAAGCAGCTAACAAGCAGCTAACAACTTGTTCACAATTCATTAACAAGCAGCTAACAACTTGTTCACAATTCATTAACAAGCAGCTAACAACTTGTTCACAATTCATTAACAAGCAGCTAACAAGCAGCTACCAACTTGTTCACAATTCATTAACAAGCAGCCAACAAGCAGCTAACAACTCGTTCAAAATTCATTAACAAGCAGCTAACAAGCAGCTAACAACTAGTTAACAATTCATTAACAAGCAGCTAACAAGCAGCTAAAAACTCCTTCACAATTCATTAACAAGCAGCTAACAACTTGTTCACAATTCATTCACAAGCAGCTAACAACTTGTTCACAATTCATTAACAAGCAGCTAACAACTTGTTCACAATTCATTAACAAGCAGCTAACAACTTGTTCACAATTCATTAACAAACAGCTAACAAGCAGTTAAGAACTTGTTCACAATTCATTAACAAGCAGCTAACAACTTGTTCACAATTCATTAATAAGCAGGTAACAACTTGTTCACAATTCATTAACAAGCAGCTAACAACTTGTTCACAATTCATTAACATGCAGCTAACAACTTGTTCACAATTCATTAACAAGCAGCTAACAAGCAGCTAACAATTTGTTCACAATTAATTAACAAGCAGCTAACAAGCAGCTAACAACTCGTTCACAATTCATTAACAAGCAGCTAACAAGCAGCTAACAACTCGTTAACAAGTCATTAACAAGCAGCTAACAAGCAGCTAACAACTCGTTCACAATTCATTAACAAGCAGCTAACAAGCAGCTAACAATTCATTAACAAGCAGCTAACAAGCAGCTAACAACTTGTTCACAATTCAATAACAATTCGCTAACAACTAGTTAACAATTCATTAACAAGCAGCTAACAAGCAGCTAACAACTTGTTCACAATTCATTAACAAGCAGCTAACAACTTGTTCACAATTCATTAACAAGCAGCTAACAACTTGTTCACAATTCATTAACAAACAGCTAACAAGCAGTTAAGAACTTGTTCACAATTCATTAACAAACAGCTAACAAGCAGTTAAGAACTCGTTAACAGTTCATTAACAAGCAGCTAACAAGCAGCTAACAACTTGTTCACAATTCAATAACAATTCGCTAACAACTAGTTAACAATTCATTAACAAGCAGCTAACAAGCAGCTAACAACTTGTTCACAATTCATTAACAAGCAGCTAACAACTTGTTCACAATTCATTAACAAGCAGCTAACAACTTGTTCACAATTCATTAACAAACAGCTAACAAGCAGTTAAGAAGTTGTTCACAATTCATTAACAAACAGCTAACAAGCAGTTAAGAACTCGTTAACAGTTCATTAACAAGCAGCTAACAACTTGTTCACAATTCAATAACAATTCGCTAACAACTAGTTTACAATTCATTAACAAGCAGCTAACAAGCAGCTAACAACTTGTTCACAATTCATTAACAAGCAGCTAACAAGCAGCTAACAACTCGTTCACAATTTATTAACAAGCAGCCAACAAGCAGCTAACAACTCGTTCAAAATTCATTAACAAGCAGCTAACAAGCAGCTAACAACTAGTTAACAATTCATTAACAAGCAGCTAACAAGCAGCTAAAAACTCCTTCACAATTCATTAACCAGCAGCTAACAACTTGTTCACAATTCATTCACAAGCAGCTAACAACTTGTTCACAATTCATTAACAAGCAGCTAACAACTTGTTCACAATTCATTAACAAGCAGCTAACAACTTGTTCACAATTCATTAACAAACAGCTAACAAGCAGTTAAGAACTTGTTCACAATTCATTAACAAGCAGCTAACAACTTGTTCACAATTCATTAATAAGCAGGTAACAACTTGTTCACAATTCATTAACAAGCAGCTAACAACTTGTTCACAATTCATTAACATGCAGCTAACAACTTGTTCACAATTCATTAACAAGCAGCTAACAAGCAGCTAACAATTTGTTCACAATTAATTAACAAGCAGCTAACAAGCAGCTAACAACTCGTTCACAATTCATTAACAAGCAGCTAACAAGCAGCTAACAACTCGTTAACAAGTCATTAACAAGCAGCTAACAAGCAGCTAACAACTCGTTCACAATTCATTAACAAGCAGCTAACAAGCAGCTAACAATTCATTAACAAGCAGCTAACAAGCAGCTAACAACTTGTTCACAATTCAATAACAATTCGCTAACAACTAGTTAACAATTCATTAACAAGCAGCTAACAAGCAGCTAACAACTTGTTCACAATTCATTAACAAGCAGCTAACAACTTGTTCACAATTCATTAACAAGCAGCTAACAACTTGTTCACAATTCATTAACAAACAGCTAACAAGCAGTTAAGAACTTGTTCACAATTCATTAACAAACAGCTAACAAGCAGTTAAGAACTCGTTAACAGTTCATTAACAAGCAGCTAACAAGCAGCTAACAACTTGTTCACAATTCAATAACAATTCGCTAACAACTAGTTAACAATTCATTAACAAGCAGCTAACAAGCAGCTAACAACTTGTTCACAATTCATTAACAAGCAGCTAACAACTTGTTCACAATTCATTAACAAGCAGCTAACAACTTGTTCACAATTCATTAACAAACAGCTAACAAGCAGTTAAGAAGTTGTTCACAATTCATTAACAAACAGCTAACAAGCAGTTAAGAACTCGTTAACAGTTCATTAACAAGCAGCTAACAACTTGTTCACAATTCAATAACAATTCGCTAACAACTAGTTAACAATTCATTAACAAGCAGCTAACAAGCAGCTAACAACTTGTTCACAATTCATTAACAAGCAGCTAACAAGCAGCTAACAACTCGTTCACAATTTATTAACAAGCAGCTAACAAGCAGCTAACAACTTGTTCACAATTCATTAACAAGCAGGTAACAACTTGTTCACAATTCATTAACAAGCAGCTAACAACTAGTTAACAATTCATTAACAAGCAGCTAAAAAGAAGCTAACAACTTGTTCACAATTCATTACCAAGCAGCTAACAACTAGCTAACTACTCATTCACATTTCATTATCAAGCACCTAGCAAGCAGCTAATAACTCGTTAGCAATTCATTAACTAGCAGCTAACAAGCAGCAAACAACTTGTTCACAATTCATTAACAAGCAGCTAACAAGCAGCTAACAACTCGTTAACAATTCATTAATAAGCAGCTAACAAGCAGCTAACAACTTGTTAACAATTCATTAACAAGCAGCTAATCACTTGTTCACAATTCATTAACAAGCAGCTAACAAGCAGCTAACACCTCGTTCACAATTCATTAACAAGCAGCTAACAAGCAGCTAACAACTCGTTAACAATTCATTAACAAGCAGCTAAAACTTGTTCACAATTCAGTAACAAGCAGCTAACAAGCAGCTAACAACTTGTTCACAATTCATTAACAAGCAGCTAACAACTTGTTCACAATTCATTAACAAGCAGCTCACAACTTGTTCACAATTCAGTAACAAGCAGCTAACAAGCAGCTAACAACTTGTTCACAATTCATTAACAAGCAGCTAACAAGCAGCTAACGACTCGTTCACAATTTATTAACAAGCAGCTAACAAGCAGCTAACAACTTGTTCACAATTCATTAACAAGCAGCTAACAAGCAGCTAACAACTCGTTCAAAATTCATTAACAAGCAGCTAACAACTTGTCCACAATTCATTCACAAGCATCTAACAACTTGTTCACAATTCATTAACAAGCAGCTAACAACTTGTTCACAATTCATTAAAAAGCAGCTAACAACTTGTTCACAATTCATTAACAAACAGCTAACAAGCAGTTAAGAACTTGTTCACAATTCATTAACAAGCAGCTAACAACTTGTTCACAATTCATTAACAAGCAGCTAACAACTTGTTCACAATTCATTAACAAGCAGCTAACAACTTGTTCACAATTCATTAACAAGCAGCTAACAACTTGTTCACAATTCATTAACAAGCAGCTAACAAGCAGCTCACAAGCAGCTAACAACTTGTTCACAATTCATTAACAAGCAGCTAACAACTAGTTAACAATTCATTAACAAGCAGCTAACAAGCAGCTAACAACTTGTTCACAATTCAGTAACAAACAGCTAACAAGCAGCTAACAGCTTGTTCACAATTCATTAACAAGCAGCTAACAAGCAGCTAACAACTCGTTTACAATTTATTAACAAGCAGCTAACAAGCAGCTAACAACTTGTTCACAATTCATTAACAAGCAGCTAACAAGCAGCTCACAAGCAGCTAACAACTTGTTCACAATTCATTAACAAGCAGCTAACAACTAGTTAACAATTCATTAACAAGCAGCTAAAAAGCAGCTAACAACTTGTTCACAATTCAGTAACAAACAGCTAACAAGCAGCTAACAACTTGTTCACAATTCATTAACAAGCAGCTAACAAGCAGCTAACAACTCGTTCACAATTCATTAACAAGCAGCTAACAAGCAGCTAACAACTTGTTCACAATTCATTAACAAGCCGCTAACAACTTGTTCACAATTCATTCACAAGCATCTAACAACTTGTTCACAATTCATTAACAAGCAGCTAACAACTTGTTCACAATTCATTAACAAGCAGCTAACAACTTGTTCACAATTCATTAACAAACAGCTAACAAGCAGTTAAGAACTTGTTCACAATTCATTAACAAGCAGCTAACAACTTGTTCACAATTCATTAACAAGCAGCTAACAACTTGTTCACAATTCATTAACAAGCAGCTAACAACTTGTTCACAATTCATTAACAAGCAGCTAACAACTTGTTCACAATTCATTAACAAGCAGCTAACAAGCAGCTCACAAGCAGCTAACAACTTGTTCACAATTCATTAACAAGCAGCTAACAACTAGTTAACAATTCATTAACAAGCAGCTAACAAGCAGCTAACAACTTGTTCACAATTCAGTAACAAACAGCTAACAAGCAGCTAACAGCTTGTTCACAATTCATTAACAAGCAGCTAACAAGCAGCTAACAACTCGTTTACAATTTATTAACAAGCAGCTAACAAGCAGCTAACAACTTGTTCACAATTCATTAACAAGCAGCTAACAAGCAGCTCACAAGCAGCTAACAACTTGTTCACAATTCATTAACAAGCAGCTAACAACTAGTTAACAATTCATTAACAAGCAGCTAACAAGCAGCTAACAACTCGTTCACAATTCATTAACAAGCAGCTAACAAGCAGCTAACAACTTGTTCACAATTCATTAACAAGCAGCTAACAACTTGTTCACAATTCATTAACAAGCAGCTAACAAGCAGCTAACAACTTGTTCACAATTCATTAACAAGCAGCTAACAAGCAGCTAACAACTTGTTCACAATTCATTAACAAGCAGCTAACAACTTGTTCACAATTCATTAACAAGCAGCTAACAACTTGTTCACAATTCATTAACAAGCAGCTAACAAGCAGCTAACAACTTGTTCACAATTCATTAACAAGCAGCTAACAAGCAGCTAACAACTCGTTCAGAATTCATTAACAAGCAGCTAACAAGCAGCTAACAACTAGTTAACAATTCATTAACAAGCAGCTAACAAGCAGCTAAAAACTCCTTCACAATTCATTAACAAGCAGCTAACAACTTGTTCACAATTCATTCACAAGCAGCTAACAACTTCTTCACAATTCATTAACAAGCAGCTAACAACTTGTTCACAATTCATTAACAAGCAGCTAACAACTTGTTCACAATTCATTAACAAACAGCTAACAAGCAGTTAAGAACTTGTTCACAATTCATTAACAAGCAGCTAACAACTTGTTCACAATTCATTAATAAGCAGGTAACAACTTGTTCACAATTCATTAACAAGCAGCTAACAACTTGTTCACAATTCATTAACATGCAGCTAACAACTTGTTCACAATTCATTAACAAGCAGCTAACAAGCAGCTAACAATTTGTTCACAATTAATTAACAAGCAGCTAACAAGCAGCTAACAACTCGTTCACAATTCATTAACAAGCAGCTAACAAGCAGCTAACAACTCGTTAACAAGTCATTAACAAGCAGCTAACAAGCAGCTAACAACTCGTTCACAATTCATTAACAAGCAGCTAACAAGCAGCTAACAATTCATTAACAAGCAGCTAACAAGCAGCTAACAACTTGTTCACAATTCAATAACAATTCGCTAACAACTAGTTAACAATTCATTAACAAGCAGCTAACAAGCAGCTAACAACTTGTCAACAATTCATTAACAAGCAGCTAACAACTTGTTCACAATTCATTAACAAGCAGCTAACAACTTGTTCACAATTCATTAACAAGCAGCTAACAAGCAGCTCACAAGCAGCTAACAACTTGTTCACAATTCATTAACAAGCAGCTAACAACTAGTTAACAATTCATTAACAAGCAGCTAACAAGCAGCTAACAACTTGTTCACAATTCAGTAACAAACAGCTAACAAGCAGCTAACAACTTGTTCACAATTCATTAACAAGCAGCTAACAAGCAGCTAACAACTCGTTCACAATTTATTAACAAGCAGCTAACAAGCAGCTAACAACTTGTTCACAATTCATTAACAAGCAGCTAACAACTTGTTCACAATTCATTAACAAGCAGCTAACAACTTGTTCACAATTCATTAACAAGCAGCTAACAAGCAGCTAACAACTTGTTCACAATTCATTAACAAGCAGCTAACAAGCAGCTAACAACTCGTTCAAAATTCATTAACAAGCAGCTAACAAGCAGCTAACAACTAGTTAATAATTCATTAACAAGCAGCTAACAAGCAGCTAAAAACTCCTTCACAATTCATTAACAAGCAGCTAACAACTTGTTCACAATTCATTCACAAGCAGCTAACAACTTGTTCACAATTCATTAACAAGCAGCTAACAACTTGTTCACAATTCATTAACAAGCAGCTAACAACTTGTTCACAATTCATTAACAAACAGCTAACAAGCAGTTAAGAACTTGTTCACAATTCATTAACAAGCAGCTAACAACTTGTTCACAATTCATTAATAAGCAGGTAACAACTTGTTCACAATTCATTAACAAGCAGCTAACAACTTGTTCACAATTCATTAACATGCAGCTAACAACTTGTTCACAATTCATTAACAAGCAGCTAACAAGCAGCTAACAATTTGTTCACAATTAATTAACAAGCAGCTAACAAGCAGCTAACAACTCGTTCACAATTCATTAACAAGCAGCTAACAAGCAGCTAACAACTCGTTAACAAGTCATTAACAAGCAGCTAACAAGCAGCTAACAACTCGTTCACAATTCATTAACAAGCAGCTAACAAGCAGCTAACAATTCATTAACATGCAGCTAACAAGCAGCTAACAACTTTTTCACAATTCAATAACAATTCGCTAACAACTAGTTAACAATTCATTAACAAGCAGCTAACAAGCAGCTAACAACTTGCTCACAATTCATTAACAAGCAGCTAACAACTTGTTCACAATTCATTAACAAACAGCTAACAAGCAGTTAAGAACTCGTTAACAGTTCATTAACAAGCAGCTAACAAGCAGCTAACAACTTGTTCACAATTCAGTAACAAACAGCTAACAAGCAGCTAACAACTTGTTCACAATACATTAACAAGCAGCTAACAAGCAGCTAACAACTCGTTCACAATTTGTTAACAAGCAGCTAACAAGCAGCTAACAACTTGTTCACAATTCATTAACAAGCAGCTAACAACTTGTTCACAATTCATTAACAAGCAGCTAACAACTTGTTCACAATTCATTAACATGCAGCTAACAACTTGTTCACAATTCATTAACAAGCAGCTAACAAGCAGCTAACAATTTGTTCACAATTAATTAACAAGCAGCTAACAAGCAGCTAACAACTCGTTCACAATTCATTAACAAGCAGCTAACAACTCGTTAACAAGTCATTAACAAGCAGCTAACAAGCAGCTAACAACTCGTTCACAATTCATTAACAAGCAGCTAACAAGCAGCTAACAATTCATTAACAAGCAGCTAACAAGCAGCTAACAACTTGTTCACAATTCAATAACAATTCGCTAACAACTAGTTAACAATTCATTAACAAGCAGCTAACAAGCAGCTAACAACTTGTTAACAATTCATTAACAAGCAGCTAACAACTTGTTCACAATTCATTAACAAGCAGCTAACAACTTGTTCACAATTCATTAACAAGCAGCTAACAAGCAGCTCACAAGCAGCTAACAACTTGTTCACAATTCATTAACAAGCAGCTAACAACTAGTTAACAATTCATTAACAAGCAGCTAACAAGCAGCTAACAACTTGTTCACAATTCATTAACAAGCAGCTAACAACTTGTTCACAATTCATTAACAAGCAGCTAACAACTTGTTCACAATTCATTAACAAGCAGCTAACAAGCAGCTAACAACTTGTTCACAATTCATTAACAAGCAGCTAACAAGCAGCTAACAACTCGTTCAAAATTCATTAACAAGCAGCTAACAAGCAGCTAACAACTAGTTAATAATTCATTAACAAGCAGCTAACAAGCAGCTAAAAACTCCTTCACAATTCATTAACAAGCAGCTAACAACTTGTTCACAATTCATTCACAAGCAGCTAACAACTTGTTCACAATTCATTAACAAGCAGCTAACAACTTGTTCACAATTCATTAACAAGCAGCTAACAACTTGTTCACAATTCATTAACAAACAGCTAACAAGCAGTTAAGAACTTGTTCACAATTCATTAACAAGCAGCTAACAACTTGTTCACAATTCATTAATAAGCAGGTAACAACTTGTTCACAAATCATTAACAAGCAGCTAACAACTTGTTCACAATTCATTAACATGCAGCTAACAACTTGTTCACAATTCATTAACAAGCAGCTAACAAGCAGCTAACAATTTGTTCACAATTAATTAACAAGCAGCTAACAAGCAGCTAACAACTCGTTCACAATTCATTAACAAGCAGCTAACAAGCAGCTAACAACTCGTTAACAAGTCATTAACAAGCAGCTAACAAGCAGCTAACAACTCGTTCACAATTCATTAACAAGCAGCTAACAAGCAGCTAACAATTCATTAACATGCAGCTAACAAGCAGCTAACAACTTGTTCACAATTCAATAACAATTCGCTAACAACTAGTTAACAATTCATTAACAAGCAGCTAACAAGCAGCTAACAACTTGTTCACAATTCATTAACAAGCAGCTAACAACTTGTTCACAATTCATTAACAAACAGCTAACAAGCAGTTAAGAACTCGTTAACAGTTCATTAACAAGCAGCTAACAAGCAGCTAACAACTTGTTCACAATTCAGTAACAAACAGCTAACAAGCAGCTAACAACTTGTTCACAATACATTAACAAGCAGCTAACAAGCAGCTAACAACTCGTTCACAATTTATTAACAAGCAGCTAACAAGCAGCTAACAACTTGTTCACAATTCATTAACAAGCAGCTAACAACTTGTTCACAATTCATTAACAAGCAGCTAACAACTTGTTCACAATTCATTAACATGCAGCTAACAACTTGTTCACAATTAATTAACAAGCAGCTAACAAGCAGCTAACAACTCGTTCACAATTCATTAACAAGCAGCTAACAAGCAGCTAACAACTCGTTAACAAGTCATTAACAAGCAGCTAACAAGCAGCTAACAACTCGTTCACAATTCATTAACAAGCAGCTAACAAGCAGCTAACGATTCATTAACAAGCAGCTAACAAGCAGCTAACAACTTGTTCACAATACAATAACAATTCGCTAACAACTAGTTAACAATTCATTAACAAGCAGCTAACAAGCAGCTAACAACTTGTTCACAATTCATTAACAAGCAGCTAACAACTTGTTCACAATTCATTAACAAACAGCTAACAAGCAGTTAAGAACTCGTTAACAGTTCATTAACAAGCAGCTAACAAGCAGCTAACAACTTGTTCACAATTCAGTAACAAACAGCTAACAAGCAGCTAACAACTTGTTCACAATACATTAACAAGCAGCTAACAAGCAGCTAACAACTCGTTCACAATTTATTAACAAGCAGCTAACAAGCAGCTAACAACTTGTTCACAATACATTAACAAGCAGCTAACAAGCAGCTAACAACTCGTTCACAATTTATTAACAAGCAGCTAACAAGCAGCTAACAACTTGTTCACAATTCATTAACAAGCAGCTAACAACTTGTTCACAATTCATTAACAAGCAGCTAACAACTTGTTCACAATTCATTAACATGCAGCTAACAACTTGTTCACAATTAATTAACAAGCAGCTAACAAGCAGCTAACAACTCGTTCACAATTCATTAACAAGCAGCTAACAAGCAGCTAACAACTCGTTAACAAGTCATTAACAAGCAGCTAACAAGCAGCTAACAACTCGTTCACAATTCATTAACAAGCAGCTAACAAGCAGCTAACGATTCATTAACAAGCAGCTAACAAGCAGCTAACAACTTGTTCACAATACAATAACAATTCGCTAACAACTAGTTAACAATTCATTAACAAGCAGCTAACAAGCAGCTAACAACTTGTTCACAATTCATTAACAAGCAGCTAACAACTTGTTCACAATTCATTAACAAACAGCTAACAAGCAGTTAAGAACTCGTTAACAGTTCATTAACAAGCAGCTAACAAGCAGCTAACAACTTGTTCACAATTCAGTAACAAACAGCTAACAAGCAGCTAACAACTTGTTCACAATACATTAACAAGCAGCTAACAAGCAGCTAACAACTCGTTCACAATTTATTAACAAGCAGCTAACAAGCAGCTAACAACTTGTTCACAATTCATTAACAAGCAGCTAACAACTTGTTCACAATTCATTAACAAGCAGCTAACAACTTGTTAAAAATTCATTAACAAACAGCTAACAAGCAGTTAAGAACTTGTTCACAATTCATTAACAAACAGCTAACAAGCAGTTAAGAACTCGTTAATAGTTCATTAACAAGCAGCTCACAACTTGTTCACAATTCAGTCACAAGCAGCTAACAAGCAGCTAAAAACTCCTTCACAATTCATTAACAAGCAGCTAACAACTTGTTCACAATTCATTCACAAGCAGCTAACAACTTGTTCACAATTCATTAACAAGCAGCTAACAACTTGTTCACAATTCATTAACAAGCAGCTAACAACTTGTTCACAATTCATTAACAAGCAGCTAACATGCAGTTAAGAACTTGTTCACAATTCATTAACAAGCAGCTAAAAACTTGTTCACAATTCATTAACAAGCAGGTAACAACTTGTTCACAATTCAATAACAAGCAGCTAACAACTTGTTCACAATTCATTAACAAGCAGCTAACAAGCAGCTCACAAGCAGCTAACAACTTGTTCACAATTCATTAACAAGCAGCTAAGAACTTGTTCACAATTCATTAACAAGCAGCTAACAACTTGTTCACAATTCATTAACAAGCAGCTAAAAAGCAGCTAACAATTTGTTCACAATTAATTAACAAGCAGCTAACAAGCAGCTAACAACTCGTTCACAATTCATTAACAAGCAGCTAACAAGCAGCTAACAACTCGTTAACAAGTCATTAACAAGCAGCTAACAACTCCTTCACAATTCATTAACAAGCAGCTCACAACTTGTTCACAATTCAGTCACAAGCAGCTAACAAGCAGCTAAAAACTCCTTCACAATTCATTAACAAGCAGCTAACAACTTGTTCACAATTCATTCACAAGCAGCTAACAACTTGTTCACAATTCATTAACAAGCAGCTAACAACTTGTTCACAATTCATTAACAAGCAGCTAACAAGCAGCTAACAACTTGTTCACAATTCATTAACAAGCAGCTAACAAGCAGCTAACAACTCGTTCAAAATTCATTAACAAGCAGCTAACAAGCAGCTAACAACTAGTTAATAATTCATTAACAAGCAGCTAACAAGCAGCTAAAAACTCCTTCACAATTCATTAACAAGCAGCTAACAACTTGTTCACAATTCATTCACAAGCAGCTAACAACTTGTTCACAATTCATTAACAAGCAGCTAACAACTTGTTCACAATTCATTAACAAGCAGCTAACAACTTGTTCACAATTCATTAACAAACAGCTAACAAGCAGTTAAGAACTTGTTCACAATTCATTAACAAGCAGCTAACAACTTGTTCACAATTCATTAATAAGCAGGTAACAACTTGTTCACAATTCATTAACAAGCAGCTAACAACTTGTTCACAATTCATTAACATGCAGCTAACAACTTGTTCACAATTCATTAACAAGCAGCTAACAAGCAGCTAACAATTTGTTCACAATTAATTAACAAGCAGCTAACAAGCAGCTAACAACTCGTTCACAATTCATTAACAAGCAGCTAACAAGCAGCTAACAACTCGTTAACAAGTCATTAACAAGCAGCTAACAAGCAGCTAACAACTCGTTCACAATTCATTAACAAGCAGCTAACAAGCAGCTAACAATTCATTAACATGCAGCTAACAAGCAGCTAACAACTTTTTCACAATTCAATAACAATTCGCTAACAACTAGTTAACAATTCATTAACAAGCAGCTAACAAGCAGCTAACAACTTGCTCACAATTCATTAACAAGCAGCTAACAACTTGTTCACAATTCATTAACAAACAGCTAACAAGCAGTTAAGAACTCGTTAACAGTTCATTAACAAGCAGCTAACAAGCAGCTAACAACTTGTTCACAATTCAGTAACAAACAGCTAACAAGCAGCTAACAACTTGTTCACAATACATTAACAAGCAGCTAACAAGCAGCTAACAACTCGTTCACAATTTGTTAACAAGCAGCTAACAAGCAGCTAACAACTTGTTCACAATTCATTAACAAGCAGCTAACAACTTGTTCACAATTCATTAACAAGCAGCTAACAACTTGTTCACAATTCATTAACATGCAGCTAACAACTTGTTCACAATTCATTAACAAGCAGCTAACAAGCAGCTAACAATTTGTTCACAATTAATTAACAAGCAGCTAACAAGCAGCTAACAACTCGTTCACAATTCATTAACAAGCAGCTAACAACTCGTTAACAAGTCATTAACAAGCAGCTAACAAGCAGCTAACAACTCGTTCACAATTCATTAACAAGCAGCTAACAAGCAGCTAACAATTCATTAACAAGCAGCTAACAAGCAGCTAACAACTTGTTCACAATTCAATAACAATTCGCTAACAACTAGTTAACAATTCATTAACAAGCAGCTAACAAGCAGCTAACAACTTGTTAACAATTCATTAACAAGCAGCTAACAACTTGTTCACAATTCATTAACAAGCAGCTAACAACTTGTTCACAATTCATTAACAAGCAGCTAACAAGCAGCTCACAAGCAGCTAACAACTTGTTCACAATTCATTAACAAGCAGCTAACAACTAGTTAACAATTCATTAACAAGCCGCTAACAAGCAGCTAACAACTTGTTCACAATTCATTAACAAGCAGCTAACAACTTGTTCACAATTCATTAACAAGCAGCTAACAACTTGTTCACAATTCATTAACAAGCAGCTAACAAGCAGCTAACAACTTGTTCACAATTCATTAACAAGCAGCTAACAAGCAGCTAACAACTCGTTCAAAATTCATTAACAAGCAGCTAACAAGCAGCTAACAACTAGTTAATAATTCATTAACAAGCAGCTAACAAGCAGCTAAAAACTCCTTCACAATTCATTAACAAGCAGCTAACAACTTGTTCACAATTCATTCACAAGCAGCTAACAACTTGTTCACAATTCATTAACAAGCAGCTAACAACTTGTTCACAATTCATTAACAAGCAGCTAACAACTTGTTCACAATTCATTAACAAACAGCTAACAAGCAGTTAAGAACTTGTTCACAATTCATTAACAAGCAGCTAACAACTTGTTCACAATTCATTAATAAGCAGGTAACAACTTGTTCACAAATCATTAACAAGCAGCTAACAACTTGTTCACAATTCATTAACATGCAGCTAACAACTTGTTCACAATTCATTAACAAGCAGCTAACAAGCAGCTAACAATTTGTTCACAATTAATTAACAAGCAGCTAACAAGCAGCTAACAACTCGTTCACAATTCATTAACAAGCAGCTAACAAGCAGCTAACAACTCGTTAACAAGTCATTAACAAGCAGCTAACAAGCAGCTAACAACTCGTTCACAATTCATTAACAAGCAGCTAACAAGCAGCTAACAATTCATTAACATGCAGCTAACAAGCAGCTAACAACTTGTTCACAATTCAATAACAATTCGCTAACAACTAGTTAACAATTCATTAACAAGCAGCTAACAAGCAGCTAACAACTTGTTCACAATTCATTAACAAGCAGCTAACAACTTGTTCACAATTCATTAACAAACAGCTAACAAGCAGTTAAGAACTCGTTAACAGTTCATTAACAAGCAGCTAACAAGCAGCTAACAACTTGTTCACAATTCAGTAACAAACAGCTAACAAGCAGCTAACAACTTGTTCACAATACATTAACAAGCAGCTAACAAGCAGCTAACAACTCGTTCACAATTTATTAACAAGCAGCTAACAAGCAGCTAACAACTTGTTCACAATTCATTAACAAGCAGCTAACAACTTGTTCACAATTCATTAACAAGCAGCTAACAACTTGTTCACAATTCATTAACATGCAGCTAACAACTTGTTCACAATTAATTAACAAGCAGCTAACAAGCAGCTAACAACTCGTTCACAATTCATTAACAAGCAGCTAACAAGCAGCTAACAACTCGTTAACAAGTCATTAACAAGCAGCTAACAAGCAGCTAACAACTCGTTCACAATTCATTAACAAGCAGCTAACAAGCAGCTAACGATTCATTAACAAGCAGCTAACAAGCAGCTAACAACTTGTTCACAATACAATAACAATTCGCTAACAACTAGTTAACAATTCATTAACAAGCAGCTAACAAGCAGCTAACAACTTGTTCACAATTCATTAACAAGCAGCTAACAACTTGTTCACAATTCATTAACAAACAGCTAACAAGCAGTTAAGAACTCGTTAACAGTTCATTAACAAGCAGCTAACAAGCAGCTAACAACTTGTTCACAATTCAGTAACAAACAGCTAACAAGCAGCTAACAACTTGTTCACAATACATTAACAAGCAGCTAACAAGCAGCTAACAACTCGTTCACAATTTATTAACAAGCAGCTAACAAGCAGCTAACAACTTGTTCACAATACATTAACAAGCAGCTAACAAGCAGCTAACAACTCGTTCACAATTTATTAACAAGCAGCTAACAAGCAGCTAACAACTTGTTCACAATTCATTAACAAGCAGCTAACAACTTGTTCACAATTCATTAACAAGCAGCTAACAACTTGTTCACAATTCATTAACATGCAGCTAACAACTTGTTCACAATTAATTAACAAGCAGCTAACAAGCAGCTAACAACTCGTTCACAATTCATTAACAAGCAGCTAACAAGCAGCTAACAACTCGTTAACAAGTCATTAACAAGCAGCTAACAAGCAGCTAACAACTCGTTCACAATTCATTAACAAGCAGCTAACAAGCAGCTAACGATTCATTAACAAGCAGCTAACAAGCAGCTAACAACTTGTTCACAATACAATAACAATTCGCTAACAACTAGTTAACAATTCATTAACAAGCAGCTAACAAGCAGCTAACAACTTGTTCACAATTCATTAACAAGCAGCTAACAACTTGTTCACAATTCATTAACAAACAGCTAACAAGCAGTTAAGAACTCGTTAACAGTTCATTAACAAGCAGCTAACAAGCAGCTAACAACTTGTTCACAATTCAGTAACAAACAGCTAACAAGCAGCTAACAACTTGTTCACAATACATTAACAAGCAGCTAACAAGCAGCTAACAACTCGTTCACAATTTATTAACAAGCAGCTAACAAGCAGCTAACAACTTGTTCACAATTCATTAACAAGCAGCTAACAACTTGTTCACAATTCATTAACAAGCAGCTAACAACTTGTTAAAAATTCATTAACAAACAGCTAACAAGCAGTTAAGAACTTGTTCACAATTCATTAACAAACAGCTAACAAGCAGTTAAGAACTCGTTAATAGTTCATTAACAAGCAGCTCACAACTTGTTCACAATTCAGTCACAAGCAGCTAACAAGCAGCTAAAAACTCCTTCACAATTCATTAACAAGCAGCTAACAACTTGTTCACAATTCATTCACAAGCAGCTAACAACTTGTTCACAATTCATTAACAAGCAGCTAACAACTTGTTCACAATTCATTAACAAGCAGCTAACAACTTGTTCACAATTCATTAACAAGCAGCTAACATGCAGTTAAGAACTTGTTCACAATTCATTAACAAGCAGCTAAAAACTTGTTCACAATTCATTAACAAGCAGGTAACAACTTGTTCACAATTCAATAACAAGCAGCTAACAACTTGTTCACAATTCATTAACAAGCAGCTAACAAGCAGCTCACAAGCAGCTAACAACTTGTTCACAATTCATTAACAAGCAGCTAAGAACTTGTTCACAATTCATTAACAAGCAGCTAACAACTTGTTCACAATTCATTAACAAGCAGCTAAAAAGCAGCTAACAATTTGTTCACAATTAATTAACAAGCAGCTAACAAGCAGCTAACAACTCGTTCACAATTCATTAACAAGCAGCTAACAAGCAGCTAACAACTCGTTAACAAGTCATTAACAAGCAGCTAACAACTCCTTCACAATTCATTAACAAGCAGCTCACAACTTGTTCACAATTCAGTCACAAGCAGCTAACAAGCAGCTAAAAACTCCTTCACAATTCATTAACAAGCAGCTAACAACTTGTTCACAATTCATTCACAAGCAGCTAACAACTTGTTCACAATTCATTAACAAGCAGCTAACAACTTGTTCACAATTCATTAACAAGCAGCTAACAACTTGTTCACAATTCATTAACAAGCAGCTAACATGCAGTTAAGAACTTGTTCACAATTCATTAACAAGCAGCTAAAAACTTGTTCACAATTCATTAACAAGCAGGTAACAACTTGTTCACAATTCAATAACAAGCAGCTAACAACTTGTTCACAATTCATTAACAAGCAGCTAACAAGCAGCTCACAAGCAGCTAACAACTTGTTCACAATTCATTAACAAGCAGCTAACAAGCAGCTAACAACTCGTTCAAAATTCATTAACAAGCAGCTAACAAGCAGCTAACAACTAGTTAATAATTCATTAACAAGCAGCTAACAAGCAGCTAAAAACTCCTTCACAATTCATTAACAAGCAGCTAACAACTTGTTCACAATTCATTCACAAGCAGCTAACAACTTGTTCACAATTCATTAACAAGCAGCTAACAACTTGTTCACAATTCATTAACAAGCAGCTAACAACTTGTTCACAATTCATTAACAAACAGCTAACAAGCAGTTAAGAACTTGTTCACAATTCATTAACAAGCAGCTAACAACTTGTTCACAATTCATTAATAAGCAGGTAACAACTTGTTCACAATTCATTAACAAGCAGCTAACAACTTGTTCACAATTCATTAACATGCAGCTAACAACTTGTTCACAATTCATTAACAAGCAGCTAACAAGCAGCTAACAATTTGTTCACAATTAATTAACAAGCAGCTAACAAGCAGCTAACAACTCGTTCACAATTCATTAACAAGCAGCTAACAAGCAGCTAACAACTCGTTAACAAGTCATTAACAAGCAGCTAACAAGCAGCTAACAACTCGTTCACAATTCATTAACAAGCAGCTAACAAGCAGCTAACAATTCATTAACATGCAGCTAACAAGCAGCTAACAACTTGTTCACAATTCAATAACAATTCGCTAACAACTAGTTAACAATTCATTAACAAGCAGCTAACAAGCAGCTAACAACTTGCTCACAATTCATTAACAAGCAGCTAACAACTTGTTCACAATTCATTAACAAACAGCTAACAAGCAGTTAAGAACTCGTTAACAGTTCATTAACAAGCAGCTAACAAGCAGCTAACAACTTGTTCACAATTCAGTAACAAACAGCTAACAAGCAGCTAACAACTTGTTCACAATACATTAACAAGCAGCTAACAAGCAGCTAACAACTCGTTCACAATTTGTTAACAAGCAGCTAACAAGCAGCTAACAACTTGTTCACAATTCATTAACAAGCAGCTAACAACTTGTTCACAATTCATTAACAAGCAGCTAACAACTTGTTCACAATTCATTAACATGCAGCTAACAACTTGTTCACAATTCATTAACAAGCAGCTAACAAGCAGCTAACAATTTGTTCACAATTAATTAACAAGCAGCTAACAAGCAGCTAACAACTCGTTCACAATTCATTAACAAGCAGCTAACAAGCAGCTAACAACTCGTTAACAAGTCATTAACAAGCAGCTAACAAGCAGCTAACAACTCGTTCACAATTCATTAACAAGCAGCTAACAAGCAGCTAACAATTCATTAACAAGCAGCTAACAAGCAGCTAACAACTTGTTCACAATTCAATAACAATTCGCTAACAACTCGTTAACAATTCATTAACAAGCAGCTAACAAGCAGCTAACAACTTGTTAACAATTCATTAACAAGCAGCTAACAACTTGTTCACAATTCATTAACAAGCAGCTAACAACTTGTTCACAATTCATTAACAAACAGCTAACAAGCAGTTAAGAACTTGTTCACAATTCATTAACAAGCAGCTAACAACTTGTTCACAATTCATTAATAAGCAGGTAACAACTTGTTCACAATTCATTAACAAGCAGCTAACAACTTGTTCACAATTCATTAACATGCAGCTAACAACTTGTTCACAATTCATTAACAAGCAGCTAACAAGCAGCTAACAATTTGTTCACAATTAATTAACAAGCAGCTAACAAGCAGCTAACAACTCGTTCACAATTCATTAACAAGCAGCTAACAAGCAGCTAACAACTCGTTAACAAGTCATTAACAAGCAGCTAACAAGCAGCTAACAACTCGTTCACAATTCATTAACAAGCAGCTAACAAGCAGCTAACAATTCATTAACATGCAGCTAACAAGCAGCTAACAACTTGTTCACAATTCAATAACAATTCGCTAACAACTAGTTAACAATTCATTAACAAGCAGCTAACAAGCAGCTAACAACTTGCTCACAATTCATTAACAAGCAGCTAACAACTTGTTCACAATTCATTAACAAACAGCTAACAAGCAGTTAAGAACTCGTTAACAGTTCATTAACAAGCAGCTAACAAGCAGCTAACAACTTGTTCACAATTCAGTAACAAACAGCTAACAAGCAGCTAACAACTTGTTCACAATACATTAACAAGCAGCTAACAAGCAGCTAACAACTCGTTCACAATTTGTTAACAAGCAGCTAACAAGCAGCTAACAACTTGTTCACAATTCATTAACAAGCAGCTAACAACTTGTTCACAATTCATTAACAAGCAGCTAACAACTTGTTCACAATTCATTAACATGCAGCTAACAACTTGTTCACAATTCATTAACAAGCAGCTAACAAGCAGCTAACAATTTGTTCACAATTAATTAACAAGCAGCTAACAAGCAGCTAACAACTCGTTCACAATTCATTAACAAGCAGCTAACAAGCAGCTAACAACTCGTTAACAAGTCATTAACAAGCAGCTAACAAGCAGCTAACAACTCGTTCACAATTCATTAACAAGCAGCTAACAAGCAGCTAACAATTCATTAACAAGCAGCTAACAAGCAGCTAACAACTTGTTCACAATTCAATAACAATTCGCTAACAACTAGTTAACAATTCATTAACAAGCAGCTAACAAGCAGCTAACAACTTGTTAACAATTCATTAACAAGCAGCTAACAACTTGTTCACAATTCATTAACAAGCAGCTAACAACTTGTTCACAATTCATTAACAAGCAGCTAACAAGCAGCTCACAAGCAGCTAACAACTTGTTCACAATTCATTAACAAGCAGCTAACAACTAGTTAACAATTCATTAACAAGCAGCTAACAAGCAGCTAACAACTTGTTCACAATTCAGTAACAAACAGCTAACAAGCAGCTAACAACTTGTTCACAATTCATTAACAAGCAGCTAACAAGCAGCTAACAACTCGTTCACAATTTATTAACAAGCAGCTAACAAGCAGCTAACAACTTGTTCACAATTCATTAACAAGCAGCTAACAACTTGTTCACAATTCATTAACAAGCAGCTAACAACTTGTTCACAATTCATTAACAAGCAGCTAACAAGCAGCTAACAACTTGTTCACAATTCATTAACAAGCAGCTAACAAGCAGCTAACAACTCGTTCAAAATTCATTAACAAGCAGCTAACAAGCAGCTAACAACTAGTTAATAATTCATTAACAAGCAGCTAACAAGCAGCTAAAAACTCCTTCACAATTCATTAACAAGCAGCTAACAACTTGTTCACAATTCATTCACAAGCAGCTAACAACTTGTTCACAATTCATTAACAAGCAGCTAACAACTTGTTCACAATTCATTAACAAGCAGCTAACAACTTGTTCACAATTCATTAACAAACAGCTAACAAGCAGTTAAGAACTTGTTCACAATTCATTAACAAGCAGCTAACAACTTGTTCACAATTCATTAATAAGCAGGTAACAACTTGTTCACAATTCATTAACAAGCAGCTAACAACTTGTTCACAATTCATTAACATGCAGCTAACAACTTGTTCACAATTCATTAACAAGCAGCTAACAAGCAGCTAACAATTTGTTCACAATTAATTAACAAGCAGCTAACAAGCAGCTAACAACTCGTTCACAATTCATTAACAAGCAGCTAACAAGCAGCTAACAACTCGTTAACAAGTCATTAACAAGCAGCTAACAAGCAGCTAACAACTCGTTCACAATTCATTAACAAGCAGCTAACAAGCAGCTAACAATTCATTAACATGCAGCTAACAAGCAGCTAACAACTTGTTCACAATTCAATAACAATTCGCTAACAACTAGTTAACAATTCATTAACAAGCAGCTAACAAGCAGCTAACAACTTGTTCACAATTCATTAACAAGCAGCTAACAACTTGTTCACAATTCATTAACAAACAGCTAACAAGCAGTTAAGAACTCGTTAACAGTTCATTAACAAGCAGCTAACAAGCAGCTAACAACTTGTTCACAATTCAGTAACAAACAGCTAACAAGCAGCTAACAACTTGTTCACAATACATTAACAAGCAGCTAACAAGCAGCTAACAACTCGTTCACAATTTATTAACAAGCAGCTAACAAGCAGCTAACAACTTGTTCACAATTCATTAACAAGCAGCTAACAACTTGTTCACAATTCATTAACAAGCAGCTAACAACTTGTTCACAATTCATTAACATGCAGCTAACAACTTGTTCACAATTAATTAACAAGCAGCTAACAAGCAGCTAACAACTCGTTCACAATTCATTAACAAGCAGCTAACAAGCAGCTAACAACTCGTTAACAAGTCATTAACAAGCAGCTAACAAGCAGCTAACAACTCGTTCACAATTCATTAACAAGCAGCTAACAAGCAGCTAACGATTCATTAACAAGCAGCTAACAAGCAGCTAACAACTTGTTCACAATTCAATAACAATTCGCTAACAACTAGTTAACAATTCATTAACAAGCAGCTAACAAGCAGCTAACAACTTGTTCACAATTCATTAACAAGCAGCTAACAACTTGTTCACAATTCATTAACAAACAGCTAACAAGCAGTTAAGAACTCGTTAACAGTTCATTAACAAGCAGCTAACAAGCAGCTAACAACTTGTTCACAATTCAGTAACAAACAGCTAACAAGCAGCTAACAACTTGTTCACAATACATTAACAAGCAGCTAACAAGCAGCTAACAACTCGTTCACAATTTATTAACAAGCAGCTAACAAGCAGCTAACAACTTGTTCACAATTCATTAACAAGCAGCTAACAACTTGTTCACAATTCATTAACAAGCAGCTAACAACTTGTTCACAATTCATTAACAAACAGCTAACAAGCAGTTAAGAACTTGTTCACAATTCATTAACAAACAGCTAACAAGCAGTTAAGAACTCGTTAATAGTTCATTAACAAGCAGCTAACAACTCCTTCACAATTCATTAACAAGCAGCTCACAACTTGTTCACAATTCAGTCACAAGCAGCTAACAAGCAGCTAAAAACTCATTCACAATTCATTAACAAGCAGCTAACAACTTGTTCACAATTCATTCACAAGCAGCTAACAACTTGTTCACAATTCATTAACAAGCAGCTAACAACTTGTTCACAATTCATTAACAAGCAGCTAACAACTTGTTCACAATTCATTAACAAGCAGCTAACATGCAGTTAAGAACTTGTTCACAATTCATTAACAAGCAGCTAAAAACTTGTTCACAATTCATTAACAAGCAGGTAACAACTTGTTCACAATTCAATAACAAGCAGCTAACAACTTGTTCACAATTCATTAACAAGCAGCTAACAAGCAGCTCACAAGCAGCTAACAACTTGTTCACAATTCATTAACAAGCAGCTAAGAACTTGTTCACAATTCATTAACAAGCAGCTAACAACTTGTTCACAATTCATTAACAAGCAGCTAAAAAGCAGCTAACAATTTGTTCACAATTAATTAACAAGCAGCTAACAAGCAGCTAACAACTCGTTCACAATTCATTAACAAGCAGCTAACAAGCAGCTAACAACTCGTTAACAAGTCATTAACAAGCAGCTAACAACTCCTTCACAATTCATTAACAAGCAGCTCACAACTTGTTCACAATTCAGTCACAAGCAGCTAACAAGCAGCTAAAAACTCCTTCACAATTCATTAACAAGCAGCTAACAACTTGTTCACAATTCATTCACAAGCAGCTAACAACTTGTTCACAATTCATTAACAAGCAGCTAACAACTTGTTCACAATTCATTAACAAGCAGCTAACAACTTGTTCACAATTCATTAACAAGCAGCTAACATGCAGTTAAGAACTTGTTCACAATTCATTAACAAGCAGCTAAAAACTTGTTCACAATTCATTAACAAGCAGGTAACAACTTGTTCACAATTCAATAACAAGCAGCTAACAACTTGTTCACAATTCATTAACAAGCAGCTAACAAGCAGCTCACAAGCAGCTAACAACTTGTTCACAATTCATTAACAAGCAGCTAAGAACTTGTTCACAATTCATTAACAAGCAGCTAACAACTTGTTCACAATTCATTAACAAGCAGCTAAAAAGCAGCTAACAATTTGTTCACAATTAATTAACAAGCAGCTAACAAGCAGCTAACAACTCGTTCACAATTCATTAACAAGCAGCTAACAAGCAGCTAACAACTCGTTAACAAGTCATTAACAAGCAGCTAACAAGCAGCTAACAACTCGTTCACAATTCATTAACAAACAGCTAACAAGCAGCTAACAACTTGTTCACAATTCATTAACAAGCAGCTAACAACTTGTTCACAATTCATTAACAAACAGCTAACAAGCAGTTAAGAACTTGTTCACAATTCATTAACAAACAGCTAACAAGCAGTTAAGAACTAGTTAACAGTTTATTAACAAGCAGCTAACAAGCAGCTAACAACTTGTTCACAATTCAATAACAATTCGCTAACAACTAGTTAACAATTCATTAACAAGCAGCTAACAAGCAGCTAACAACTTGTTCACAATTCATTAACAAGCAGCTAATCAGTTGTTCACAATTCATTAACAAGCAGCTAACAAGCAGCTAACACCTCGTTCACAATTCATTAACAAGCAGCTAACAAGCAGCTAACAACTCGTTAACAATTCATTAACAAGCAGCTAAAACTTGTTCACAATTCATTAACAAGCAGCTAACAAGCAGCTAACAACTTGTTCACAATTCATTAACAAGCAGCTAACAACTTGTTCACAATTCATTAACAAGCAGCTAACAACTTGTTCACAATTCAGTAACAAGCACCTAACAAGCAGCTAACAACTTGTTCACAATTCATTAACAAGCAGCTAACAAGCAGCTAACAACTCGTTCACAATTCATTAACAAGCAGCTAACAAGCAGCTAACTACTCGATCAAAATTCATTAACAAGCAGCTAACAACTTGTTCACAATTCATTCACAAGCATCTAACAACTTGTTCACAATTCATTAACAAGCAGCTAACAACTTGTTCACAATTCATTAACAAGCAGCTAACAACTTGTTCACAATTCATTAACAAACAGCTAACAAGCAGTTAAGAACTTGTTCACAATTCATTAACAAGCAGCTAACAACTTGTTCACAATTCATTAACAAGCAGCTAACAACTTGTTCACAATTCATTAACAAGCAGCTAACAACTTGTTCACAATTCATTAACAAGCAGCTAACAACTTGTTCACAATTCATTAACAAGCAGCTAACAAGCAGCTCACAAGCAGCTAACAACTTGTTCACAATTCATTAACAAGCAGCTAACAACTAGTTAACAATTCATTAACAAGCAGCTAACAAGCAGCTAACAACTTGTTCACAATTTATTAACAAGCAGCTAACAAGCAGCTAACAACTTGTTCACAATTCATTAACAAGCAGCTAACAACTTGTTCACAATTCATTAACAAGCAGCTAACAACTTGTTCACAATTCATTAACAAGCAGCTAACAAGCAGCTAACAACTTGTTCACAATTCATTAACAAGCAGCTAACAAGCAGCTAACAACTAGTTAACAATTCATTAACAAGCAGCTAACAAGCAGCTAAAAACTCCTTCACAATTCATTAACAAGCAGCTAACAACTTTTCACAATTCATTCACAAGCAGCTAACAACTTGTTCACAATTCATTAACAAGCAGCTAACAACTTGTTCACAATTCATTAACAAGCAGCTAACAACTTGTTCACAATTCATTAACAAACAGCTAACAAGCAGTTAAGAACTTGTTCACAATTCATTAACAAGCAGCTAACAACTTGTTCACAATTCATTAATAAGCAGGTAACAACTTGTTCACAATTCATTAACAAGCAGCTAACAACTTGTTCACAATTCATTAACATGCAGCTAACAACTTGTTCACAATTCATTAACAAGCAGCTAACAAGCAGCTAACAATTTGTTCACAATTAATTAACAAGCAGCTAACAAGCAGCTAACAACTCGTTCACAATTCATTAACAAGCAGCTAACAAGCAGCTAACAACTCGTTAACAAGTCATTAACAAGCAGCTAACAAGCAGCTAACAACTAGTTAACAATTCATTAACAAGCAGCTAACAAGCAGCTAACAACTTGTTCACAATTCAGTAACAAACAGCTAACAAGCAGCTAACAACTTGTTCACAATTCATTAACAAGCAGCTAACAAGCAGCTAACAACTTGTTCACAATTCATTAACAAGCAGCTAACAACTAGTTAACAATTCATTAACAAGCAGCTAACAAGCAGCTAACAACTTGTTCACAATTCAGTAACAAACAGCTAACAAGCAGCTAACAACTTGTTCACAATTCATTAACAAGCAGCTAACAAGCAGCTAACAACTCGTTCACAATTTATTAACAAGCAGCTAACAAGCAGCTAACAACTTGTTCACAATTCATTAACAAGCAGCTAACAACTTGTTCACAATTCATTAACAAGCAGCTAACAACTTGTTCACAATTCATTAACAAGCAGCTAACAAGCAGCTAACAACTTCTTCACAATTCATTAACAAGCAGCTAACAAGCAGCTAACAACTCGTTCAAAATTCATTAACAAGCAGCTAACAAGCAGCTAACAACTAGTTAATAATTCATTAACAAGCAGCTAACAAGCAGCTAAAAACTCCTTCACAATTCATTAACAAGCAGCTAACAACTTGTTCACAATTCATTCACAAGCAGCTAACAACTTGTTCACAATTCATTAACAAACAGCTAACAAGCAGTTAAGAACTTGTTCACAATTCATTAACAAGCAGCTAACAACTTGTTCACAATTCATTAATAAGCAGGTAACAACTTGTTCACAATTCATTAACAAGCAGCTAACAACTTGTTCACAATTCATTAACATGCAGCTAACAACTTGTTCACAATTCATTAACAAGCAGCTAACAAGCAGCTAACAACTCGTTAACAAGTCATTAACAAGCAGCTAACAAGCAGCTAACAACTCGTTCACAATTCATTAACAAGCAGCTAACAAGCAGCTAACAATTCATTAACAAGCAGCTAACAAGCAGCTAACAACTTGTTCACAATTCATTAACAAGCAGCTAACAACTTGTTCACAATTCATTAACAAACAGCTAACAAGCAGTTAAGAACTCGTTAACAGTTCATTAACAAGCAGCTAACAAGCAGCTAACAACTTGTTCACAATTCAGTAACAAACAGCTAACAAGCAGCTAACAACTTGTTCACAATACATTAACAAGCAGCTAACAAGCAGCTAACAACTCGTTCACAATTTATTAACAAGCAGCTAACAAGCAGCTAACAACTTGTTCACAATTCATTAACAAGCAGCTAACAACTTGTTCACAATTCATTAACAAGCAGCTAACAACTTGTTCACAATTCATTAACAAGCAGCTAACAACTTGTTCACAATTCATTAACAAACAGCTAACAAGCAGTTAAGAACTTGTTCACAATTCATTAACAAACAGCTAACAAGCAGTTAAGAACTCGTTAATAGTTCATTAACAAGCAGCTAACAACTCCTTCACAATTCATTAACAAGCAGCTCACAACTTGTTCACAATTCAGTCACAAGCAGCTAACAAGCAGCTAAAAACTCCTTCACAATTCATTAACAAGCAGCTAACAACTCGTTCACAATTCATTCACAAGCAGCTAACAACTTGTTCACAATTCATTAACAAGCAGCTAACAACTTGTTCACAATTCATTAACAAGCAGCTAACAACTTGTTCACAATTCATTAACAAACAGCTAACAAGCAGTTAAGAACTCGTTAACAGTTCATTAACAAGCAGCTAACAAGCAGCTAACAACTTGTTCACAATTCAGTAACAAACAGCTAACAAGCAGCTAACAACTTGTTCACAATACATTAACAAGCAGCTAACAAGCAGCTAACAACTCGTTCACAATTTATTAACAAGCAGCTAACAAGCAGCTAACAACTTGTTCACAATTCATTAACAAGCAGCTAACAACTTGTTCACAATTCATTAACAAGCAGCTAACAACTTGTTCACAATTCATTAACAAGCAGCTAACAACTTGTTCACAATTCATTAACAAACAGCTAACAAGCAGTTAAGAACTTGTTCACAATTCATTAACAAACAGCTAACAAGCAGTTAAGAACTCGTTAATAGTTCATTAACAAGCAGCTAACAACTCCTTCACAATTCATTAACAAGCAGCTCACAACTTGTTCACAATTCAGTCACAAGCAGCTAACAAGCAGCTAAAAACTCCTTCACAATTCATTAACAAGCAGCTAACAACTCGTTCACAATTCATTCACAAGCAGCTAACAACTTGTTCACAATTCATTAACAAGCAGCTAACAACTTGTTCACAATTCATTAACAAGCAGCTAACAACTTGTTCACAATTCATTAACAAGCAGCTAACATGCAGTTAAGAACTTGTTCACAATTCATTAACAAGCAGCTAACAACTTGTTCACAATTCATTAACAAGCAGGTAACAACTTGTTCACAATTCAATAACAAGCAGCTAACAACTTGTTCACAATTCATTAACAAGCAGCTAACAAGCAGCTCACAAGCAGCTAACAACTTGTTCACAATTCATTAACAAGCAGCTAACAACTTGTTCACAATTCATTAACAAGCAGCTAACAACTTGTTCACAATTCATTAACAAGCAGCTAACAAGCAGCTAACAATTTTTTCACAATTAATTAACAAGCAGCTAACAAGCAGCTAACAACTCGTTCACAATTCATTAACAAGCAGCTAACAAGCAGCTAACAACTCGTTAACAAGTCATTAACAAGCAGCTAACAAGCAGCTAACAACTCGTTCACAATTCATTAACAAGCAGCTAACAAGCAGCTAACAACTTGTTCACAATTCATTAACAAGCAGCTAACAACTTGTTCACAATTCATTAACAAGCAGCTAACAACTTGTTCACAATTCATTAACAAACAGCTAACAAGCAGTTAAGAACTTGTTCACAATTCATTAACAAACAGCTAACAAGCAGTTAAGAACTCGTTAACAGTTCATTAACAAGCAGCTAACAAGCAGCTAACAACTTGTTCACAATTCAATAACAATTCGCTAACAACTAGTTAACAATTCATTAACAAGCAGCTAACAAGCAGCTAACAACTTGTTCACAATTCATTAACAAGCAGCTAACAACTTGTTCACAATTCATTAACAAGCAGCTAACAACTTGTTCACAATTCATTAACAAACAGCTAACAAGCAGTTAAGAACTTGTTCACAATTCATTAACAAACAGCTAACAAGCAGTTAAGAACTCGTTAACAGTTCATTAACAAGCAGCTAACAAGCAGCTAACAACTTGTTCACAATTCAATAACAATTCGCTAACAACTAATTAACAATTCATTAACAAGCAGCTAACAAGCAGCTAACAACTTGTTCACAATTCATTAACAAGCAGCTAACAAGCAGCTAACAACTCGTTCACAATTTATTAACAAGCAGCTAACAGGCAGCTAACAACTTGTTCACAATTCATTAACAAGCAGGTAACAACTTGTTCACAATGCATTAACAAGCAGCTAACAACTAGTTAACAATTCATTAACAAGCAGCTAAAAAGAAGCTAACAACTTGTTCACAATTCATTACCAAGCAGCTAACAACTAGCTAACAACTCATTCACATTTCATTATCAAGCACCTAGGAAGCAGCTAACAACTCGTTAGCAATTCATTAACTAGCAGCTAACAAGCAGCTAACATCTCATTCACAATTCATTAACAAGCAGCTAACAAGCAGCTAACAACTCGTTAACAATTCATTAACAAGCAGCTAACAAGCAGCTAACAACTTGTTAACAATTCATTAACAAGCAGCTAATCACTTGTTCACAATTCATTAACAAGCAGCTAACAAGCAGCTAACACCTCGTTCACAATTCATTAACAAGCAGCTAACAAGCAGCTAACAACTCGTTAACAATTCATTAACAAGCAGCTAACAACTTGTTCATAATTCATTAACAAGCAGCTAACAACTCGTTCACAATTTATTAACAAGCAGCTAAAAACTTGTTCACATTTCATTATCAAGCAGCTAACAAGCAGCTAACAACTCGTTAGCAATTCATTAACTAGCAGCTAACAAGCAGCTAAAAACTCCTTCAAAATTCATTAACAAGCAGCTAACAAGCAGCTAACAACTCGTTAACAATTCATTAACAAGCAGCTAACAAGCAGCTAACAACTCGTTAACAATTCATTAACAAGCATCTAATCACTTGTTCACAATTCATTAACAAGCAGCTAACAAGCAGCTAACAACTCGTTCACAATTCATTAACAAGCAGCTAACAAGCAGCTAACAACTCGTTAACAATTCATTAACAAGCAGCTAACAACTCGTTCACAATTCATTGACAAGCAGCTCAATAGCAGCTAACAACTCGCTCACAATTCATTAACAAGCAGCTAACAAGCAGCTAACATCTCATTCACAATTCATTAACAAGCAGCTAACAAGCAGCTAACAACTCGTTAACAAGTCTCTGTCCCCTTTCTTTTGTCCAGGACTAAAGTCTCTGTCATCTTTCCTCTTTCCAGGACTAAATTCTCTGTCTTCTGTCTTCTGTCCAGGACTAAAGTCTCTGTCTTCTGTCAAGGCTAAAGTCTCTGTCCTCTGTCCAGGACTTAAGTCTCTGTCCTCTTTCTTCTGTCTAGGACTAAAGTCTCTGTCCTCTGTCTTCTGTCTAGGACTAAAGTCTCTGTTCTCTGTCTTCCTTCCAGAACTAAAGTCTCTGTCCTCTGTCTTCTGTCCAGGACTAAAGTCTCCGTCTTATGTCCAGGAATAAGTCTCTGTCCTCGGTCTTCTGTCCAGGACTAAAGTCTCTGTCCTCTTTCTTCTGTCCAGGACTAAAGTCTCTGTCCTCTTTCTTCTGTCCAGGACTAAAGTCTCTGTCTTCTGTCCAGGACTAAAGTCTCTGTCCCCTTTCTTTTGTCCAGGACTAAATTCTCTGTCTTCTGTCTTCTGTCCAGGACATAAGTCTCTGTCCTGTGTCTTCTGTCTAGGACTAAAGTCTCTGTGCCCGGTCTTCTGTCCAGGACTAAAGTCTCTGTCCTGTGTCTTCTGTCTAGGACTAAAGTCTCTGTCCTCTGTCAAGGCTAAAGTCTCTGTCCTGTGTCTCCTGTCCAGGACTAAAGTCGTTGTCCTCTGTCCAGGACTAAAGTCTCTGTCCTGTGTCTCCTGTCCAGGACTAAAGTCTCTGTCCTCTGTCCTCTGTCCAGGACTAAAGTCTCTGTCCTCTTTCTTCTGTCTAGGACTAAAGTCTCTGTCCTCTGTTTTCTGTCCAGGACATAAGTCTCTGTCCCCTGTCTTCTGTCCAGGACTAAAGTCTCTGTCCTCTGTTTTCTGTCCAGGACAAAAGTCTCTGTCCTGTGTCTTCTGTCCACGACTAAAGTCCCTGTCCTCTGTCCTCTGACCAGGACTAAAGTCTCTGTCTTCTGTCCTATGTCCAGGACTTAAGTCTCTGTCCCCTGTCTTATGTCCAGGACTAAAGTCTCTGTGCCCGGTCTTCTGTCCAGGACTAAAGTCTCTGTCCTGTGTCTCCTGTCCAGGACCAAAGTCGTTGTCCTCTGTCCAGGACTAAAGTCTCTGTCTTCTGTCAAGGACTAAAGTCTCTGTCCCCTGTCTTATGTCCAGGACCAAAGTCTCTTTGCCCGGTCTTCTGTCCAGGACTAAAGTCTCTGTCCTGTGTCTCCTGTCCAGGACTAAAGTGTCTGTCTGCTGTCCTCTGTCCAGGACTAAAGTCTCTGTCCCCTGTCCTCTGTCCTCTGTCAAGGACTAAAGTCTCTGTCTTCTGTCCAGGACTAAAGTCTCTGTCTTCTGTCAAGGCTAAAGTCTCTGTCCTCTGTCCAGGACTAAAGTCTCTGTCTTCTGTCTTCTGTCAATGACCAAAGTCTCTGTCCTCTGTCTAGGACTAAAGTCTCTGTCCTCTTTCTTCTGTCCTGTGTCAAGGACTAAAGTCTCTGTCCTCTGTCTTCTGTCTAGGACTAAAGTCTCTGTCCTCTTTCTTCTGTCTAGGACTAAAGTCTCTGTCCTCTGTCTTCTGTCTAGGACTAAAGTCTCTGTTCTCTGTCTTCCGTCCAGAACTAAAGTCTCTGTCCTCTGTCTTCTGTCCAGGACTAAAGTCTCTGTCCTCTGTCCAGGACTAAAGTCTCTCTCCCCTTTCTTTTGTCCAGGACTAAAGTCTCTGTCTGCTGTCCTCTGTCCAGGACTAAAGTCTCTTTCCTTTGTCTTCTGTCCAGGACTAAACTCCATGTCCTCTGTCTTCTGTCCACGACTAAAGTCCCTGTCCTCTGTCCTCTGTCCAGGACTAAAGTCTCTGTTCTCTGTCTTCCTTCCAGAACTAAAGTCTCTGTCCTCTGTCAAGGCTAAAGTCTCTGTCCTCTGTCCTCTGTCCAGGACTAAAGTCTCTGTCCTCTTTCTTCTGTCTAGGACTAAAGTCTCTGTCCTCTGTCTTCTGTCTAGGACTAAAGTCTCTGTTCTCTGTCTTCCTTCCAGAACTAAAGTCTCTGTCCTCTGTCTTCTGTCCAGGACTAAAGTCTCCGTCTTCTGTCCAGGAATAAATCTCTGTCCTCGGTCTTCTGTCCAGGACTAAAGTCTCTGTCCTCTTTCTTCTGTCCAGGACTAAAGTCTCTGTCCTCTTTCTTCTGTCCAGGACTAAAGTCTCTGTCCTCTGTCTTCTGTCCAGGACTAAAGTCTCTGTCCTCTGTCTTCTGTCCAGGACTAAAGTCTCTGTCTTCTGTCAAGGCTAAAGTCTCTGTCTTCTGTCAAGGCTAAAGTCTCTGTCCTCTGTCTTCTGTCTAGGACTAAAGTCTCTGTTCTCTGTCTTCCTTCCAGAACTAAAGTCTCTGTCCTCTGTCCTCTGTCAAGGACTAAAGTCTCTCTCTTCTGTCCAGGACTAAAGTCTCTGTCTTCTGTCCAGGACTAAAGTCTCTGTTCTCTTTCTTTTGTCCAGGACTAAAGTCTCTGTCATCTTTCCTCTGTCCAGGACTAAAGTCTCTGTTCTCTGTCTTCCTTCCAGAACTAAAGTCTCTGTCCTCTGTCTTCTGTCCAGGACTAAAGTCTCTGTCCTCTTTCTTCTGTCCAGGACTAAAGTCTCTGTCTTCTGTCCAGGACTAAAGTCTCTGTCCCCTTTCTTTTGTCCAGGACTAAATTCTCTGTCTTCTGTCTTCTGTCCAGGACTAAAGTCTCTGTCCTCTGTCCAGGACTAAAGTCTCTGTCCTCTGTCTTCTGTCAAGGCTAAAGTCTCTTTCCTTTGTCTTCTGTCCAGGACTAAACTCCATGTCCTCTGTCTTCTGTCCACGACTAAAGTCTCTGTCCTCTGTCTTCTGTCCAGGACTAAAGTCTCTGTCTTCTGTCAAGGCTAAAGTCTCTGTCCTCTGTCCTCTGTCCAGGACTAAAGTCTCTGTCCTCTTTCTTCTGTCTAGGACTAAAGTCTCATTCCTCTGTCTTCTGTCTAGGACTAAAGTCTCTGTTCTCTGTCTTCCTTCCAGAACTAAAGTCTCTGTCCTCTGTCTTCTGTCCAGGACTAAAGTCTCTGTCCTCTGTTTTCTGTCCAGGACATAAGTCTCTGTCCCCTGTCTTCTGTCCAGGACTAAAGTCTCTGTCCTCTGTCCTCTGTCCAGGACTAAAGTCTCTGTCCTCTTTCTTCTGTCTAGGACTAAAGTCTCTGTCCTCTGTCTTCTGTCTAGGACTAAAGTCTCTGTTCTCTGTCTTCTGTCCAGAACTAAAGTCTCTGTCCTCTGTCCAGGACTAAAGTCTCTGTCCTCTTTCTTCTGTCTAGGACTAAAGTCTCTGTCCTCTGTCTTCTGTCCAGAACTAAAGTCTCTGTCCTCTGTCTTCTGTCCAGGACTAAAGTCTCTGTCCTCTTTCTTCTGTCCAGGACTAAAGTCTCTGTCCTGTGTCTTCTGTCCAGGACTAAAGTCTCTGTCCTGTGTCTTCTGTCCAGGACTAAAGTATCTGTCCTTTATCTTCTGTCCAGGACTAAAGTATCTGTCCTTTATCTTCTGTCCAGGACTAAAGTCTCTGTCCTTTATCTTCTGTCCAGGACGAAAGTATCTGTCTTCTGTCCTCTGTCGAGGACTAAAGTCTCTGTCCTTTGTCTTCTGTCCAGGACTAAAGTATCTGTCCTTTATCTTCTGTCCAGGACTAAAGTATCTGTCCTCTGTCTTCTGTCCAGGACTAAAGTCTCTGTCCCCTTTCTTTTGTCCAGGACTAAATTCTCTGTCTTCTGTCTTCTGTCCAGGACTAAAGTCTCTGTCCTCTGTCCAGGACTAAAGTCTCTGTCCTCTGTCTTCTGTCAAGGCTAAAGTCTCTTTCCTTTGTCTTCTGTCCAGGACTAAACTCCATGTCCTCTGTCTTCTGTCCACGACTAAAGTCTCTGTCCTCTGTCTTCTGTCCAGGACTAAAGTCTCTGTCTTCTGTCAAGGCTAAAGTCTCTGTCCTCTGTCCTCTGTCCAGGACTAAAGTCTCTGTCCTCTTTCTTCTGTCTAGGACTAAAGTCTCATTCCTCTGTCTTCTGTCTAGGACTAAAGTCTCTGTTCTCTGTCTTCCTTCCAGAACTAAAGTCTCTGTCCTCTGTCTTCTGTCCAGGACTAAAGTCTCTGTCTTCTGTCAAGGCTAAAGTCTCTGTCCTCTGTCTTCTGTCTAGGACTAAAGTCTCTGTCCTCTGTCCTCTGTCCAGGACTAAAGTCTCTGTCCTCTTTCTTCTGTCTAGGACTAAAGTCTCTGTCCTCTGTTTTCTGTCCAGGACATAAGTCTCTGTCCCCTGTCTTCTGTCCAGGACTAAAGTCTCTGTCCTCTGTCCTCTGTCCAGGACTAAAGTCTCTGTCCTCTTTCTTCTGTCTAGGACTAAAGTCTCTGTCCTCTGTCCTCTGTCCAGGACTAAAGTCTCTGTCCTCTTTCTTCTGTCTAGCACTAAAGTCTCTGTCCTCTGTCTTCTGTCTAGGACTAAAGTCTCTGTTCTCTGTCTTCTGTCCAGAACTAAAGTCTCTGTCCTCTGTCCAGGACTAAAGTCTCTGTCCTCTTTCTTCTGTCTAGGACTAAAGTCTCTGTCCTCTGTCTTCTGTCCAGAACTAAAGTCTCTGTCCTCTGTCTTCTGTCCAGGACTAAAGTCTCTGTCCTCTTTCTTCTGTCCAGGACTAAAGTCTCTGTCCTGTGTCTTCTGTCCAGGACTAAAGTCTCTGTCCTGTGTCTTCTGTCCAGGACTAAAGTATCTGTCCTTTATCTTCTGTCCAGGACTAAAGTATCTGTCCTTTATCTTCTGTCCAGGACTAAAGTCTCTGTCCTTTATCTTCTGTCCAGGACGAAAGTATCTGTCTTCTGTCCTCTGTCGAGGACTAAAGTCTCTGTCCTTTGTCTTCTTTCCAGGACTAAAGTATCTGTCCTTTATCTTCTGTCCAGGACTAAAGTATCTGTCCTCTGTCTTCTGTCCAGGACTAAAGTCTCTGTCCTTTATCTTCTGTCCAGGACTAAAGTCTCTGTCCCCTGTCTTCTGTCCAGGACTAAAGTCTCTGTCCCCTTTCTTTTGTCCAGGACTAAAGTCTCTGTCATCTTTCCTCTGTCTAGGACTAAAGTCTCTGTCCTCTGTCCTCTGTCTAGGACTAAAGTCTCTGTCCTCTGTCCTCTGTCTAGGACTAAAGTCTCTGTCCTCTGTCCAGGACTAAAGTCTCTGTCCAGGACTAAAGTCTCTGTTCTCTGTCTTCCTTCCAGAACTAAAGTCTCTGTCCTCTGTCTTCTGTCCAGGACTAAAGTCTCTGTCCTCTTTCTTCTGTCCAGGACTAAAGTATCTGTCCTTTATCTTCTGTCCAGGACTAAAGTATCTGTCCTTTATCTTCTGTCCAGGACTAAAGTCTCTGTCCTTTATCTTCTGTCCAGGACGAAAGTCTCTGTCTTCTGTCCTCTGTCGAGGACTAAAGTCTCTGTCCTTTGTCTTCTGTCCAGGACTAAAGTATCTGTCCTTTATCTTCTGTCCAGGACTAAAGTCTCTGTCCTTTATCTTCTGTCCAGGACTAAAGTCTCTGTCCCCTGTCTTCTGTCCAGGACTAAAGTCTCTCTCCCCTTTCTTTTGTCCAGGACTAAAGTCTCTGTCCTCTGTCCTCTGTCTAGGACTAAAGTCTCTGTCCTCTGTCCAGGACTAAAGTCTCTGTCCAGGACTAAAGTCTCTGTCCTTTATCTTCTGTCCAGGACTACAGTCTCTGTCCTCTGTCTTCTGTCCAGGACTAAAGTCTCTGTCCTCTGTCCTCTGTCTAGGACTAAAGTCTCTGTCCTCTGTCCAGGACTAAAGTCTCTGTCCTTTATCTTCTGTCCAGGACGAAAGTCTCTGTCTTCTGTCCTCTGTCGAGGACTAAAGTCTCTGTCCTTTGTCTTCTGTCCAGGACTAAAGTATCTGTCCTTTATCTTCTGTCCAGGACGAAAGTCTCTGTCTTCTGTCCTCTGTCGAGGACTAAAGTCTCTGTCCTTTGTCTTCTGTCCAGGACTAAAGTCTCTGTCCTGTGTCTTCTGTCCAGGACTAAAGTATCTGTCCTTTATCTTCTGTCCAGGACTAAAGTATCTGTCCTTTATCTTCTGTCCAGGACTAAAGTCTCTGTCCTTTATCTTCTGTCCAGGACGAAAGTATCTGTCTTCTGTCCTCTGTCGAGGACTAAAGTCTCTGTCCTTTGTCTTCTTTCCAGGACTAAAGTATCTGTCCTTTATCTTCTGTCCAGGACTAAAGTATCTGTCCTCTGTCTTCTGTCCAGGACTAAAGTCTCTGTCCTTTATCTTCTGTCCAGGACTAAAGTCTCTGTCCCCTGTCTTCTGTCCAGGACTAAAGTCTCTGTCCCCTTTCTTTTGTCCAGGACTAAAGTCTCTGTCATCTTTCCTCTGTCTAGGACTAAAGTCTCTGTCCTCTGTCCTCTGTCTAGGACTAAAGTCTCTGTCCTCTGTCCTCTGTCTAGGACTAAAGTCTCTGTCCTCTGTCCAGGACTAAAGTCTCTGTCCAGGACTAAAGTCTCTGTTCTCTGTCTTCCTTCCAGAACTAAAGTCTCTGTCCTCTGTCTTCTGTCCAGGACTAAAGTCTCTGTCCT
The DNA here is from genome assembly GCF_933228915.1 of Telmatherina bonti. Lineage (NCBI taxonomy): Eukaryota > Metazoa > Chordata > Actinopteri > Atheriniformes > Telmatherinidae > Telmatherina > Telmatherina bonti. The sequence continues at coordinate 3,526,726 of NC_136623.1, read as the reverse complement.
CTTTCTTCTGTCCAGGACTAAAGTATCTGTCCTTTATCTTCTGTCCAGGACTAAAGTATCTGTCCTTTATCTTCTGTCCAGGACTAAAGTCTCTGTCCTTTATCTTCTGTCCAGGACGAAAGTCTCTGTCTTCTGTCCTCTGTCGAGGACTAAAGTCTCTGTCCTTTGTCTTCTGTCCAGGACTAAAGTATCTGTCCTTTATCTTCTGTCCAGGACTAAAGTCTCTGTCCTTTATCTTCTGTCCAGGACTAAAGTCTCTGTCCCCTGTCTTCTGTCCAGGACTAAAGTCTCTCTCCCCTTTCTTTTGTCCAGGACTAAAGTCTCTGTCCTCTGTCCTCTGTCTAGGACTAAAGTCTCTGTCCTCTGTCCAGGACTAAAGTCTCTGTCCAGGACTAAAGTCTCTGTCCTTTATCTTCTGTCCAGGACTACAGTCTCTGTCCTCTGTCTTCTGTCCAGGACTAAAGTCTCTGTCCTCTGTCCTCTGTCTAGGACTAAAGTCTCTGTCCTCTGTCCAGGACTAAAGTCTCTGTCCTTTATCTTCTGTCCAGGACGAAAGTCTCTGTCTTCTGTCCTCTGTCGAGGACTAAAGTCTCTGTCCTTTGTCTTCTGTCCAGGACTAAAGTATCTGTCCTTTATCTTCTGTCCAGGACTAAAGTATCTGTCCATTATCTTCTGTCCAGGACTAAAGTCTCTGTCCTTTATCTTCTTTCCAGGACTAAAGTCTCTGTCCCCTGTCTTCTGTCCAGGACTAAAGTCTCTGTCCTCTGTCTAGGACTAAAGTCTCTGTCCTCTGTCCAGGACTACAGTCTCTGTCCAGGACTAAAGTCTCTGTCCTTTATCTTCTGTCCAGGACTACAGTCTCTGTCCTCTGTCTTCTGTCCAGGACTAAAGTCTCTGTCCTCTGTCTTCTGTCCAGGACTAAAGTCTCTGTCCTCTGTCCAGGACTAAAGTCTCTGGGGATGACTATTGCTCAGTGCTACGAGGAAGTCGGCCTCCTCCTCCTCTTCCTCGGTGTTGGCATCTCCATCTTCGCTACGATGGTCTTCTCCCTGGAGCGCGACCTTCCCACCACCACCTTCACCAGCGTACCGGCTGCTTGGTGGTGGGCAACCACCTCCATGACGACGGTGGGCTACGGGGACATCCGTCCGGACACGGTGGCGGGGAAGGTTTTGGCCTTCCTCTGCATCCTGTCCGGCATCCTGATCCTGGCGCTGCCCATTGCCATCATCAACGACCGCTTCTCCGCCTGCTACTTCACCCTGAAGATGAAAGAGGCTGCGATGCGTCACGGCGAGATGCTGAAGAGGCTGGCCCGCGGATCGCTGGGGGAGGGGCCCCGAGGGGCCAGGGGCGGAGGGGTCAATCTGAGGGACGCCTACGCTCGGAGCGTGCTGGAGATGCTCAGGCTGCACGGGCGCGAGAGAGCCAGCACCCGGAGTAGCGGAGGTGAGGAGCTGTGGTGGTAGTCAGTCTGGATCTGGAGGTCTACCTGCCTCTCACCTGGACGGGATGACGTCTGAATACTCTGATTACTCCGGCACTGTGGGAGTACTGGTGAGGAACTGGTCAGTCAGGATGTCATCCAGAAATATCAAAATGTCTTTCAGTCGGATTTTATTTGCATTTTCAGGATTTTACATGTCAGCTCCATCCTCTCTGCGGATGAAGAATGACTGATTCTGGATCATCTGACTTTTCATATGAATTCATCAGGAATGAAACATTCTTCTTTGTTAGTTTAGACAACAATGATTAGTTCTTCATTAGTTCCTGAGTCAACAAGTTATTTCAGCGTTTCTCAGCCAGAGCGTATCCAGATGGAAGATGTGTTTTTACTCTTCGGAGACATTTCGCATCGTAACGGAAACACGGTTAATATATGCAGATTTCTTTTTTCCCCTGTAAAAAAAAAAAAAAAAAAAAAATGTGTATATATATATATATATATATATATATATATATATATATATATATATATATATATATATATATATATATATTTGTAGATTTTTTTGTTATATTTGGTGGAGGCACCAATGAAAACAACATTAAAACATGAGAATGTTCTGTTTGCTCCATATATAGATTTTCCAGGCTTAAAGCAAAATTTACAGAAACATTGTTTTTTCACTTGCTGGGACAAAAATTCTTCATTTCCGTTACAAAAGACAAATAAAAAACCAAAGTATAACAAGCTTTGAGTGTGTTTGTGTTTGTTTTGTGATTAAATCTATTTTTCCTAAATAAAAACATTCCTCTGGTTTGTGAAATGAGCCACGGTGTTGCCAGTAATGGATCAGCTGGATCCTGACGGTTCTGCAGCCGCTCCGGCGGACCGCCACCTCCCGGGACAAACATTCTGATTCTTTTAACGTCGCTGAAGAGATGAAACATGTCGGACACGTTGAATCGTCGTGACTTTGGGCCGCGAAGAAACTCCTGGAAACATCAGAACCTTGTGAGGAAGTTCTGATGATGTTCATGGACGATGCGTAAACACTGCAGCCATTTTGGAAGCCGCGTGGACTTCCTGCATTTGTCAGCAGGTTTATCAATGATGATCTACGTCGGACTCCCCGTCCCCCTTCATCGCCAGAACACATGTAGACCACCTGTAGACCACCACCAGACCACCTGATGACCACCTGTAGACCACCTCCAGACCACTTGTAGACCACCTGTAGACCACCTCCAGACCACCAGACCATCTGTAGACCACCTCCAGACCACCTGTAGACCACCTCCAGACCACCAGACCATCTGTAGACCACCTCCAGACCACCTGTAGACCACCCCCAGACCACCAGACCACCTGTAAACCAACTGTAGACCACCTGTAGACCACCAGACCACCTGTAAATCAACTGTAGACCACCTCCAGACCACCTGTAGACCACTTCCAGACCACAAGACCACCTGTAGACCACCTCCAGACCACCAGACCACCTGTAGACCACCTGTTGACTACCTGTAGACCACCTGTAGACCACCTCCAGACCACCAGACCACCTGTAGACCACCTCCAGACCACCAGACCACCTACAGACCACCACCAGACCACCTGTTGAAGACCTCCAGACCACCAGACCACCTCCAGACCACCTGTAAATTCAATTCAATTCAATTCAACTTTATTTATATAGCATCAAATCACGGCAATGCCATCTCAAGACGCTTTACAGACAGAGGGGAAAACATAATGAAGGCCAATTCATAACAGCCTATATAAGGAAACCAACAGATTGAGTTGAGTCCAACTCAATCTCCCATCCTGAGCAAGCACACTGGCAACAGTGGGAAGGAAAAAACTCCCTTTTAACAGGAAGGAAACCTCCGGCAGAACCCGGCTCAGGACAGGCAGCCATCTGCCTCTGCTGTGTGGGGGGAAGAGGACAGAAAGACAACAGACAACAGGAACTGCTACTCCCGGCCAGGGAGACCTGCTGAGACAGGAGACATACATGTTAATGATGCAACACTGTTATGGGGGGGGGGTTAAAGAGAGAGATAAAGAGAAAGAAGCTCAGTGTATCAGGAAATGTCCCTCAGCAGTCTAAACCTATAGCAGCATAACTAAGGGATGCTAACCATCCCTAGCTATAGGACTTATCAAAAAGATAAGTCTTCAGCCACAAGTAAGCCTGCAGTCTGCGAACGAAGTACTCTACTTGGTATATAAGGAACAATGAGGTCTTTGATATATAGTGGTGCCTGGTTGTGGAGGGTTTTATATGTAAGGAGAAGGATTTTAAATTCTATTCTAGATTCAACAGGCAGCCAATGAAGAGAGGCTAAAACTGGAGAAATATGATCTCTCCTGCTGGTTCTGGTCAGGCTGCAGAATTCTGGATCAGCTGTAGGGTTTTCAGGGCATATTTAGGACAGCCCAGTAATAGAGAGTTACAGTAATCTAGTGTCGAAGTAACAAAAGCGTGAACCAGTTTTTCTGCATCACTCCGAGACAGAATGTCCCTAATTTTGGCTTTATTACGTAAATGAAAGAAGGCTGTTTTAGTAACCTGCTTAATATGTGGGCCAAAGGACAGGTCAGGGTCAAATATTACTCCAAGGTTTCTCACTGTAGCACTGGAAGCTAAAGTAATGCCATCCAGGTTCATTACAAAACCGGAAAATTTAGCTCTGAGTTTATCTGGAGTAAATCACCTGTAGACCACCTCCAGACCACCTGTAGACCACCTCCAGACCAAAAGACCACATGTAGACCACCCCCAGACCACCAGACCACCTGTAGACCACCTTTAGACCACCTGATGACCACCTGTAGACCATCTGTAAACCAAATCCAGACCACCTCCAGACCACCTGTAGACCACCACCAGACAACCTGTAGACAAACAGACAACCTCCAGACTACCTGTAGACAACCTGTAGACCACAAGACCACCTGTAGACCAACTCCAGACCACCTGTAGACCACCTGTAGACCACCTGTTGACCACCTGTAGACCTCAAGACCACCTCCAGACCACCTGTAGACCACATGTAGACAACCTGTAGACCACCTCCAGACCACCAGACCACCTCCAGACCACCTCCAGACCACCAGACCACCTGTAGACAGCCAGACAACCTCTAGACTACCTGTAGACGACCTGTAGACCACCTCCAGACCACCTGTAGACAGCCTGACAACCTCCAGACTACCTCTAGACCACCACATCACCTGTAGACCACATGTAGACCACAAGACGACCTGTACACCACCTCCAGACCACCTGTAGACCACCTGTAGACCATCTCGATACCACCAGACCACCTCCAGACCACCAGGCCACCTGTAGACGCCCACCAGACCACCTCCAGACCAACTCCAGACCACCTCCAGACCACCAGACCACCTGTAGTCCACCTCCAGACCACCAAACTTCCTGTAGACCACCTCCAGGCAACCATACCACCTGTAGTCCACCTCCAGACCACCAGACCTCCTGTAGACCACCTCCAGACGACCTGTAGACCACTTCCAGACCACCTGTAGACCACTTCCAGACCACAAGACCACATGTAGAGCACCTCCTGACCACCTGTAGACCAACTGTAGACCACAAGACCTCCTGTAGACCAACTGTAGACCACAAGACCTCCTGTAGACCACCTCCAGACCACCTGTAGAGCACCTGTTGAACACCTCCAGACCTCCAGAACACCTCCACACCAACTGTAGACCACATTGAGACCACCAGACCACCTGTAGACCACCTCCAGACCACCAGACCACCTGTAGACGCCCTCCAGACCACCAGACCACCTCCAGACCACCTCCAGACCAACGTGAGACCACCTGTAGACCACCTGTAGACCACCTCCAGACCACCAGACCACCTGTAGACAACTTCCAGACCACAAGACCACATGTAGACCACCTCCAGACCACCAGACCACGTGTAGACCACCTACAGACCACCACACCACCTCCAGACCACCATACCACCTGTAAACCACCTCCAGATCACCCGTAGACCACCTGTAGACCACCACATCACATGTTGCCCACCTCCAGACTACCAGACCACCTGTAGACCACCTCCAGACCACCAGACCACCTGTAAACCGACTCCAGACCACCTGTAGACCACCTCCAGACCACCAGACCACCTGTAGACCACCTCCAGACCAACTCCAGACCACCTCCAGACCACCAGACCACCTGCAGTCCACCTCCAGACCACCAAACCTCCTGTAGACCACCTCCAGGCAACCAGACCACCTGTAGTCCACCTCCAGACCACCAGACCTCCTGTAGACCACCTCCAGACGACCTGTAGACCACTTCCAGACCACCTGTAGACCACTTCCAGACCACAAGACCACATGTAGAGCACCTCCTGACCACCTGTAGACCAACTGTAGACCACAAGACCTCCTGTAGACCAACTGTAGACCACAAGACCTCCTGTAGACCACCTCCAGACCACCTGTAGAGCACCTGTTGAACACCTCCAGACCTCCAGAACACCTCCAGACCAACTGTAGACCACATTGAGACCACCAGACCACCTGTAGACCACCTCCAGACGCCCTCCAGACCACCTGTAGACCACCTCCAGACCACCTCCAGACCAACGTGAGACCACCTGTAGACCACCTGTAGACCACCTCCAGACCACCAGACCACCTGTAGACAACTTCCAGACCACAAGACCACATGTAGACCACCTCCAGACCACCAGACCACGTGTAGACCACCTACAGACCACCACACCACCTCCAGACCACCATACCACCTGTAAACCACCTCCAGATCACCCGTAGACCACCTGTAGACCACCACATCACATGTTGCCCACCTCCAGACTACCAGACCACCTGTAGACCACCTCCAGACCACCAGACCACCTGTAAACCGACTCCAGACCACCTGTAGACCACCTCCAGACCACCAGACCACCTGTAGACCACCTCCAGACCAACTCCAGACCACCTCCAGACCACCAGACCACCTGTAGCCAACCTCCAGACCACCAAACCTCCTGTAGACCACCTCCAGGCAACCAGACCACCTGTAGTCCACCTCCAGACCACCAGACCTCCTGTAGACCACCTCCAGACGACCTGTAGACCACTTCCATACCACCTGTTGACCACTTCCAGACCACAAGACCACATGTAGACCACCTCCAGACCACCAGACCACCTGTAGACCACCTCCAGACCACCTGATGACCACCTGTAGACCACCTGTAAACCACCTCCAGACCACCTGCAGACCACCTGTAGACCACCAACAAACCAAATGTAGACAGCCAGTCAACCTCCAGACTACCTGTAGACCACCTCCAGACCACCTGTAGACGATCTGTAGACCACCTGTAGACCACCTCCAGACCACCAGACCATCTGTAGACCACCTCAAGACCACCTGTAGAGTACCTGTTGAAGACCTCAAGACCACCAGACCACCTGTAAACCACCTGTAGAACACCTCCAGACCACCTGTAGACCACTTCCAGACCACAAGACCACATGTAGAGCACCTCCAGACCACCCGACCACCTGCAGACCTCCTGATGACCACCTGAAGACCACCTGTAAACCACCTCCAGACCACCTCCAGACTACCTGTAGACCACCTCCAGACCACCTGTAGACCACCTCCAGACCACATGTAGACCACCTGTAGACCACCTCCAGACGACCAGACCATCTTTAGACCAGGAGACCACCTCTAGACCAATTGTAGACCACAAGACCACCTGTAGACCACCTCCAGACCACCTGTAGACCACCTGTTGACCACCTCCAGACCCCCAGACCACCTCCAGACCACCGGACGTCCTGTAGACCACCTGTAGCCCACCTCCAGACCACCAGACCACCTGTGGACCACCTCCAGACCACAAGACCACATGTAGACCACCTCCAGACAACCAGACCACCTGTAGACCACCTACAGACCACCACACCACCTCCAGACTACCAGACCACGTGTAAACCAGCTCCAGATCACCTGTAGACCACCTCCAGACCACCTCCAAACCGCCAGACCACCTGTCGACCACATCCAGACCACCCGTAGACCATCTGTAGACCACCAAACCACATGTTGACCACCTCCAGACTACCAGACTACCTGTAGACCGCCTCCAGACCACCTGTTGTCCAGATCCAGACCACCTGTAGACCACCTCCAGACCACTTGTAGACGACCTGTACACCACCTCCAGACCACCAGACCACCTGCAGACCACCTGTTGGCTACCTTTAGACCACCTGTAGACCACCTCCAGACCACCAGACCACCTGTAGACCACCTCCAGACCACCAGACCACCTGTAGACCACCTCCAGACCACCTGTAGACCACCTGTAGACCACCTCCAGACCACCAGACCACCTGTAGACAGCCAGACAACCTCTAGACTACCTGTAGACGACCTGTAGACCACCTCCAGACCACCTGTAGACAGCCTGACAACATCCAGACTACCTCTAGACCACCACATCACCTGTAGACCACATGTAGACCACAAGACGACCTGTACACCACCTCCAGACCACCTGTAGACCACCTGTAGACCACCTCGATACCACCAGACCACCTCCAGACCACCAGGCCACCTGTAGACGCCCACCAGACCACCTCCAGACCAACTCCAGACCACCTCCAGACCACCAGACCACCTGTAGTCCACCTCCAGACCACCAAACTTCCTGTAGACCACCTCCAGGCAACCATACCACCTGTAGTCCACCTCCAGACCACCAGACCTCCTGTAGACCACCTCCAGACGACCTGTAGACCACTTCCAGACCACCTGTAGACCACTTCCAGACCACAAGACCACATGTAGAGCACCTCCTGACCACCTGTAGACCAACTGTAGACCACAAGACCTCCTGTAGACCAACTGTAGACCACAAGACCTCCTGTAGACCACCTCCAGACCACCTGTAGAGCACCTGTTGAACACCTCCAGACCTCCAGAACACCTCCAGACCAACTGTAGACCACATTGAGACCACCAGACCACCTGTAGACCACCTCCAGACCACCAGACCACCTGTAGACCACCTCCAGACCACCTGTAGACCACCTCCAGACCACCTCCAGACCAACGTGAGACCACCTGTAGACCACCTGTAGACCACCTCCAGACCACCAGACCACCTGTAGACAACTTCCAGACCACAAGACCACATGTAGACCACCTCCAGACCACCAGACCACGTGTAGACCACCTACAGACCACCACACCACCTCCAGACCACCATACCACCTGTAAACCACCTCCAGATCACCCGTAGACCACCTGTAGACCACCACATCACATGTTGCCCACCTCCAGACTACCAGACCACCTGTAGACCACCTCCAGACCACCAGACCACCTGTAAACCGACTCCAGACCACCTGTAGACCACCTCCAGACCACCAGACCACCTGTAGACCACCTCCAGACCAACTCCAGACCACCTCCAGACCACCAGACCACCTGTAGCCAACCTCCAGACCACCAAACCTCCTGTAGACCACCTCCAGGCAACCAGACCACCTGTAGTCCACCTCCAGACCACCAGACCTCCTGTAGACCACCTCCAGACGACCTGTAGACCACTTCCATACCACCTGTTGACCACTTCCAGACCACAAGACCACATGTAGACCACCTCCAGACCACCAGACCACCTGTAGACCACCTCCAGACCACCTGATGACCACCTGTAGACCACCTGTAAACCACCTCCAGACCACCTGCAGACCACCTGTAGACCACCAACAAACCAAATGTAGACAGCCAGTCAACCTCCAGACTACCTGTAGACCACCTCCAGACCACCTGTAGACGATCTGTAGACCACCTGTAGACCACCTCCAGACCACCAGACCATCTGTAGACCACCTCAAGACCACCTGTAGAGTACCTGTTGAAGACCTCAAGACCACCAGACCACCTGTAAACCACCTGTAGAACACCTCCAGACCACCTGTAGACCACTTCCAGACCACAAGACCACATGTAGAGCACCTCCAGACCACCCGACCACCTGCAGACCTCCTGATGACCACCTGAAGACCACCTGTAAACCACCTCCAGACCACCTCCAGACTACCTGTAGACCACCTCCAGACCACCTGTAGACCACCTCCAGACCACATGTAGACCACCTGTAGACCACCTCCAGACGACCAGACCATCTTTAGACCAGGAGACCACCTCTAGACCAATTGTAGACCACAAGACCACCTGTAGACCACCTCCAGACCACCTGTAGACCACCTGTTGACCACCTCCAGACCCCCAGACCACCTCCAGACCACCGGACGTCCTGTAGACCACCTGTAGCCCACCTCCAGACCACCAGACCACCTGTGGACCACCTCCAGACCACAAGACCACATGTAGACCACCTCCAGACAACCAGACCACCTGTAGACCACCTACAGACCACCACACCACCTCCAGACTACCAGACCACGTGTAAACCAGCTCCAGATCACCTGTAGACCACCTCCAGACCACCTCCAAACCGCCAGACCACCTGTCGACCACATCCAGACCACCCGTAGACCATCTGTAGACCACCAAACCACATGTTGACCACCTCCAGACTACCAGACTACCTGTAGACCGCCTCCAGACCACCTGTTGTCCAGATCCAGACCACCTGTAGACCACCTCCAGACCACTTGTAGACGACCTGTACACCACCTCCAGACCACCAGACCACCTGCAGACCACCTGTTGGCTACCTTTAGACCACCTGTAGACCACCTCCAGACCACCAGACCACCTGTAGACCACCTCCAGACCACCAGACCACCTGTAGACCACCTCCAGACCACCTGTAGACCACCTGTAGACCACCTCCAGACCACCAGACCACCTGTAGACAGCCAGACAACCTCTAGACTACCTGTAGACGACCTGTAGACCACCTCCAGACCACCTGTAGACAGCCTGACAACATCCAGACTACCTCTAGACCACCACATCACCTGTAGACCACATGTAGACCACAAGACGACCTGTACACCACCTCCAGACCACCTGTAGACCACCTGTAGACCACCTCGATACCACCAGACCACCTCCAGACCACCAGGCCACCTGTAGACGCCCACCAGACCACCTCCAGACCAACTCCAGACCACCTCCAGACCACCAGACCACCTGTAGTCCACCTCCAGACCACCAAACTTCCTGTAGACCACCTCCAGGCAACCATACCACCTGTAGTCCACCTCCAGACCACCAGACCTCCTGTAGACCACCTCCAGACGACCTGTAGACCACTTCCAGACCACCTGTAGACCACTTCCAGACCACAAGACCACATGTAGAGCACCTCCTGACCACCTGTAGACCAACTGTAGACCACAAGACCTCCTGTAGACCAACTGTAGACCACAAGACCTCCTGTAGACCACCTCCAGACCACCTGTAGAGCACCTGTTGAACACCTCCAGACCTCCAGAACACCTCCAGACCAACTGTAGACCACATTGAGACCACCAGACCACCTGTAGACCACCTCCAGACCACCAGACCACCTGTAGACCACCTCCAGACCACCTGTAGACGACCTGTAGACCACCTCAAGACCACCTGTAGACCACCTCCAGACCACCAGACCACCTACAGACCACCACCAGACCACCTGTTGAAGACCTCCAGACCACCAGACCACCTGTAGACCACCTTAAGACCACCTGTAAACCACCTGTAGACCACCTCCAGACCACCTGTAGACCACCTCCAGACCAAAAGACCACATGTAGACCACCTGTAGACCACCTCCAGACCACCTGTAGACCACCTCCAGACCACCAGACCACCTGTAGACCACCTCCAGACCACCTGTAGACGACCTGTAGACCACCTCAAGACCACCTGTAGACCACCTGTAGACCACCTCCAGACCACCTGTAGACCACCTGTTGACCACCTCCAGACCTCAAGACCACCTCCAGACCAACTGTAGACCACCTCCAGACCACCATACCACCTGTAGAACACCTTAAGACCACCTGTAAACCACCAGTAGACCACCTCCAGACCACCTGTAGACCACATCCAGACCAAAAGACCACATGTGGACCACCTGTAGACCACCTCCAGACCACCTGTAGACAACCTCCGGACCAAAAGACCACATGTAGACCACCTCCAGACCACCAGACCACCTGTAGACCACTTTTAGACCACCTGATGACCACCTGTAGACCACCTGTAAACCACCTCCAAACCACCTTCAGACCACCTGTAGACCACCACCAGACAACCTGTCGACTAACAGACAACCTCCAGACTACCTGTAGACAACTTGTAGACCACAAGCCCACCTGTAGACCACCTCCAGACCACCTGTAGACGACCTGTAGACCACCTCCAGGCAACGTGTAGATCACCTGTAGACCACCTCCAGACCACCAGACCACCTTCAGACCACCTCCAGACCACCTGTAAACCACATGTTGAAGACCTCCAGACCACCAGACCACCAGTAGAACACCTCCAGACCACCAGACCACCTTCAGACCACCTCCAGACCAACTGTAAACTACCTGTAGACAACCTCCAGACCACCAGACCACCTGTAGACCACCTTCAGACCACCAGATCACCTGTAGACCACCTCCAGATCACTTGTAGACGCCCTCCAGACCACCAGACCAACTCCAGACCACCTCCAGACCACCAGACCTCCTGTAGACAACCTGTAGAGCACCTGTAGACCACCTCCAGACCACCAGACCACCTGTAGTCCACCTCCAGACAACTAGACCTCCTGTAGACCACCTGTGAACCACCTCCAGACCACATGTAGACGACTTCCAGACCACCTGTAGACCACCTCCAGACCACAAGACCACATGTAGACCACCTCTAGAACACCAGACCACCTGTAGACCACCTCCAGACCACCTGATTACCACCTGTAGACCACCTCCAGACCACCTGTAGACGTCCTGTAGACCACCTCCAAACCACCTGTAGACCACCTCCAGACCACCAGACCACCTGTAGACCACCTCGAGACCACCAGATCACCTGTAGACCACCTCCAGATAACTTGTAGACGCCCTCCAGACCACCAGACCAACTCCAGACCACCTCCAGACCACCAGACCTCCTGTAGACCACCTGTAGAGCACCTGTAGACCACCTCCAGACCACCAGACCACCTGTAGTCCACCTCCAGACAACTAGACCTCCTGTAGACCACCTGTGAACCACCTCCAGACCACATGTAGACGACTTCCAGACCACCTGTAGACCACCTCCAGACCACAAGACCACATGTAGACCACCTCTAGAACACCAGTCCACCTGTAGACCACCTCCAGACCACCTGATTACCACCTGTAGACCACCTCCAGACCACCTGTAGACGTCCTGTAGACCACCTCCAAACCACCTGTAGACCACCTCCAGATCAGCAGACCACCTGTAGACCACCTCCAGACCACCTGTAGACGTCCTGTAGACCACCTTCAGACCACCTGTAGACCACCTGTAGACAGCCAGACAACCTCCAGACTACCTGTAGACCACCTGCAGACCACCTGTAAACGACCTGTAGACCACCTCCAGACCACATGTAGACCACCTGTAGACCACCTCCAGACCACCAGACCACCTGTAGACCACCTCCACACCACCTGTAGACCACCTCCAGACCACAAGACCACATGTAGACCACCATCAGACCACCAGACCACCTGTAAACCACCTCCAGACCTCCAGACCACCTGTAGACAGTTAAACAACCTCCAGACTACCTGCAGACCACCAGACCACATGTAGACCACATGTTGACCACCTGTAGACAACCTGTAGTCCACCTCCAGACAACCCAACCACCTGTAGACCACCTCCAGACCACCTGTAGACGACCTGTAGACCACCTCCAGACCACCTGTAGACCACCTGTAGATCACCTCAAGACCACCTGTTGAACACCTCCATACCACCAGACCACCTGTAGGCCACCTCCATACCACCAGACCACCTGTAAACAACCTGTAGACCACTTCCAGACCACAAGACCACATGTGGACCACCTCCAGACCACCAGACCACCTGTAGACCACCTCCAGACCAACTAATGACCACCTATAGACCACCTGTAAACCATCTCCAGACCACCTCCAGACCACCTGTAGACCACCTCCAGACCACCTATAGACAGCTAGACCACCTCCAGACTAACTGTAGACCACCAGACTACCTGTAGACCAACTCGAGACCACCAGATCACCTGTAGACCACCTCCAGATTAGCTGTAGACCAACACAAGACCACCAGACCACCTGTAGACGCCCTCCAGACCACCAGACCTCCTGTAGACCACTTCCAGGCCACCAGACCTCCTGTAGACCACCTGTGGACCACCACCAGACCACCTCCAGACCACCAGACCACCTGTAGACCACCTCAAGACTACCTGTAGACCACCTGTTGAAGACCTCCAGACCACCAGACCACCTGTAGACCACCTCCACACCACCTGTAGACCACCTCCAGACCACAAGACCACATGTAGACCACCTTCAGACCACCAGACCACCTGTAAACCACCTCCAGACCTCCAGACCACCTGTAGACAGCCAAACAACCTCCAGACTACCTGCAGACCACCAGACCACCTGTTGACCACCTGTAGGCCACCTCCAGACCACCTGTAGACCACCTCCGGACCAAATGACCACATGTAGACCACCTCCAGACCACCAGACCACCAGACCACCTGTAGACCTCCTCCAGACCACCAGACCACCTGTAGACCACCTCCAGACCACCTGTGGACGTCCTGTAGATCACCTCCAGACAACCTGTAGACCACCTCCAGACCACCAGACCACCTGTAGACCACCTCCAGACCACCTGTAGACGACCTGTAGACCACCTCCAGACCACCTGTAAACGACCTGTTGACCACCTCCAGACAACCAGACAACCTCCAGACTACCTGTCGACCACCAGACCACCTTTAGACCACCTGTAGACCACCTCCAGACCACCTGTAAACGACCTGTAGACCACCTCCAGACAACCAGACAACCTGCAGACCACCAGACCACCTGTAGACCACCTCCACACCACGAGACAACCTGTAAACCACCTCCAGACCACCTGTAGACGACCTGTAGACCACCTCCAGTCCACCAGACCACCTGTAGACCTCCTCCAGACCACCAGACCACCTGTAGACCACCTCCAGACCACCTGTGAACGTCCTGTAGATCACCTCCAGACAACCTGTAGACCACCTCCAGACCACCTGTAGACCACCTCCAGACCACCTGTAGACGACCTGTAGACCACCTCCAGATCACCTGTAGACCACCTCCAGACCACCTGTAAACGACCTGTAGACCACCTCCAGACAACCAGACAACCTCCAGACTACCTGTCGACCACCAGACCACCTTTAGACCACCTGTAGACCACCTCCAGACCACCTGTAAACGACCTGTAGACAACCTCCAGACAACCAGACAACCTGCAGACCACCAGACCACCTGTAGACCACCTCCACACCACCAGACAACCTGTAAACCACCTCCAGACCACCTGTAGACCACCTATTGACAACCTCCAGACCTCCAGAACACCTCCAGACCAACTGTAGACCACCTCCAGACCACCTGTAGACAACCAGACAACCTCCACACTACCTGTAGACCACCTCCAGACCACCTGTATACCACCAGACAGAACCTCCAGACGACCAGACCACCTGTAGACCACCTCCAGACCACCAGACCACCTGCAGACCACCTGTTGACTACCTTTAGACCACCTGTAGACCACATCCAGACCACCAGACCACCTGTAGACCACCTCCAGACCACCAGTTCACCTGTAGACGACCTCCAGACCACCAGACCACCTGTAGACCACCTCCAGACCACCTGTAGACCACCTGTAGACCACCTCCAGACCACCAGACCACCTGTAGACCACCTCCAGACCACCAGACGACCTGTAGACCACCTCCAGACCACCTGTAGACCACCTCCAGACCACCAGACCACCTGTAGACCACCTCCAGACCACCTGTAGACGACCTGTAGACCACCTCAAGACCACCTGTAGACCACCTGTAGACCACCTCCAGACCACCAGACCACCTACAGACCACCACCAGACCACCTGTTGAAGACCTCCAGACCACCAGACCACCTGTAGACCACCTGTAGACCTCCTCCAGACCACCAGACCATCTACAGACCACCACCAGACCACCTGTTGAAGACCTCCAGACCACCAGACCACCTGTAGACCACCTTAAGACCACCTGTAAACCACCTGTAGACCACTTCCAGACCACCTGTAGACCACCTCCAGACCAAAAGACCACATGTAGACCACCTGTAGACCACCTCCAGACCACCTGTAGACGACCTGTAGACCACCTCCAGACCACCAGACCACCTGTAGACCTCCTCCAGACCACCAGACCACCTGTAGACCACCTCCAGACCACCTGTGGACGTCCTGTAGATCACCTCCAGACAACCTGTAGACCACCTCCAGACAACCAGACCACCTGTAGACCACCTCCAGACCACCTGTAGACGACCTGTAGACCACCTCCACATCACCTGTAGACCACCTCCAGACCACCTGTAAACGACCTGTAGACCACCTCCAGACAACCAGACAACCTCCAGACTACCTGTCGACCACCAGACCACCTTTAGACCACCTGTAGACCACCTCCAGACCACCTGTAAACGACCTGTAGACCACCTCCAGACAACCAGACAACCTCCAGACTACCTGTCGACCACCAGACCACCTTTAGACCACCTGTAGACCACCTCCAGACCACCTGTAAACGACCTGTAGACCACCTCCAGACAACCAGACAACCTGCAGACCACCAGACCACCTGTAGACCACCTCCACACCACCAGACAACCTGTAAACCACCTCCAGACCACCTGTAGACCACCTGTTGACCATCTCCAGACCTCCAGAACACCTCCAGACCAACTGTAGACCACCTCCTGACAACAGACCACCCGAAGACCACCTCCAGACCACCTGTAGACGAACTCCAGACCACCATACCACCTGTAGACGCCCTCCAGACCACCAGACCACCTCCAGACCACCAGACCACCTTTAGACACCCTCCAGACCACCAGACGACCTGTAGACAACCTCCAGACCACCTGTAGACGACCTGTAGATCACCTCCAGACCACCTGTAGACCACCTCCAGACCACCAGACCACCTGTAGACAACCTCCAGACCACCTGTAGACGACCTGTAGATCACCTCCAGACAACCTGTAGACCACCTCCAGACCACCAGACCACCTCCAGACCACCTCCAGACAACCAGACCACCTCCAGACCATTTCCAGACCACAAGACCTCCTGTAGACCACCTCCAGATCACCTTTAGACCACCTCCAGACCACCAGACAAACTGTAGACAACCTGTTGACCACCTGTAGATCACCTGCAGACCACCTCCAGACCACCTGTAGACCACCACCAGACCACCTTTCGAAAGACAGAACACCTCCAGACTACCTTTAGACCACTTGTTGACCACCTCCAGACCTCAAGTCCACCTCCAGACGAACTGTAGACCACCTCAAGACCACCAGACCACCTGTAGACAACCTCCAGACCACCTGTAGACCCCCTCTAGACCACCAGACCACCTGTACCGCGATCCAGCCCACCAAACCATCTCCAGGCCACCCCCAGACCACCAGACCACCTCCAGACCACCAGCCCTCCTGTAGACCACCTCCAGATCACCTGTAGACCACCTCCAGACCACCTGTAGTCCACCTCTAGACCACCAGACCACCTCCAGCCCACCAGACCACCTGTTGAAGACCTCCAGATCACCAGACCACCTGTAGACCACCTGTAGACCACCTGTAAACCACCTGTAGACCACTTCCAGACCACCTGTAGACCACCTCCAGACCACCTGTAGACCACCTCCATACCACCAGATCACCTGTAGACCACCTCCAGACCACCAGACCACCCATAGACCACCTCAAGACCACCTGTAGACAACCTGTTGAAGACCTCCAGACCACCAGACCACCTGTAAATCACCTCCAGACCACCTGTAGACGTCCTTTAGACCACTTCCAGGCCACCAGACCACCTGTGGACAACCTCCAGACCACCAGACCACCTATAGACCACCTCAAGACTACCTGTAAACCACATGTTGAAGACCTCCAGACCACCAGACCACCTGTAGACAACATTTAGGCCACCTCAAAACCACCAGACAACCTTTAGACCACCCGTAAACCACCTTCAGACCACCTGCAGACCACCTGTAGACCACCACCAGACCACCTGTAGAAAGCCAGAACCCCTACAGACTACCTGTACACCACCTGTAGACCACCTCAAGACCACCTCCAGACGACCTGTACACCACCGACAGACCACCTGTAGACCACCTCCAGAACACCTCAAGACCAGCTGTAGACCACCTGTTGAAGACCTCCAGACCACCAGACCACCTGTAGACCACCTGTAGACCACCAGACCACCTGTAAACCACCTGTAGACCACCTCCAGACCAAAAGATAACATGTAGACCACCTCCATACCACCAGACCACCTGTAGACCACCTCAAGACTACAAGACCCCATGTAGACCACCTCCAGACCACCAGACCACCTACAGACCACCATCAGACCACCTTTTGAAGACCTCCAGACCACCAGACCACCTGTAAATCACCTCCAGACCACCTGTAGACGTCCTGTAGACCACTTCCAGGCCACTAGACCACCTGTGGACAACCTCAGACCACCAGACCACCTATAGACCACCTCAAGACTACCTGTAAACCACATGTTGAAGACCTCCAGACCACCAGACCACCTGTAGACCACATTTAGACCACCTCAAAACCACCAGACAACATGTAGACCACCTCCAGACCACCTGTAAACCACCTGTAGACCACTTCCAGACCACCAGACCACCTCCAGTCAACGAGACCACCTGTAGACGACCTCCAGACCAACAGATCACCTAAAAAACCACCTCCAGATCACGTTTATACCACCTCCAGACCTCCAGACCACCTGTAGACCATCTCATGACCACCTGTAGACAACTTGTTGAAGACCTCCAGACCACCAGACCACCTGTAGACCACCTCTACACCACCAGACCACCTGTAAACCACCTCTACACCACCAGACCACCTGTAAACCACCTCCAGACCACAAGACCACCTGTAGACCAGCTCCAGACCACCTCCAAACCACCAGACCACCTGTGGACCACCTCCAGACCACTGGTAGACGACCTGTAGACCACCTCCAGACCACCTGTAAACCACCTGTAGACCACCTCCAGACCACCTCCAGACCACCTGTAGACCACCTCAAGACCACCGTTAAACAACATGTTGAAGACCTCTAGACCACCTGTAAACCATCTGTAGACCACCTGCAGACCACCTGTAGACCACCTCCAGACCACCAGACCACCTGTAGACCACCTCCAGACCACCTGATGACCACCTGTAGACCACCACCAGACCACCTGTAGAAAGCCAGAACCCCTACAGACTACCTGTAGACCACTTGTTTACCACCTCCAGAACTCAAGACCACTTCCAGACGAACTGTAGACCATCTCAAGACCACCAGACCACCTGTAGACCACCTCCAGACCACCAGACCACCTGTAACGCGATCCAGACCACCAAACCATCGCCAGACCACCTCCAGACCACCTCCAGACCACCTCCAGACCACCAGCCCTCCTGTAGACCACCTCCAGATCACCTGTAGGCCACCTCCAGACCACCAGACCACCTGTAGTCCACCTCCAGACCACCAGACCACCTCCAGAAAACCAAACCACCTGTAGACCACCTCCAGACCACCTGTAAAACACCTGTTGACCACCTCCAGACCACCTGTAGAACACCTGTAGACCACCTCCAGACCACAAGACCACCTCTAGACCACCTCCAGACCACCTGATGACCACCTTTAGACCACCTGTAAACCACCTCCAGACCACCTCCAGACCATCTGTAGACCACCACCAGACCACCTGTAGACAGCCAGACAACCTCCAGAACACCTCAAGACCACCGGTAGACCACCTGTTGAAAACCTCCAGATCACCAGACCACCTGTAGACCACCAGACCACCTGTAAACCACCTGTAGACCACTTCCAGACCACCTGTAGACCACCTCCAGTCCACCTGTAGACCACCTCCAGACTACAAGACCACATGTAGACCACCTCCATACCACCAGACCACCCATAGACCACCACCAGACCACCTGTAGACAGCCAGACAACTCTTTAGAATACCTGTAGACAATCAGACCACCTGTAGACCACCTGTAGACCACAAGACCACCTGTAGACCACCTGTAAACCACCTCCAGACCACCTACAGACCACCTGTAGTCCACCTCCAGACCACTGGTAGACCACCTGTAGACCACCTGTAGACCACCTACAGACCACCAGACCACCAGACAACCTACAGACCACCACCAGACCACCTTTTGAAGACCTCCAGACCACCAGACCACCTGTAAATCACCTCCAGACCACCTGTAGACGTCCTGTAGACCACTTCCAGACCACCTGTAGACCACCTGTAGACCACCTCCAGGCCACTAGACCACCTGTGGACCACCTCAAGACGACCTGTAGGCCACCTCCAGACCACCAGACCACCTGTAGACCACCTCAAGACTACCTGTAAACCACATGTTGAAGACCTCCAGACCACCAGACCACCTGTAGACCACATTTTGACCACCTCAAAACCACCAGACCACCTGTAGACCACCTCCAGACCACCTGTAAACCACCTGTAGACCATTTCCAGACCACATGTAGACCACCTCCAGACCATCAGACCACATGTAGACCACCTCCAGATCACCAAACCACCTGATGACCACCTCCAGACCAGCAGACCACCTTTAGACCACCTCCAGACCACCACCAGACCACCTGTATACCAACTCCAGACCACCAGACCACCTCCAGACAACCAGACCACCTGTAGACCACCTCCAGACCACCTGTAAACCATCTGTAGACCACCTGCAGACCACCTGTAGACCACCTCCAAACCACAAGACCACATGTAGACCACCTCCAGACCACCAGACCACCTGTAGACCACCTCCAGACCACCTGATGACCACCTGTAGACCACCACCAGACCACCTGTAGACCACCTCCAGATCAAAAGACAACATGTAGACCACCTCCAAACCACAAGACCACATGTAGACCACCTCCAGACCACCAGACCACCTGTAGACCACCTCCAGACCACCTGATGACCACCTGTAGACCACCACCCGACCACCTGTAGAAAGCCAGAACCCCTACAGACTACCTGTAGACCACTTGTTTACCACCTCCAGAACTCAAGACCACTTCCAGACGAACTGTAGACCATCTCAAGACCACCAGACCACCTGTAGACCACCTCCAGACCACCAGACCACCTGTAACGCGATCCAAACCACCAAACCATCGCCAGACCACCTCCAGACCACCAGACCACCTCCAGACCACCTCCAGACCACCAGCCCTCCTGTGGACCACCTCCAGACCACTGGTAGACCACCTGTAGACCACCTGTAGACCACCTACAGACCACCAGACCACCAGACAACCTACAGACCACCACCAGACCACCTTTTGAAGACCTCCAGACCACCAGACCACCTGTAAATCACCTCCAGACCACCTGTAGACGTCCTGTAGACCACTTCCAGAACACCTGTAGACCACCTGTAGACCACCTCCAGGCCACTAGACCACCTGTGGACCACCTGTGGACCACCTCAAGACGACCTGTAGGCCACCTCCAGACCACCAGACCACCTGTAGACCACCTCAAGACTACCTGTAAACCACATGTTGAAGACCTCCAGACCACCAGACCACCTGTAGACCACATTTTGACCACCTCAAAACCACCAGACCACCTGTAGACCACCTCCAGACCACCTGTAAACCACCTGTAGACCATTTCCAGACCACATGTAGACCACCTCCAGACCATCAGACCACATGTAGACCACCTCCAGATCACCAAACCACCTGATGACCACCTCCAGACCAGCAGACCACCTTTAGACCACCTCCAGACCACCACCAGACCACCTGTATACCAACTCCAGACCACCAGACCACCTCCAGACAACCAGACCACCTGTAGACCACCTCCAGACCACCTGTAAACCATCTGTAGACCACCTGCAGACCACCTGTAGACCACCTCCAAACCACAAGACCACATGTAGACCACCTCCAGACCACCAGACCACCTGTAGACCACCTCCAGACCACCTGATGACCACCTGTAGACCACCACCAGACCACCTGTAGACCACCTCCAGATCAAAAGACAACATGTAGACCACCTCCAAACCACAAGACCACATGTAGACCACCTCCAGACCACCAGACCACCTGTAGACCACCTCCAGACCACCTGATGACCACCTGTAGACCACCACCAGACCACCTGTAGAAAGCCAGAACCCCTACAGACTACCTGTAGACCACTTGTTTACCACCTCCAGAACTCAAGACCACTTCCAGACGAACTGTAGACCATCTCAAGACCACCAGACCACCTGTAGACCACCTCCAGACCACCAGACCACCTGTAACGCGATCCAAACCACCAAACCATCGCCAGACCACCTCCAGACCACCAGACCACCTCCAGACCACCTCCAGACCACCAGCCCTCCTGTGGACCACCTCCAGACCACTGGTAGACCACCTGTAGACCACCTGTAGACCACCTACAGACCACCAGACCACCAGACAACCTACAGACCACCACCAGACCACCTTTTGAAGACCTCCAGACCACCAGACCACCTGTAAATCACCTCCAGACCACCTGTAGACGTCCTGTAGACCACTTCCAGACCACCTGTAGACCACCTGTAGACCACCTCCAGGCCACTAGACCACCTGTGGACCACCTGTGGACCACCTCAAGACGACCTGTAGGCCACCTCCAGACCACCAGACCACCTGTAGACCACCTCAAGACTACCTGTAAACCACATGTTGAAGACCTCCAGACCACCAGACCACCTGTAGACCACATTTTGACCACCTCAAAACCACCAGACCACCTGTAGACCACCTCCAGACCACCTGTAAACCACCTGTAGACCATTTCCAGACCACATGTAGACCACCTCCAGACCATCAGACCACATGTAGACCACCTCCAGATCACCAAACCACCTGATGACCACCTCCAGACCAGCAGACCACCTTTAGACCACCTCCAGACCACCACCAGACCACCTGTATACCAACTCCAGACCACCAGACCACCTCCAGACAACCAGACCACCTGTAGACCACCTCCAGACCACCTGTAAACCATCTGTAGACCACCTGCAGACCACCTGTAGACCACCTCCAAACCACAAGACCACATGTAGACCACCTCCAGACCACCAGACCACCTGTAGACCACCTCCAGACCACCTGATGACCACCTGTAGACCACCACCAGACCACCTGTAGAAAGCCAGAACCCCTACAGATTACCTGTAGACCACTTGTTTACCACCTCCAGAACTCAAGACCACTTCCAGACGAACTGTAGACCATCTCAAGACCACCAGACCACCTGTAGACCACCTCCAGACCACCAGACCACCTGTAACGCGATCCAAACCACCAAACCATTGCCAGACCACCTCCAGACCACCAGACCACCTCCAGACCACCTCCAGACCACCAGCCCTCCTGTGGACCACCTCCAGATCACCTGTAGGCCACCTCCAGACCACCAGACCACCTGTAGTCCACCTCCAGACCACCAGACCACCTACAGAAAACCAAACCACCTGTAGACCACCTCCAGACCACCTGTAAAACACCTGTTGACCACCTCCAGACCACCTGTAGAACACCTGTAGACCACCTCCAGACCTCCAGACCACCTGTAGAACACCTCCAGACCACATGTAGACCACCTCCAGAAAACCAGACCACCTCTAGACCACCTCCAGACCACCTGATGACCACCTTTAGACCACCTGTAAACCACCTCCAGACCACCTCCAGACCATCTGTAGACCACCACCAGACCACCTGTAGACAGCCAGACAACCTCCAGAACACCTCAAGACCACCGGTAGACCAGCTGTTGAAGACCTCCAGATCACCAGACCACCTGTAGACCACCTGTTGACCACCAGACCACCTGTAAACCACCTGTGGACCACTTCCAGACCACCTGTAGACCACCTCCAGACCACCTGTAGACCACCTCCAGATCAAAAGACAACATGTAGACCACCTCCATACCACCAGACCACCTGTAGACCACCTCCAGACCACCTCCAGAACACCTCAAGACCACCGGTAGACCACCTGTTGAAAACCTCCAGATCACCAGACCACCTGTAGACCACCTCCATACCACCAGACCACCTGTAGACCACCTCCAGACCACCTCCAGAACACCTCAAGACCACCGGTAGACCACCTGTTGAGAACCTCCAGATCACCAGACCACCTGTAGACCACCTGTAGACCACTTCCAGACCACCTGTAGACCACCTCCAGACTACAAGACCACATGTAGACCACCTCCAGACCACCCATAGACCACCACCAGACCACCTGTAGACAGCCAGACAACTCTTTAGAATACCTTTAGACAATCAGACCACCTGTAGACCACCTGTAGACCACAAGACCACCTGTAGACCAACTCCAGACCACCTGTAGACCACCTGTAAACCACCTCCAGACCACCTACAGACCACCTGTAGTCCACCTCCAGACCACTGGTAGACCACCTGTAGACCACCTGTAGACCACCTACAGACCACCAGACCACCAGACAACTTACAGACCACCACCAGACCACCTTTTGAAGACCTCCAGACCACCAGACCACCTGTAAATCACCTCCAGACCACCTGTAGACGTCCTGTAGAGCACTTCCAGACCACCTGTAGACCACCTGTAGACCACCTCCAGGCCACTAGACCACCTGTGGACCACCTGTGGACCACCTCAAGACGACCTGTAGGCCACCTCCAGACTACCAGACCACCTGTAGACCACCTCAAGACTACCTGTAAACCACATGTTGAAGACCTCCAGACCACCAGACCACCTGTAGACCACATTTAGACCACCTCAAAACCACCAGACCACCTGTAGACCACCTCCAGACCACCTGTAAACCTCCTGTAGACCATTTCCAGACCACATGTAGACCACCTCCAGACCATCAGACCACATGTAGACCACCTCCAGATCACCAAACCACCTGATGACCACCTCCAGACCAGCAGACCACCTTTAGACAACCTCCAGACCACCACCAGACCACCTGTATACCAACTCCAGACCACCAGACCACCTCCAGACAACCAGACCACCTGTAGACGACCTCCAGACCACCAGACCACCTCTAGACCACCTCCAGACCACCTGATGACGACCTGTAGACCACCTCCAGACCACCTGTAGACCATCTGTAGAAAACCTGTAGACAACCTCCAGACCACCAGACCACCTCCAGACCACCTCCAGACCACCAGACCTCCTGTAAACTACCTGTTGACCACCTCCAGACCACAAGACCACCTGTAGACCACCTCAAGACTACCTGTAAACCACATGTTGAAGACCTCCAGACCACCAGACCACCTGTAGACCACATTTAGACCACCTCAAAACCACCAGACAACCTGTAGACCACCTCCAGACCACCTGTACCGCGATCCAGCCCACCAAACAATCTCCAGGCCACCCCCAGACCAGCAGACCGCCTCCAGACCACCTCCAGACCACCAGCCCTCCTGTAGACCACCTCCAGATCACCTGTAGACCACCTCCAGACCACCTGTAGTCCACCTCTAGACCACCAGACCACCTCCAGACCACCAGACCACCTGTTGAAGACCTCCAGATCACCAGACCACCTGTAGACCACCTGTAGACCACCAGACCACCTGTAGACCACTTCCAGACCACCTGTAGACCACCTCCAGACCACCTGTAGACCACCTCCATACCACCAGATCACCTGTAGACCACCTCCAGACCACCAGACCACCTCCAGACCACCAGACCACCAGTAGACCACCTCAAGACCACCTGTAGACCACCTGTTGAATATCTCCAGACCACAAGACCACCTGTAGACCACCTCCAGACCACCTGTAGACCACCTCCAGACCAAAAGACCACATGTAGACCACCTCCAGACCACCTGTAGACCACCTGTAGACCACCTCCAGACCGCCAGTCCACCTGTAGACCACCTCCAGACCACAGGTAGACCACCTCCAGAAAACCAGACCACCTCTGCACCACCTCCAGACCACCTGATGACCACCTTTAGACCACCTGTAAACCACCTCCAGACCACCTCCAGACCACCTGTAGACCACCTCCAGACCACCTGATGACCACCTTTAGACCACCTGTAAACCACCTCCAGACCACCTGTAGACCACCTGTAGACCACCTCAAGACCACCTCCAGAAGACCTGTACACCACCGACAGACCACCTGTAGACCACCTCCAGAACACCTCAAGACCACCTGTAGACCACCTCCAGACCACCTGTAGACCACCTGTATACCACCTCCAGACCACCAGTCCACCTGTAGACCACCTCCAGACCACATGTGGACCACCTCCAGAAAACCAGACCACCTCTGGACCACCTCCAGACCACCTGATGACCACCTTTAGACCACCTGTAAACCACCTCCAGACCACCTGTAGACCACCACCAGACCACCTGTAGACAGCCAGACAACCTCCAGACTACCTGTAGACCATCACACCACCTGTAGACCACCTGTAGACCATTTGTAGACCACCTCAAGACCACCTCCAGAAGACCTGTACACCACCGACAGACCACCTGTAGACCACCTCCAGAACACCTCAAGACCACCTGTAGACCACCTCCAGAATACCTCAAGACCACCAGACCACCTGTAGACCACCTGTAGACCACCAGACCACCTGTAAACCACCTGTAGACCACCTCCAGACCACCTGTAGACCACCTCCAGACCAAAAGATAACATGTAGACCACCTCCATACCACCAGACCACCTGTAGACCACCTCAAGACTACAAGACCCCATGTAGACCACCTCCAGACCACCAGACCACCTACAGACCACCATCAGACCACCTTTTGAAGACCTCCAGACCACCAGACCACCTGTAAATCACCTCCAGACCACCTGTAGACGTCCTGTAGACCACTTCCAGACCACCTGTAGACCACCTGTAGACCACCTCCAGACCACCTGTAGACCACCTCCAGACCACATGTAGACCACCTCCAGAAAACCAGACCACCTCTAGACCACCTCCAGACCACCTGATGACCACCTTTAGACCACCTGTAAACCACCTCCAGACCACCTCCAGACCATCTGTAGACCACCACCAGACCACCTGTAGACAGCCAGACAACCTCCAGAACACCTCAAGACCACCGGTAGACCATCTGTTGAAGACCTCCAGATCACCAGACCACCTGTAGACCACCTGTTGACCACCAGACCACCTGTAAACCACCTGTAGACCACTTCCAGACCACCTGTAGACCACCTCCAGACCACCTGTAGACCACCTCCAGATCAAAAGACAACATGTAGACCACCTCCATACCACCAGACCACCTGTAGACCACCTCCAGACCACCTCCAGAACACCTCAAGACCACCGGTAGACCACCTGTTGAAAACCTCCAGATCACCAGACCACCTGTGGACAACCTCCAGACCACCAGACCACCTATAGACCACCACAAGACTACCTGTAAACCAAATGTTGAAGACCTCCAGACCACCAGACCACCTGTAGACCACATTTAGACCGCCTCAAAACCACCAGACAACCTGTAGACCACCTCCAGACCACCTGTAGACCATCTCATGACCACCTGTAGACAACTTGTTGAAGACCTCCAGACCACCAGACCACCTGTAGACCACCTCTACACCACCAGACCACCTGTAAACCACCTCCAGACCACAAGACCACCTGTAGACCAGCTCCAGATTACCTCCAGACCACCAGACCACCTGTGGACCACCTCCAGACCACCTGTAGACGACCTGTAGACCACCTCCAGACCACCTGTAAACCACCTGTAGACCACCTCCAGACCACCTTCAGACCACCTGTAGACCACCTCAAGACCACCAGACCACCTGTAGACCACCTCCAGACCACCTGTAATCCATCTGTAGACCACCTGCAGACCACCTGTAGACCACCTACAAACCACAAGACCACATGTAGACCACCTCCAGACCACCAGACCACCTGTAGACCACCTCCAGACCACATGTAGACCACCTCCAGAAAACCAGACCACCTCTAGACCACCTCCAGACCACCTGATGACCACCTTTAGACCACCTGTAAACCACCTCCAGACCACCTCCAGACCATCTGTAGACCACCACCAGACCACCTGTAGACAGCCAGACAACCTCCAGAACACCTCAAGACCACCGGTAGACCACCTGTTGAAGATGTCCAGATCACCAAACCACCTGTAAACCACCTGTACACCACTTCCAGACCACCTGTAGACCACCTCCAGACCACCTGTAGACCACCTCCAGATCAAAAGACAACATGTAGACCACCTCCATACCACCAGACCACCTGTAGACCACCTCCAGACCACCTCCAGACCACCTCCAGAACACCTCAAGACCACCGGTAGACCACCTGTTGAAAACCTCCAGATCACCAGACCACCTGTAGACCACCTGTAGACCACCAGACCACCTGTAAACCACCTGTAGACCACTTCCAGACCACCTGTAGACCACCTCCAGTCCACCTGTAGACCACCTCCAGACTACAAGACCACATGTAGACCACCTCCAGACCACCAGACCACCTATAGACCACCACCAGACGACCTGATGACCACCTGTAGACCACCTGTAGAGCCACCTCCAGACATCCTACAGACCACCTGTAGACAGCCAGACAACTCTTTAGAATACCTGTAGACAATCAGACCACCTGTAGACCACAAGACCACCTGTAGACCAAGTCCAGACTACCTGTATACCACCTGTAAACCACCTCCAGACCACCTACAGACCACCTGTAGTCCACCTCCAGACCACTGGTAGACCACCTGTAGACCACCTGTAGACCACCTACAGACCACCAGACCACCAGACCACCTACAGACCACCACCAGACCACCTTTTGAAGACCTCCAGACCACCAGACCACCTGTAAATCACCTCCAGACCACCTGTAGACATCCTGTAGACCACTTCCAGACCACCTGTAGACCACCTGTAGAGCACCTCCAGGCCACTAGACCACCTGTGGACCACCTCTAGACGACCTGTAGGCCACCTCCAGACCACCAGACCACCTGTAGACCACATTTAGACCACCTCAAAACCACCAGACCACCTGTAGACCACCTCCAGACCACCTGTAAACCACCTGTAGACCATTTCCAGACCACATGTAGACCACCTCCAGACCACCAGACAACATGTAGACCACCTCCAGATCACCAAACTACCTGATGACCACCTCCAGACCAGCAGACCACCTTTAGACCACCTCCAGACCACCACCAGACCACCTGTATACCAACTCCAGACCACCAGACCACCTCCAGACAACCAGACCACCTGTAGACGACCTCCAGACCACCAGACCACCTCCAGACCACCTGATGACAACCTGTAGACCACCTCCAGACCACCTGTAGACCATCTATAGAAAACCTGTAGACAACCTCCAGACCACCAGACCACCTCCAGACCACCTGTAGATCACCTCAAGACCACCTTTAAACCACATGTTGAAGATCTCCAGACCACAAGACCACCTGTAAACCACCTGTTGACCACCTCCAGACCACAAAACCACCTGTAGACCACCTCAAGACTACCTGTAAACCACATGTTGAAGACCTCCAGACCACCAGACCACCTGTAGACCACATTTAGACCACCTCAAAACCACCAGAGAACCTGTAGACCACCTCCAGACCACCTGTAAACCACCTGTAGACCACTTCCAGACCACCAGACCACCTCTAGACAACTAGACCACCTGTAGACGACCTCCAGACCACCAAATCACCTCAAAAACCACCTCCAGATCACCTTTAGACCACCTCCAGACCACCAGATCACATGTAGACCACCAGACCACCTGTAGACCACCTGTAGACCACCTGTTGAAGACCTCCAGACCACCAGACCAACTGTAGACCACCTCCAGACCACCTGTAGACCACCTCCAGACCACAAGACCACATGTAGACCACCTCCAGACCACCAGAACACCTGTAGACCACCTCCAGACAACCTGTAGACCACCTCCAGACTACAAGACTACATGTAGACCACCTCCAGACCACAAGACCACCTATAGACCACCTCCAGACGACCTGATGACCACCTGTAGACCACCTGTAAACCACCTCCAGACCACCTACAGACCACCTGTAGACCACCTCCAGACCACCTGTCGACAGCCAGACAACTCTGTAGAATACCTGTAGACCACCAGACCACCTTTAGACCACCTCTAGTCCACAAGACCACCTTTAGACCAACTCATGACCACCTGTAGACCACCTGTAGACCACATACAGACCACCAGACCACCTACAGACCACCACCAGACCACCTTTTGAAGACCTCCAGACCACCAGACCACCTGTAAATCACCTCCAGACCACCTGTAGACGTCCTGTAGACCACTTCCAGACCACCTGTAGACCACCTGTAGACGACCTGTAGGCCACCTCCAGACCACCAAACCACCTGTAGACCACATTTAGACCACCTCAAGACGACCATACCACCTGTAGACCAACTCCAGACCACCTGTAAACCACCTGTAGACCACTTCCAGACCACATGTAGACCACCTCCAGACCACCAGACTACATGATGACCACCTCCAGACCAGCAGACCACCTTTAGACCACCTCCAGACCACCTCCAGACCAACTCCAGACCACCAGACCACCTCCAGACAACCAAACCACCTGTAGACGACCTCCAGACCACCAGACCACCTCTAGACCACCACCAGACCACCTTTTGAAGACCTCCAGACCACCAGACCACCTGTAAATCACCTCCAGACCACCTGTAGACAACCTCCAGACCACCTGTAAACGACCTGTAGACCACCTCCAGACCACCAGACCACCTGTGGACCACCTCCAGAAAACCAGACCTCCTGTAGACCACCTCCAGATCACCTGTAGACCACCTCCAGAACACCAGACAACCTGTAGTCCACCTCCAGACAACCAGACCAACTGTTAACCACCTGTAAACCACCTCTAGACCACCTCCAAACCAGCAGACCTCCTATAAACCACCTCCAGATCACCTGTAGACGACTTGTAGACCACACCAGATCACCTGTAGACCACCTGTAGACAAACTCCAGACCGACAGACCTCCAGACCACCTCCAGAACCACCAGATAACCTCCAGACCTCCAGACCACCTGTAGACCTCCTCCAGATCACCTGTAGACCACCTCCAGAACACCAGACCACCTGTAGTACACCTCCAGACCACCAGACCACCTGTAGACCGCCTCCAGCCCACCTGTATACGTCCTGTAGACCACCTGTAGACCACCTGTAGATCACCTCCAGACCACCTGTAGCCGACCTGTAAACCACCTCTAGACCACCCGTAGACCACCTGTAGACCGCCTCTAGACCACCAGACCACCTGTAGACCACATCAAGACCACCTGTAAACGACCTGTTGAGGACCTCCACACCACCAGACCACCTGTTGATCACCTCCAGACCACCGGTAAACCACCTGTAGACCACCTCCAGATCACTAGATCACCTGTAGACCACCTCCAGACCATCTGATGACCACCTGTAGACCACCTGTAAACCACCTCCAGACCACCTCCAAACCACCTTTAAACCACCACCAGACCACCTGTAGACAGCCAGACAACCTCCAGACTACCTGTAGACCACCAGACCACATGTAGACCACCTGTAGAGAACCTCCAGACCACCTGTAAACGACCTGAAGACCAACTCCATACCACCAAACCACCTGTAGACGCCCTCCAGACCACAAGACCACCTGTAGACCACCACCAGACCACCTGTGGACAGCCAGACAACCTCCAGACTAGCTGTAGACCACCAGACCACCTCCAGACCACCAGACCTCCTGTAGACCACCTCCAGATCACCTGTAGACCACCTCCAGTACACCAGACCACCTGTAGTCCACCTCCAGACCACCAGACCAACTGTAGACCACCTGTTGACCACCTCTAGACCACCTCCAGACCAGCAGACCACCTGTAGACCACCTCCAGACCACCTGACCACCTGTAGACCACCTCCAGACCAATGGTATACGTCCTGTAGACCACCTGTAGACCACCTGTAGATCACCTCCAGACCACCTGTTGCCGACCTGTAGACCACCTCCAGACCACCTGCAGACCACCTGTAGACCACCTCCAAACCACCAGACCACCTGTAGTCCACCTGCAGACCACCAGACCACCTGTAGACCACATCAAGACCACCTGTAAACGACCTGTTGAAGACCTCCAGACCACCAGACCACCTGTAGACCACCTCCAGACAACCTGATGACCACCTGTAGACCACCTGTAAACCACCTCCAGACCACCTCCAAACCACCTTTAAACCACCACCAGACCACCTGTAGACAGCCAGACAACCTCCAGACTACCTGTAGACCACCAGACCACATGTAGACCACCTGTAGAGAACCTCCAGACCACCTGTAAACGACCTGAAGACCAACTCCATACCACCAAACCACCTGTAGACGCCCTCCAGACCACAAGACCACCTGGAGACCACCACCAGACCACCTGTGGACAGCCAGACAACCTCCAGACTAGCTGTAGACCACCAGACCACCTCCAGACCACCAGACCTCCTGTAGACCACCTCCAGATCACCTGTAGACCACCTCCAGTACACCAGACTACCTGTAGTCCACCTCCAGACCACCAGTGCAACTGTAGACCACCTTTTGACCACCTGTTGACCACCTCTAGACCACCTCCAGACCAGCAGACCACCTGTAGACCACCTCCAGACCACCAGACCACCTGTAGACCACCTCCAGACCACCGGTATACGTCCTGTAGACCACCTGTATACCACCTGTAGATCACCTCCAGACCACCTGTAGCCGACCTGTAGACCACCTCCAGACCACCTGCAGACCACCTGTAGACCACCTCCAGACCACCAGACCACCTGTAGTCCACCTGCAGACCACCAGACCACCTGTAGACCACATCAAGACCACCTGTAAACGACCTGTTGAAGACCTCCAGACCACCAGACCACCTGTAGACCACCTCCAGACAACCAGACCACGTGTAAACCACCTTTTGACCACCTCCAGATCACTAGATCACCTGTAGACCACCTCCAGACCACCTGATGACCACCTGTAGACCACCTGTATACCACCTCCAGACCACCTGTAAACCACCACCAGACCACCTGTAGACAGCCAGACAACCCCCAGACTACCTGTAGAAAACCAGTCCACATGTAGACCACCTGTAGACCACCTCCAGACCACCTGTAAACGACCTGTAGATCACCTCCAGACCACCAGACCACCTGTAAACGCCCTCCAGACAAAAGGCCACCTGTAGACGACCACCAGACCACCTGTAGACAACCTCCAGACCACCTGTAAACGACCTGTAGATCACCTCCAGACCACCAGACCACCTGTAAACGCCCTCCAGACCACAAGACCACCTGTAGACGACCACCAGACAACCTCAGACTAGCTGTAGACCACCAGACCACTTGTAGACCACCTGTAGACAACCAGACCACCTGTGGACCACCACCAGACCACCTGTAAACCACCGTTTGACCACCTCCAGACCTCCAGACCACCTGTAGACCACCTCTAGACCACCAGACCACCTGTAAACCACCACCAGACAACCTCCAGACCACCTCCAGACCACCAGACCACCTGTATACCACCTCAAGACCACCTGTAGACCACCTGTTGTAGACCTCCTGACCACCTGTAGACCACCTCCAGAACACCAGACCACCTGTAGACCACCTCCAGATCACCTGTAGACGACTTGTAGACCACACCAGACTAGCTGTAGACCACCTCCAGAACTCCAGACCACCTGTAGACCACCTCCAGACCACCAGACCACCTTTAGACCACCTCCAGACCACCAGACCACCTCCAGACCACCTCCAGGCCACCAGACCACCTGTGGACCACCTCCAGATCACCTGTAAACGACCTGTAGACAAACTCCAGTCCACCAGACCACCTCCAGCCCACCTCCAGACCACCAGACCACCTCCAGACCTCCAGACCACCTGTAGACCACCTCCAGATCACCTGTAGACCACCTCCAGAACACCAGACCACCTGTAGTCCACCTCCAGACCACCAGACCAACTGTAGACCACCTGTTGACCACGTGTAAACCACCTCTAGACCACCTCCAGACCAGCAGACCAACTGTAGACCAATTGTTGACCACCTGTAAACCACCTCTAGACCACCTCCAGACCAGCAGACCACCTGTAGACCACCTCCAGACCACCAGACGACCTGTAGACCACCTCCAGACCACCTTTATACGTCCTGTAGACCACCTGTAGACCACCAGTAGATCACCTCAAGACCACCTGTAGCCGACCTGTAAACAATCTCCAGACCACCTGTAGACCACCTCCAGACCACCAGACCACCACCAGACCACCAGACCACCTGTAGTCCCCCTCCAGACCACCTGTAAACCACCTGTACACCACCTCCAGATCAGTAGATCACCTGTAGACCACCTCCAGACCACCTGATGACCACCTGTAGACCACCTGTAAACCACCTCCAGACCACCTCCACACCACCTTAAAACCACCACCAGACCACCTGTAGACAGCCAGACAACCTCCAGACTACCTGTAGACCACCAGACCACATGTAGACCACCTGTAGACAACTTCCAGACCACCTGTAAACGACCTGTAGACAACCTCCAGACCACCAGACCACCTTTAGACGCCCTCCAGACCACAAGACCACCTGTAGACCACCACCAGACAACCTGTAGACAGCCAGACAACCTCAAGACTAGCTGTAGACCACCAGACCACCTCCAGACCACCAGACCTCCTGTAGACCACCTCCAGATCACCTGTAGACCACCTCCAGAACACAAGACCACCTGTAGTCCACCTCCAGACCACCAGACCAACTGTAGACCACCTGTTGACCACCTGTAAACCACCTCTAGACCACCTCCAGAACAGCAGACCTCCTGTAGACCACCTCCAGATCACCTGTAGACGACTTGTAGACCACACCAGACCACCTGTAGACCACCTCCAGAACTCCAGACCACCTGTAGACCACCTCCAGACCTCCAGACCACCATTAGACCACCTCCAGACCACCAGACCACCACCAGACCACCTCCAGGCCACCAGACCGACTGTGGACCACCTCCAGATCACCTGTAGACGACCTGTAGACAAACTCCAGACCACAAGAACACCAGACCACCTCCAGCCCACCTCCAGACCACCAGAGTACCTCCAGACCTCCAGACCACCTGTAGACCACCTCCAGATCAGCTGTAGACCACCTGTAGACAAACTCCAGACCACCAGACCTCCAGACCACCTCCAGACCACCAGACCACCTCCAGACCTCCAGTCCACCTGTAGACCACCTCCAGATCACCTGTAGACCACCTCCAGAACACCAGACCACCTGTCTGTAGACCACCTCCAGACCACCTGTAAACCACCGTTTGACCACCTCCAAACCTCCAGACCACCTGTAGACCACCAGACCACCATTAGACCACCTCCATGCCACCAGACCACCTGTGGACCACCTCCAGATCACTTGTAGACGACCTGTAGACCACCTCCAGATCATCAGACCACCTGTAGACCACCTCCAGACCACCTATAGACCACCCCCAGACCACCAGACCAACTGTAGACCACCTGTAGACCACCAGACCACCTGTAGACCATCTCCAGACCACCTGTAAACCACCGTTTGACCACCTCCAGACCTCCAGACCACCTGTAGACCACCTCTAGACCAACAGACCACCTGTAGACCACCTCCGTGCCACCAGACCACCTCCAGACCACCAGTAGTCCTGTAGACCACCTCCAGACCACCACACCACTTGTAGTCCACCTCCAGACGACCAGACAACCTGTAGACCACAACCAGACCTGCTCCAGACCACCTGTAGACCACCTCCAGACGACCTATAGACCACTTCCAGACCACCAGACCACCTGTAGACCACCTCCAGACCACCTTTAGACGACCTGTAGACCACCTCCAGACCACCTTTAGACCACCTGGAGACCACCTCCAGACAACCAGACCACCCGTAGTCCACCTCCAGACCACCAGACCACCTGTAGACCACCTGTTGACCACCTGTAGACCACCTCCAGACCACCACACCGCCTGTACACCACCTGTAGACCACCTCCAGATCACCAGACAACTTGTAGACCACCTCCAGACCACCAGACCACCTGTAGACCACCTCCAGACTACCAGACCACCTGTAGACCACCTCCAGACAACATGTAGAGCACCTGTAGACCACCTCCAGACCACCAGACCACCTGTAGACCACCTCCAGACCACCTGTAAACGACATGTAGAGCACCTCCAGACCACCAGGCCACCTGTAAACCACCTCAAGACCACCTGTAAACCACCTGTTGAAGAACACCAGACCACCAGACCACCTGTAGACCACCTCCAGACCACCAGACCACCTCCAGACCACCAGACCTCCCGTAGACCACTTATAGAACACCTGTAGACGTCCTGTAGACCACCTCCAGACCACCTGTAGACCACCTGTAGACCACCAGACCACCTGTAGACCACCTCCATGCCACCAGACCACCTGTGGACCACCTCCAGATCACTTGTAGACGACCAGTAGACCATCTCCAGATCATCAGACCACCTGTAGACCACCTCCAGACCTCCAGACCACCTATAGACCACCCCCAGACCACCAGACCAACTGTAGACCACCTGTAGACCACCAGACCACCTGTAAACCACCGTTTGACCACCTCCAGACCTCCAGACCACCTGTAGACCACCTCTAGACCACCAGACCACCTGTAAACCACCTCCGTGCCACCAGACCACCTGGGGACCACCTCCAGATCACTTGTAGACGACCTGTAGTCCACCTCCAGACCTCCAGACCACCTGTAGACCACCTCCAGACCACCAGACCACCTGTAGACCACCTCCAGACCACCAGACCAGCTGTAGACCACCTCCAGACCACCTGTAAACCACCGTTTGACCAACTCCAGACCTCCAGATCACATGTAGACCACCTCTAGACCACCAGACCACCTGTAGACCACCTCCATGCCACCAGACCACCTGTGGACTACCTCCAGATCACTTGTAGACGACCTGTAGACCATCTCCAGACCACCAGACCACCTGTAGACCACCTCCATGCCACCAGACCACCTGTGGACTACCTCCAGATCACTTGTAGACGAACTGTAGACCACCTCCAGACCACCAGACCTCCCGTAGACCACTTCCAGAACACCTGTAGACGTCCTGTAGACCACCTCCAGACCACCTGTAGACCACCTCCAGACCACCAAACCACCTGTAAACCACCTGTAGACCACCTACAGACCACAAGACCACCCGTAGACCAGTTCCAGACCACCTGATGGCCACCTGTAGACCACCTGTAGACAACCTTCCAGACCACCTGTAAAAGACCCGTAGACCACCTCCAGACCACCAGACCACATCCAGACCACCAGACCACCTTTAGACTACCGGTTGACCAAGTCCAGACCTCCAGACAACCTGTGGACCACCTCCAGACCACCAGACCACCTGCAGACGCCCTCCAGACCACCAGACCACCTCTAGACCACCTCCAGACCTCCAGACCACCTCCAGACCACCACACCACCTGTAGACCACCTCAAGACCACCTGTTGTAGACCTCCAGACCACCAGACCACCTGTAAACCACCTGTAGACCACCTCCAGACCACCTGATGACCCACTGTAGACCACCTGTAAACCACCTCCAGACCACCTCCAGATGACCTGTAGACCACCGGACCACATGTAGAACACCTGTAGACAACCTCCAGACCACCTGTAAACGACCTGTAGACCACCTCCAGACCACCAGTAGACCACCTGTAGACCACCTCCAGACCACCAGACCACCTCCAGACCACCTCCAGACCACCAGAGCACCTGAAGACCACTGTTTGACCACCTCCAGACCTCCAGACCACCTGTAGACCAGCCTCTAGACCACCAGACCACCTGTAGACCACCTGTAGACCACCAGACCACCATTAGACCACCTCCATGCCACCAGACCACCTGTGGACCACCTCCAGATCACTTGTAGACGACCTGTAGACCACCTCCAGATCATCAGACCACCTGTAGACCACCTGCAGACTTCCAGACCACCTATAGACCACCCCCAGACCACCAGACCAACTTTAGACCACCTGTAGACCATCTCCAGACCACCTGTAAACCACCGTTTGACCACCTCCAGACCTCCAGACCACCTGTAAACCACCTGTAGACCACCTACAGACCACAAGACCACCCGTAGACCAGTTCCAGACCACCTGATGGCCACCTGTAGACCACCTGTAGACAACCTTCCAGACCACCTGTAAACGACCCGTAGACCACCTCCAGACCACCAGACCACATCCAGACCACCAGACCACCTTTAGACTACCGGTTGACCAAGTCCAGACCTCCAGACCACCTGTGGACCACCTCCAGACCACCAGACCACCTGCAGACGCCCTCCAGACCACCAGACCACCTCTAGACCACCTCCAGACCTCCAGACCACCTCCAGACCACCACACCACCTGTAGACCACCTCAAGACCACCTGTTGTAGACCTCCAGACCACCAGACCACCTGTAAACCACCTGTAGACCACCTCCAGACCACCTGATGACCCACTGTAGACCACCTGTAAACCACCTCCAGACCACCTCCAGACGACCTGTAGACCACCGGACCACATGTAGAACACCTGTAGACAACCTCCAGACCACCTGTAAACGACCTGTAGACCACCTCCAGACCACCAGTAGACCACCTGTAGACCACCTCCAGACCACCAGACCACCTCCAGACCACCTCCAGACCACCAGAGCACCTGAAGACCACTGTTTGACCACCTCCAGACCTCCAGACCACCTGTAGACCACCTCTAGACCACCAGACCACCTGTAGACCACCTCCAGGCCACCAGACCACCTGTGGACCAAATCCAGATTACCTGTAGACGACCTGTAGACCACTTCCAGACCACCAGACCACCTGTAGACCACCAGACCACCTGTAGACGACCTGTGGACAAAATCCAGATTACCTGTAGACCACCTCCAGACCACCTCCAGACCACCAGACCTCCTGTAGACCACCTCCAGATCACCTGTAGACCACCTCCAGAACACAAGACCACCTGTAGTCCACCTCCAGACCACCAGACCAACTGTAGACCACCTGTTGACCACCTGTAAACCACCTCTAGACCACTTCCAGAACAGCAGACCTCCTGTAGACCACCTCCAGATCACCTGTAGACGACTTGTAGACCACACCAGACCACCTGTAGACCACCTCCAGAACTCCAGACCACCTGTAGACCACCTCCAGACCTCCAGACCACCATTAGACCACCTCCAGACCACCAGACCACCACCAGACCACCTCCAGACCACCAGACCACCTCCAGGCCACCAGACCAACTGTGGACCACCTCCAGATCACCTGTAGACGACCTGTAGACAAACTCCAGACCACAAGAACACCAGACCACCTCCAGCCCACCTCCAGACCACCAGAGAACCTCCAGACCTCCAGACCACCTGTAGACCACCTCCAGATCAGCTGTAGACCACCTGTAGACAAACTCCAGACCACCAGACCTCCAGACCACCTCCAGACCACCAGACCACCTCCAGACCTCCAGTCCACCTGTAGACCACCTCCAGATCACCTGTAGACCACCTCCAGAACACCAGACCACCTGTCTGTAGACCACCTCCAGACCACCTGTAAACCACCGTTTGACCACCTCCAAACCTCCAGACCACCTGTAGACCACCTGTAGACCACCAGACCACCATTAGACCACCTCCATGCCACCAGACCACCTGTGGACCACCTCCAGATCACTTGTAGACGACCTGTAGACCACCTCCAGATCATCAGACCACCTGTAGACCACCTGCAGACCTCCAGACCACCTATAGACCACCCCCAGACCACCAGACCAACTTTAGACCACCTGTAGACCATCTCCAGACCACCTGTAAACCACCGTTTGACCACCTCCAGACCTCCAGACCACCTGTAAACCACCTGTAGACCACCTACAGACCACAAGACCACCCGTAGACCAGTTCCAGACCACCTGATGGCCACCTGTAGACCACCTGTAGACAACCTTCCAGACCACCTGTAAAAGACCCGTAGACCACCTCCAGACCACCAGACCACATCCAGACCACCAGACCACCTTTAGACTACCGGTTGACCAAGTCCAGACCTCCAGACCACCTGTGGACCACCTCCAGACCACCAGACCACCTGCAGACGCCCTCCAGACCACCAGACCACCTCTAGACCACCTCCAGACCTCCAGACCACCTCCAGACCACCACACCACCTGTAGACCACCTCAAGACCACCTGTTGTAGACCTCCAGACCACCAGACCACCTGTAAACCACCTGTAGACCACCTCCAGACCACCTGATGACCCACTGTAGACCACCTGTAAACCACCTCCAGACCACCTCCAGACGACCTGTAGACCACCGGACCACATGTAGAACACCTGTAGACAACCTCCAGACCACCTGTAAACGACCTGTAGACCACCTCCAGACCACCAGTAGACCACCTGTAGACCACCTCCAGACCACCAGACCACCTCCAGACCACCTCCAGACCACCAGAGCACCTGAAGACCACTGTTTGACCACCTCCAGACCTCCAGACCACCTGTAGACCACCTCTAGACCACCAGACCACCTGTAGACCACCTCCAGGCCACCAGACCACCTGTGGACCAAATCCAGATTACCTGTAGACGACCTGTAGACCACTTCCAGACCACCAGACCACCTGTAGACCACCAGACCACCTGTAGACGACCTGTGGACAAAATCCAGATTACCTGTAGACCACCTCCAGACCACCTCCAGACCACCAGACCTCCTGTAGACCACCTCCAGATCACCTGTAGACCACCTCCAGAACACAAGACCACCTGTAGTCCACCTCCAGACCACCAGACCAACTGTAGACCACCTGTTGACCACCTGTAAACCACCTCTAGACCACTTCCAGAACAGCAGACCTCCTGTAGACCACCTCCAGATCACCTGTAGACGACTTGTAGACCACACCAGACCACCTGTAGACCACCTCCAGAACTCCAGACCACCTGTAGACCACCTCCAGACCTCCAGACCACCATTAGACCACCTCCAGACCACCAGACCACCACCAGACCACCTCCAGACCACCAGACCACCTCCAGGCCACCAGACCACCTGTAGACCACCTCCAGAACTCCAGACCACCTGTAGACCTCCTCCAGACCACCAGACCACCACCAGACCACCTCCAGACCACCAGACCACCTCCAGGCCACCAGACCAACTGTGGACCACCTCCAGATCACCTGTAGACGACCTGTAGACAAACTCCAGACCACAAGAACACCAGACCACCTCCAGCCCACCTCCAGACCACCAGAGAACCTCCAGACCTCCAGACCACCTGTAGACCACCTCCAGATCAGCTGTAGACCACCTGTAGACAAACTCCAGACCACCAGACCTCCAGACCACCTCCAGACCACCAGACCACCTCCAGACCTCCAGTCCACCTGTAGACCACCTCCAGATCACCTGTAGACCACCTCCAGAACACCAGACCACCTGTCTGTAGACCACCTCCAGACCACCTGTAAACCACCGTTTGACCACCTCCAAACCTCCAGACCACCTGTAGACCACCTGTAGACCACCAGACCACCATTAGACCACCTCCATGCCACCAGACCACCTGTGGACCACCTCCAGATCACTTGTAGACGACCTGTAGACCACCTCCAGATCATCAGACCACCTGTAGACCACCTGCAGACCTCCAGACCACCTATAGACCACCCCCAGACCACCAGACCAACTTTAGACCACCTGTAGACCATCTCCAGACCACCTGTAAACCACCGTTTGACCACCTCCAGACCTCCAGACCACCTGTAAACCACCTGTAGACCACCTACAGACCACAAGACCACCCGTAGACCAGTTCCAGACCACCTGATGGCCACCTGTAGACCACCTGTAGACAACCTTCCAGACCACCTGTAAAAGACCCGTAGACCACCTCCAGACCACCAGACCACATCCAGACCACCAGACCACCTTTAGACTACCGGTTGACCAAGTCCAGACCTCCAGACCACCTGTGGACCACCTCCAGACCACCAGACCACCTGCAGACGCCCTCCAGACCACCAGACCACCTCTAGACCACCTCCAGACCTCCAGACCACCTCCAGACCACCACACCACCTGTAGACCACCTCAAGACCACCTGTTGTAGACCTCCAGACCACCAGACCACCTGTAAACCACCTGTAGACCACCTCCAGACCACCTGATGACCCACTGTAGACCACCTGTAAACCACCTCCAGACCACCTCCAGACGACCTGTAGACCACCGGACCACATGTAGAACACCTGTAGACAACCTCCAGACCACCTGTAAACGACCTGTAGACCACCTCCAGACCACCAGTAGACCACCTGTAGACCACCTCCAGACCACCAGACCACCTCCAGACCACCTCCAGACCACCAGAGCACCTGAAGACCACTGTTTGACCACCTCCAGACCTCCAGACCACCTGTAGACCACCTCTAGACCACCAGACCACCTGTAGACCACCTCCAGGCCACCAGACCACCTGTGGACCAAATCCAGATTACCTGTAGACGACCTGTAGACCACTTCCAGACCACCAGACCACCTGTAGACCACCAGACCACCTGTAGACGACCTGTGGACAAAATCCAGATTACCTGTAGACCACCTCCAGACCACCTCCAGACCACCAGACCTCCTGTAGACCACCTCCAGATCACCTGTAGACCACCTCCAGAACACAAGACCACCTGTAGTCCACCTCCAGACCACCAGACCAACTGTAGACCACCTGTTGACCACCTGTAAACCACCTCTAGACCACTTCCAGAACAGCAGACCTCCTGTAGACCACCTCCAGATCACCTGTAGACGACTTGTAGACCACACCAGACCACCTGTAGACCACCTCCAGAACTCCAGACCACCTGTAGACCACCTCCAGACCTCCAGACCACCATTAGACCACCTCCAGACCACCAGACCACCACCAGACCACCTCCAGACCACCAGACCACCTCCAGGCCACCAGACCAACTGTGGACCACCTCCAGATCACCTGTAGACGACCTGTAGACAAACTCCAGACCACAAGAACACCAGACCACCTCCAGCCCACCTCCAGACCACCAGAGAACCTCCAGACCTCCAGACCACCTGTAGACCACCTCCAGATCAGCTGTAGACCACCTGTAGACAAACTCCAGACCACCAGACCTCCAGACCACCTCCAGACCACCAGACCACCTCCAGACCTCCAGTCCACCTGTAGACCACCTCCAGATCACCTGTAGACCACCTCCAGAACACCAGACCACCTGTCTGTAGACCACCTCCAGACCACCTGTAAACCACCGTTTGACCACCTCCAAACCTCCAGACCACCTGTAGACCACCTGTAGACCACCAGACCACCATTAGACCACCTCCATGCCACCAGACCACCTGTGGACCACCTCCAGATCACTTGTAGACGACCTGTAGACCACCTCCAGATCATCAGACCACCTGTAGACCACCTGCAGACCTCCAGACCACCTATAGACCACCCCCAGACCACCAGACCAACTTTAGACCACCTGTAGACCATCTCCAGACCACCTGTAAACCACCGTTTGACCACCTCCAGACCTCCAGACCACCTGTAGACCACCTCGAGACCACCAGACCACCTGTAGACCACCTCCGTGCCACCAGACCACCTCCAGACCACCAGTAGTCCTG
Organism: Telmatherina bonti; assembly: GCF_933228915.1. Lineage (NCBI taxonomy): Eukaryota > Metazoa > Chordata > Actinopteri > Atheriniformes > Telmatherinidae > Telmatherina > Telmatherina bonti. Next base: position 3,482,897 of record NC_136623.1, on the reverse strand, counting down.
TAGACCACCTCCAGACCACCACACCACTTGTAGTCCACCTCCAGACGACCAGACAACCTGTAGACCACAACCAGACCTGCTGCAGACCACCTGTAGACCACCTCCAGACCACCTATAGACCACTTCCAGACCACCAGACCACCTGTAGACCACCTCCAGACCACCTTTAGACGACCTGTAGACCACCTCCAGACCACCTTTAGACCACCTGGAGACAACCTCCAGACCACCAGACCACCCGTAGTCCACCTCCAGACCACCAGACCACCTGTAGACCACCTGTTGACCACCTGTAGACCACCTCCAGACCACCACACCGCCTGTACACCACCTGTAGACCACCTCCAGATCACCAGACAACTTGTAGACCACCTCCAGACCACCAGACCACCTGTAGACCACCTCCAGACCACCAGACCACCTGTAGACCACCTCGAGACAACATGTAGAGCACCTGTAGACCACCTCTAGACCACCAGACCACCTTTAGACCACCTCCAGACCACCTGTAAACGACCTGTAGAGCACCTCCAGACCACCAGGCCACCTGTAAACCACCTCAAGACCACCTGTAAACCACCTGTTGAAGAACACCAGACCACCAGACCACCTGTAGACCACCTCCAGACCACCAGACCACCTCCAGACCACCAGACCTCCCGTAGACCACTTCCAGAACACTTGTAGACGTCCTGTAGACCACTTCCAGACCACCTGTAGACCACCTGTAGACCACCAGACCACCTGTAGACCACCTCCATGCCACCAGACCACCTTTGGACCACCTCCAGATCACTTGTAGACGACCTGTAGACCACCTCCAGATCATCAGACCACCTGTAGACCACCTCCAGACCTCCAGACCACCTATAGACCACCCCCAGACCACCAGACCAACTGTAGACCACCTTTAGACCACCAGACCACCTGTAAACCACCGTTTGACCACCTCCAGACCTCCAGACCACCTGTAGACCACCTCTAGACCACCAGACCACCTGTAGACCACCTCCGTGCCACCAGACCACCTGGGGACCACCTCCAGATCACTTGTAGACGACCTGTAGTCCACCTCAAGACCTCCAGACCACCTGTAGACCACCTCCAGACCTCCAGACCACCTGTAGACCACCTCCAGACCACCAGACCACCTCCAGACCACCAGACCTCCCGTAGACCACTTCCAGAACACCTGTAGACGTCCTGTAGACCACCTCCAGACCACCTGTAGACCACCTCCAGACCACCAGACCACCTGTAAACCACCTGTAGACCACCTACAGACCACAAGACCACCCGTAGACCACTTCCAGACCACCTGATGACCTACTGTAGACCACCTGTAAACCACCACCAGACCACCTGTAAAAGACCCGTAGACCAAGTCCAGACCTCCAGACCACCTGTGGACCACCTCCAGATCACCTGTAGACGAACTATAGACCACCTCCAGACCACCAGACCACCTGCAGACGCCCTCCAGACCACCAGACCACCTCTAGACCACCTCCAGACCTCCAGACCACCTCCAGACCACCAAACCACCTGTAGACCACCTCAAGACCACCTGTTGTAGACCTCCAGACCACCAGACCACCTGTAAACCACCTGTAGACCACTTCCAGACCACCTGATGACCCACTGTAGACCACCTGTAAACCACCTCCAGACCACCTCCAGACGACCTGTAGACCACCGGACCACATGTAGAACACCTGTAGACAACCTCCAGACCACCTGTAAACGAACTGTAGACCACCTTCAGACCACCTGTAGACCACCTGTAGACCACCTCCAGACCACCAGACCACCTCCAGACCACCTCCAGACCACCAGACCACCTGAAGACCACTGTTTGACCACCTCCAGACCTCCAGACCACCTGTAGATCACCTCTAGACCACCAGACCACCTGTAGACCACCTCCAGGCCACCAAACCATCTGTGGACCAAATCCAGATTACCTGTAGACGACCTGTAGACCACTTCCAGACCACCAGACCACCTGTAGACCACCAGACCACCTGTAGACGACCTGTGGACCAAATCCAGATTACCTGTAGACCACCTCCAGACCACCTCCAGACCACCAGACCACCTCCAGACCACCTCCAGATAACCTGTAGACCGACACCAGACCACCAGACCACCTGTAGACCAGCTCCAGACCACCTCTAGACCAACTCTAGACCACCAGACCACTTGTAGACCACCTCCAGACCACCAGACCACTTGTAGACCACCTCCAGACCACCAGACCACCTTTAGACGCCCTCCAGACCACCAGAACACCTGTAGACCACCACCAGACCACCTGACGACGTCCTGTAGACCACCTCCAGACCACCTGTAGACCACCTCCAGACCACAGACCACCTGTAGACCACCTCCAGACCACCTGTAGACGACCTGTAGACCACCTCACGACCACCTGTAGACTATCTGTAGACCAACTCCAGACCACCAGACAACCTTCAGACCACCTCCAGACCACGTCCAGACCACCAGACCACCTGTAAACCACCTGTAGACCACCTCCAGACCACAAGACCACCTGTAGACCACCTCCAGACCACCTGAGGACCACCTGAAGACCACCTGTTGAAGACCACCAGACCACCTATGGACCACGTCCAGACCACCAGACCACCTGTAAACCACCTGTAGACCACCTCCAGACCACAAGACCACCTGTAGACCACCTCCAGACCACCTGAGGACCACCTGAAGACCACCTGTAAACCACCTCCAGACCACCTGTGGACCACCTCCAGATAATGAGACCACCTCCAGACCACATGACCACCTGTAGACTACCTCAAGACCACCTTTAGACCACCTGTTTAAGACCTCCAGACCACCAGACCACCTCCAGACCACCTCCAGACCACCAAACAACCTGTAAACCACCTGTAGAAGGCGTCCAGACCACCAGACGACCTCCAGACCACCAGTAGTCCTGTAGACCACCTCCAGACCACCATACCACTTGTAGTCCACCTCCAGACCACCAGACAACCTGTAGACCAAAACCAGACCTCCTGTAGACCACCTGTAGACCACCTCCAGACCACCTATAGACCACTTCCAGAACACCTGTAGACGTCCTGTAGACCACCTCCAGACCACCTGTAGACCACCTCCAGACCACCAAACCACCTGTAAACCACCTGTAGACCACCTACAGACCACAAGACCACCCGTAGACCAGTTCCAGACCACCTGATGGCCACCTGTAGACCACCTGTAGACAACCTTCCAGACCACCTGTAAAAGACCCGTAGACCACCTCCAGACCACCAGACCACATCCAGACCACCAGACCACCTTTAGACTACCGGTTGACCAAGTCCAGACCTCCAGACAACCTGTGGACCACCTCCAGACCACCAGACCACCTGCAGACGCCCTCCAGACCACCAGACCACCTCTAGACCACCTCCAGACCTCCAGACCACCTCCAGACCACCACACCACCTGTAGACCACCTCAAGACCACCTGTTGTAGACCTCCAGACCACCAGACCACCTGTAAACCACCTGTAGACCACCTCCAGACCACCTGATGACCCACTGTAGACCACCTGTAAACCACCTCCAGACCACCTCCAGACGACCTGTAGACCACCGGACCACATGTAGAACACCTGTAGACAACCTCCAGACCACCTGTAAACGACCTGTAGACCACCTCCAGACCACCAGTAGACCACCTGTAGACCACCTCCAGACCACCAGACCACCTCCAGACCACCTCCAGACCACCAGAGCACCTGAAGACCACTGTTTGACCACCTCCAGACCTCCAGACCACCTGTAGACCAGCCTCTAGACCACCAGACCACCTGTAGACCACCTGTAGACCACCAGACCACCATTAGACCACCTCCATGCCACCAGACCACCTGTGGACCACCTCCAGATCACTTGTAGACGACCTGTAGACCACCTCCAGATCATCAGACCACCTGTAGACCACCTGCAGACTTCCAGACCACCTATAGACCACCCCCAGACCACCAGACCAACTTTAGACCACCTGTAGACCATCTCCAGACCACCTGTAAACCACCGTTTGACCACCTCCAGACCTCCAGACCACCTGTAAACCACCTGTAGACCACCTACAGACCACAAGACCACCCGTAGACCAGTTCCAGACCACCTGATGGCCACCTGTAGACCACCTGTAGACAACCTTCCAGACCACCTGTAAACGACCCGTAGACCACCTCCAGACCACCAGACCACATCCAGACCACCAGACCACCTTTAGACTACCGGTTGACCAAGTCCAGACCTCCAGACCACCTGTGGACCACCTCCAGACCACCAGACCACCTGCAGACGCCCTCCAGACCACCAGACCACCTCTAGACCACCTCCAGACCTCCAGACCACCTCCAGACCACCACACCACCTGTAGACCACCTCAAGACCACCTGTTGTAGACCTCCAGACCACCAGACCACCTGTAAACCACCTGTAGACCACCTCCAGACCACCTGATGACCCACTGTAGACCACCTGTAAACCACCTCCAGACCACCTCCAGACGACCTGTAGACCACCGGACCACATGTAGAACACCTGTAGACAACCTCCAGACCACCTGTAAACGACCTGTAGACCACCTCCAGACCACCAGTAGACCACCTGTAGACCACCTCCAGACCACCAGACCACCTCCAGACCACCTCCAGACCACCAGAGCACCTGAAGACCACTGTTTGACCACCTCCAGACCTCCAGACCACCTGTAGACCACCTCTAGACCACCAGACCACCTGTAGACCACCTCCAGGCCACCAGACCACCTGTGGACCAAATCCAGATTACCTGTAGACGACCTGTAGACCACTTCCAGACCACCAGACCACCTGTAGACCACCAGACCACCTGTAGACGACCTGTGGACAAAATCCAGATTACCTGTAGACCACCTCCAGACCACCTCCAGACCACCAGACCTCCTGTAAACCACCTCCAGATCACCTGTAGACCACTTCCAGAACACAAGACCACCTGTAGTCCACCTCCAGACCACCAGACCAACTGTAGACCACCTGTTGACCACCTGTAAACCACCTCTAGACCACTTCCAGAACAGCAGACCTCCTGTAGACCACCTCCAGATCACCTGTAGACGACTTGTAGACCACACCAGACCACCTGTAGACCACCTCCAGAACTCCAGACCACCTGTAGACCACCTCCAGACCTCCAGACCACCATTAGACCACCTCCAGACCACCAGACCACCACCAGACCACCTCCAGACCACCAGACCACCTCCAGGCCACCAGACCAACTGTGGACCACCTCCAGATCACCTGTAGACGACCTGTAGACAAACTCCAGACCACAAGAACACCAGACCACCTCCAGCCCACCTCCAGACCACCAGAGAACCTCCAGACCTCCAGACCACCTGTAGACCACCTCCAGATCAGCTGTAGACCACCTGTAGACAAACTCCAGACCACCAGACCTCCAGACCACCTCCAGACCACCAGACCACCTCCAGACCTCCAGTCCACCTGTAGACCACCTCCAGATCACCTGTAGACCACCTCCAGAACACCAGACCACCTGTCTGTAGACCACCTCCAGACCACCTGTAAACCACCGTTTGACCACCTCCAAACCTCCAGACCACCTGTAGACCACCTGTAGACCACCAGACCACCATTAGACCACCTCCATGCCACCAGACCACCTGTGGACCACCTCCAGATCACTTGTAGACGACCTGTAGACCACCTCCAGATCATCAGACCACCTGTAGACCACCTGCAGACCTCCAGACCACCTATAGACCACCCCCAGACCACCAGACCAACTTTAGACCACCTGTAGACCATCTCCAGACCACCTGTAAACCACCGTTTGACCACCTCCAGACCTCCAGACCACCTGTAAACCACCTGTAGACCACCTACAGACCACAAGACCACCCGTAGACCAGTTCCAGACCACCTGATGGCCACCTGTAGACCACCTGTAGACAACCTTCCAGACCACCTGTAAAAGACCCGTAGACCACCTCCAGACCACCAGACCACATCCAGACCACCAGACCACCTTTAGACTACCGGTTGACCAAGTCCAGACCTCCAGACCACCTGTGGACCACCTCCAGACCACCAGACCACCTGCAGACGCCCTCCAGACCACCAGACCACCTCTAGACCACCTCCAGACCTCCAGACCACCTCCAGACCACCACACCACCTGTAGACCACCTCAAGACCACCTGTTGTAGACCTCCAGACCACCAGACCACCTGTAAACCACCTTTAGACCACCTTATGACCCACTGTAGACCACCTGTAAACCACCTCCAGACCACCTCCAGACGACCTGTAGACCACCGGACCACATGTAGAACACCTGTAGACAACCTCCAGACCACCTGTAAACGACCTGTAGACCACCTCCAGACCACCAGTAGACCACCTGTAGACCACCTCCAGACCACCAGACCACCTCCAGACCACCTCCAGACCACCAGAGCACCTGAAGACCACTGTTTGACCACCTCCAGACCTCCAGACCACCTGTAGACCACCTCTAGACCACCAGACCACCTGTAGACCACCTCCAGGCCACCAGACCACCTGTGGACCAAATCCAGATTACCTGTAGACGACCTGTAGACCACTTCCAGACCACCAGACCACCTGTAGACCACCAGACCACCTGTAGACGACCTGTGGACAAAATCCAGATTACCTGTAGACCACCTCCAGACCACCTCCAGACCACCAGACCTCCTGTAGACCACCTCCAGATCACCTGTAGACCACCTCCAGAACACAAGACCACCTGTAGTCCACCTCCAGACCACCAGACCAACTGTAGACCACCTGTTGACCACCTGTAAACCACCTCTAGACCACTTCCAGAACAGCAGACCTCCTGTAGACCACCTCCAGATCACCTGTAGACGACTTGTAGACCACACCAGACCACCTGTAGACCACCTCCAGAACTCCAGACCACCTGTAGACCACCTCCAGACCTCCAGACCACCATTAGACCACCTCCAGACCACCAGACCACCACCAGACCACCTCCAGACCACCAGACCACCTCCAGGCCACCAGACCAACTGTGGACCACCTCCAGATCACCTGTAGACGACCTGTAGACAAACTCCAGACCACAAGAACACCAGACCACCTCCAGCCCACCTCCAGACCACCAGAGAACCTCCAGACCTCCAGACCACCTGTAGACCACCTCCAGATCAGCTGTAGACCACCTGTAGACAAACTCCAGACCACCAGACCTCCAGACCACCTCCAGACCACCAGACCACCTCCAGACCTCCAGTCCACCTGTAGACCACCTCCAGATCACCTGTAGACCACCTCCAGAACACCAGACCACCTGTCTGTAGACCACCTCCAGACCACCTGTAAACCACCGTTTGACCACCTCCAAACCTCCAGACCACCTGTAGACCACCTGTAGACCACCAGACCACCATTAGACCACCTCCATGCCACCAGACCACCTGTGGACCACCTCCAGATCACTTGTAGACGACCTGTAGACCACCTCCAGATCATCAGACCACCTGTAGACCACCTGCAGACCTCCAGACCACCTATAGACCACCCCCAGACCACCAGACCAACTTTAGACCACCTGTAGACCATCTCCAGACCACCTGTAAACCACCGTTTGACCACCTCCAGACCTCCAGACCACCTGTAGACCACCTCGAGACCACCAGACCACCTGTAGACCACCTCCGTGCCACCAGACCACCTCCAGACCACCAGTAGTCCTGTAGACCACCTCCAGACCACCACACCACTTGTAGTCCACCTCCAGACGACCAGACAACCTGTAGACCACAACCAGACCTGCTGCAGACCACCTGTAGACCACCTCCAGACCACCTATAGACCACTTCCAGACCACCAGACCACCTGTAGACCACCTCCAGACCACCTTTAGACGACCTGTAGACCACCTCCAGACCACCTTTAGACCACCTGGAGACAACCTCCAGACCACCAGACCACCCGTAGTCCACCTCCAGACCACCAGACCACCTGTAGACCACCTGTTGACCACCTGTAGACCACCTCCAGACCACCACACCGCCTGTACACCACCTGTAGACCACCTCCAGATCACCAGACAACTTGTAGACCACCTCCAGACCACCAGACCACCTGTAGACCACCTCCAGACCACCAGACCACCTGTAGACCACCTCGAGACAACATGTAGAGCACCTGTAGACCACCTCTAGACCACCAGACCACCTTTAGACCACCTCCAGACCACCTGTAAACGACCTGTAGAGCACCTCCAGACCACCAGGCCACCTGTAAACCACCTCAAGACCACCTGTAAACCACCTGTTGAAGAACACCAGACCACCAGACCACCTGTAGACCACCTCCAGACCACCAGACCACCTCCAGACCACCAGACCTCCCGTAGACCACTTCCAGAACACCTGTAGACGTCCTGTAGACCACTTCCAGACCACCTGTAGACCACCTGTAGACCACCAGACCACCTGTAGACCACCTCCATGCCACCAGACCACCTTTGGACCACCTCCAGATCACTTGTAGACGACCTGTAGACCACCTCCAGATCATCAGACCACCTGTAGACCACCTCCAGACCTCCAGACCACCTATAGACCACCCCCAGACCACCAGACCAACTGTAGACCACCTTTAGACCACCAGACCACCTGTAAACCACCGTTTGACCACCTCCAGACCTCCAGACCACCTGTAGACCACCTCTAGACCACCAGACCACCTGTAGACCACCTCCGTGCCACCAGACCACCTGGGGACCACCTCCAGATCACTTGTAGACGACCTGTAGTCCACCTCAAGACCTCCAGACCACCTGTAGACCACCTCCAGACCTCCAGACCACCTGTAGACCACCTCCAGACCACCAGACCACCTCCAGACCACCAGACCTCCCGTAGACCACTTCCAGAACACCTGTAGACGTCCTGTAGACCACCTCCAGACCACCTGTAGACCACCTCCAGACCACCAGACCACCTGTAAACCACCTGTAGACCACCTACAGACCACAAGACCACCCGTAGACCACTTCCAGACCACCTGATGACCTACTGTAGACCACCTGTAAACCACCACCAGACCACCTGTAAAAGACCCGTAGACCAAGTCCAGACCTCCAGACCACCTGTGGACCACCTCCAGATCACCTGTAGACGAACTATAGACCACCTCCAGACCACCAGACCACCTGCAGACGCCCTCCAGACCACCAGACCACCTCTAGACCACCTCCAGACCTCCAGACCACCTCCAGACCACCAAACCACCTGTAGACCACCTCAAGACCACCTGTTGTAGACCTCCAGACCACCAGACCACCTGTAAACCACCTGTAGACCACTTCCAGACCACCTGATGACCCACTGTAGACCACCTGTAAACCACCTCCAGACCACCTCCAGACGACCTGTAGACCACCGGACCACATGTAGAACACCTGTAGACAACCTCCAGACCACCTGTAAACGAACTGTAGACCACCTTCAGACCACCTGTAGACCACCTGTAGACCACCTCCAGACCACCAGACCACCTCCAGACCACCTCCAGACCACCAGACCACCTGAAGACCACTGTTTGACCACCTCCAGACCTCCAGACCACCTGTAGATCACCTCTAGACCACCAGACCACCTGTAGACCACCTCCAGGCCACCAAACCATCTGTGGACCAAATCCAGATTACCTGTAGACGACCTGTAGACCACTTCCAGACCACCAGACCACCTGTAGACCACCAGACCACCTGTAGACGACCTGTGGACAAAATCCAGATTACCTGTAGACCACCTCCAGACCACCTCCAGACCACCACACCACCTCCAGACCACCTCCAGATAACCTGTAGACCGACACCAGACCACCAGACCACCTGTAGACCAGCTCCAGACCACCTCTAGACCAACTCTAGACCACCAGACCACTTGTAGACCACCTCCAGACCACCAGACCACTTGTAGACCACCTCCAGACCACCAGACCACCTTTAGACGCCCTCCAGACCACCAGAACACCTGTAGACCACCACCAGACCACCTGACGACGTCCTGTAGACCACCTCCAGACCACCTGTAGACCACCTCCAGACCACAGACCACCTGTAGACCACCTCCAGACCACCTGTAGACGACCTGTAGACCACCTCAAGACCACCTGTAGACTATCTGTAGACCAACTCCAGACCACCAGACAACCTTCAGACCACCTCCAGACCACGTCCAGACCACCAGACCACCTGTAAACCACCTGTAGACCACCTCCAGACCACAAGACCACCTGTAGACCACCTCCAGACCACCTGAGGACCACCTGAAGACCACCTGTTGAAGACCACCAGACCACCTATGGACCACGTCCAGACCACCAGACCACCTGTAAACCACCTGTAGACCACCTCCAGACCACAAGACCACCTGTAGACCACATCCAGACCACCTGAGGACCACCTGAAGACCACCTGTAAACCACCTCCAGACCACCTGTGGACCACCTCCAGATAATGAGACCACCTCCAGACCACATGACCACCTGTAGACTACCTCAAGACCACCTTTAGACCACCTGTTTAAGACCTCCAGACCACCAGACCACCTCCAGACCACCTCCAGACCACCAAACAACCTGTAAACCACCTGTAGACAGCGTCCAGACCACCAGACGACCTCCAGACCACCAGTAGTCCTGTAGACCACCTCCAGACCACCAGACAACCTGTAGACCAAAACCAGACCTCCTGTAGACCACCTGTAGACCACCTCCAGACCACCTATAGACCACTTCCAGACCACCAGACCACCTGTAGACCTCCTCCAGACAGCATGACCACATGTAGACCACCTCCAGACCACCAGACCACATGTAGACAACCTTCAAACCACCTTTAGACGACCTGTAGACCACCTCCAGACCACCTTTAGACCACCTGGAGACAACTTCCAGACCACCAGACCACCCGTAGTCCACCTCCAGACCACCAGACCACCTGTAGACCACCTGTTGAACACCTGTAGACCACCTCCAGACCACCTGACGACATCCTTTAGACCACCGCCAGACCACCTGTAGACCACCTCCAGACCACCTGTAGACGACCTGTAGACCACCTCCAGACCACCTGTAGACTATCTGTAGACCAACTCCAGACCACCAGACAACCTCCAGACCACCTCCAGACCACCTGTAGACCACCTCAAGACCACCTGTAAACGACCTGTTGAAGACCACCAGACCACCAGACCACCTATAGACCACTTCCAGACCACCAGACCACCTGTAAACCACCTGTAGACCACCTCCAGACCACAAGACCACCTGTAGACCACCTCCAGACCACCTGTAGACCACCTGAAGACCACCTGTTGAAGACCACCAGACCACCTATGGACCACGTCCAGACCACCAGACCACCTGTAAACCACCTGTAGACCAACTCCAGACCACAAGACCACCTGTAGACCACCTCCAGACCACCTGAGGACCACCTGAAGACCACCTGTAAACCACCTCCAGACCACCTGTGGACCACTTCCAGATAATGAGACCACCTCCAGACCACATGACCACCTGTAGACTACCTCAAGACCACCTTTAGACCACCTGTTTAAGACCTCCAGACCACCAGACCACCTCCAGACCACCTCCAGACCACCAAACAACCTGTAAACCACCTGTAGACAGCGTCCAGACCACCAGACGACCTCCAGACCACCAGTAGTCCTGTAGACCACCTCCAGACCACCATACCACTTGTAGTCCACCTCCAGACCACCAGACAACCTGTAGACCAAAACCAGACCTCCTGTAGACCACCTGTAGACCACCTCCAGACCACCTATAGACCACTTCCAGACCACCAGACCACCTGTAGACCTCCTCCAGACAACATGACCACATGTAGACCACCTCCAGACCACCAGACCACATGTAGACAACCTTCAAACCACCTTTAGACGACCTGTAGACCACCTCCAGACCACCTTTAGACCACCTGGAGACAACTTCCAGACCACCAGACCACCCGTAGTCCACCTCCAGACCACCAGACCACCTGTAGACCACCTGTTGAACACCTGTAGACCACCTCCAGACCACCTGACGACATCCTTTAGACCACCGCCAGACCACCTGTAGACCACCTCCAGACCACCTGTAGACGACCTGTAGACCACCTCCAGACCACCTGTAGACTATCTGTAGACCAACTCCAGACCACCAGACAACCTCCAGACCACCTCCAGACCACCTGTAGACCACCTCAAGACCACCTGTAAACGACCTGTTGAAGACCACCAGACCACCAGACCACCTATAGACCACTTCCAGACCACCAGACCACCTGTAAACCACCTGTAGACCACCTCCAGACCACAAGACCACCTGTAGACCACCTCCAGACCACTTGAGGACCACCTGAAGACCACCTGTAAACCACCACCAGACCGCCTCCAGACCACCTCCAGACAACCTGTAGACCACCTGTAGACCACTTCCAGACCACCAGACCACATCCAGATCACCAGACCACCTGGAGACTACCTGTAGATCACCAGACCACCTGTAGACCACCTCCAGACCACCTGCAGACTACCGGTTGACCACCTCCAGACCTCCAGACAACCTGTAGACCACCTCAAGACCACCAGACCACCTGAAGACCACCTCCATGCCACCAGACCACCAGTGGACCACCTCCAGATCACCTGCAGACGAACTGTAGACCACCTCCAGACCACCAGACCACCTGTAGACGCCCTCCAGACCTCCAGACCACGTGTAGACCAACGCCAGACCACCAGACCACCTGTAGACGCCCTCCAGAACACCAGACCACCTCCAGACCACCACACCACCTGTAGACCACCTCAAGACCACCTGTTGTAGACCTCCAAACCACCTCCAGACCACCTGTAGACCACTTGTAGACCACCTCCAGATAATGAGACCACCTCCAGACCACATAACCACCTGTAGACCACCTCAAGAACACCTGTAGACCACCTGTTGTAGACCTCCTGATCACCAGACCACCTGTAGACCACCTCCAGACCACCTGTATACGTCCTGTAGACCACCTGTAGACCACCCGTAGATCACCTCCAAACCACCTGTAGCCGACCTGTAAACCATCTCCAGACCACCTGTAGACTATCTGTAGACCACCTCCAGACCACCAGACCACCTGTAGTCCACCTGCAGACCACCAGACCACCTGTAGACCACCAGACCTCCTGTAGACCACCTCCAGACCACCTGTAAACCACCGTTTGACCACCTCCAGACCTCCAGACCACCTGTAGACCACCTCCAGACCACCAGACCTCCCATAGACCACCTCCAGATCACCTGTAGACCACCTCCAGACCACCAGACATCCCGTAGACCACCTCCAGATCACCTGTAGACCACCTCCAGACCACCTCCAGACCACCTCCAGACCTCCAGACCACCTGTGGACCTAATCCAGATCACCTGTAGACGACCTGTAGACTACCTCCAGAAGACCAGACCACCTCCAGACCACCAGACCACCTCAAGACCACCAGACCTCCTGTAGACCACCTCCAGGCCACCAGACAACCTTTGGACCTAATCCAGATCACCTGTAGACGACCTGTAGACCACCTCCAGACAATAAGAACTCCTCCAGACCACCAGACCTCCTGTAGACCACCTCCAGATCACCTGTAGTCCACCTCCAGACCACCAGACCAACTATCGAACACCTGTTGACCACCTGTAGACCACCTCCAGACCACCAGACCACCTGTAGACGTCCTGTAGACCACCTCCAGACCACCTGTAGACCAACTCTAGACCACCAGACCACCTGTAGAATACCTCCAGACCACCAGACCACCTGTAGACGCCCTCCAGACCACCAGACCACCTGTAGACCACCACCAGACAACCTGTAGACAGCTAGACAACCTCCAGACCACCGGTAGACCACCAGACCACCTGTAGACCACCTCCAGACCACCTGGAGACCACCGTTTGACCACCTCCGGACCTCCAGACCACCTGTAGACCACCTCCAGACCACCAGACCACCTCCAGACCACAAGACCACCTCAAGACCACCAGACTTCCTGTAGTCCACCTCCAGGCCACCAGACAACCTTTGGACCTAATCCAGATCACCTGTAGACGACCTGTAGACCACCTCCAGACAATAAGAACTCCTCCAGACCACCAGACCTCCTGTAGACCACCTCCAGATCACCTGTAGTCCACCTCCAGACCACCAGACCAACTATCGAACACCTGTTGACCACCTGTAGACCACCTCCAGACCACCAGACCACCTGTAGACGTCCTGTTGACCACCTCCAGACCACCTGTCGACAAACTCTAGACCACCAGACCACCTGTAGAATACCTCCAGACCACCAGACCACCTGTAGAAAACCTCCAGACCACCAGACCACCTGTAGACGCCCTCCAGACCACCAGACCACCTGTAGACCACCACCAGACAACCTGTAGACAGCTAGACAACCTCCAGACTACTGGTAGACCACCAGACCACCTGTAGACCACCTCCAGACCACCTGGAGACCACCGTTTGACCACCTCCGGACCTCCAGACCACCTGTAGACCACCTCCAGACCACCAGACCACCTCCAGACCACAAGACCACCTGTAGACCAGAAGTCCCCCTGTAGACCACCTCCAGACCACCAGATCACCTGTAGTCCACATCCAGACCACCAGACCAACTGTCAACCACCTGTTGACCACCTGTAAACCACCTGTAAACCACATCCAGACCAGCAGACCACCTGTAGACCACCTCCAGTCCACCAAACCACCTGTAGACCACCTCCAGACCACCACACCACCTGTAGACCACCTCAAGACCATCTGTTGTAGACCTCCAGACCACCAGACCGCCTGTAAACCACCTTTAGACTACCTCCAGACCACCTGTAGACCACCTCCAGACCACCTGATGACCCCCTGTTGACCACCTGTAAACCACGTCCAAACCACCTCCAGACCACCTGTAGACCACCACCAGAACACCTGTAGACAGCCAAACAACCTCCAGAATACCTGTAGACCACCAGACCACTTGTTGACCACCTGTAGACCACCAGACCACCTGTAGACCACCTCCAGACCACCTATAGACGCCCTGTAGACCACCTCCAGACCACCTGTAGACCACCTCCAGACCACCTGTAGACGCCCTGTAGACCACCTCCAGACCACCAGACCACCTGTAGAACACCTCAAGACCATCTGTAGACCACCTGTTGTAGACCTCCTGATCACCTGTAGAATACCTCCAGACCACCAGACCACCTGTAGAATACCTCCAGACCACCAGACCACCTGTAGACGCCCTCCAGACCACCAGACCACCTGTAGACCACCACCAGACAACCTGTAGACAGCTAGACAACCTCCAGACTACCGGTAGACCACCAGACCACCTGTAGACCACCTCCAGACCACCTGGAGACCACCGTTTGACCACCTCCGGACCTCCAGACCACCTGTAGACCACCTCCAGACCACCAGACCACCTCCAGACCACAAGACCACCTGTAGACCAGAAGTCCCCCTGTAGACCACCTCCAGACCACCAGATCACCTGTAGTCCACATCCAGACCACCAGACCAACTGTCAACCACCTGTTGACCACCTGTAAACCACCTGTAAACCACATCCAGACCAGCAGACCACCTGTAGACCACCTCCAGTCCACCAAACCACCTGTAGACCACCTCCAGACCACCACACCACCTGTAGACCACCTCAAGACCATCTGTTGTAGACCTCCAGACCACCAGACCGCCTGTAAACCACCTTTAGACTACCTCCAGACCACCTGTAGACCACCTCCAGACCACCTGATGACCCCCTGTAGACCACCTGTAAACCACGTCCAAACCACCTCCAGACCACCTGTAGACCACCACCAGAACACCTGTAGACAGCCAAATAACCTCCAGAATACCTGTAGACCACCAGACCACTTGTTGACCACCTGTAGACCACCAGACCACCTGTAGACCACCTCCAGACCACCTATAGACGCCCTGTAGACCACCTCCAGACCACCTGTAGACCACCTCCAGACCACCTGTAGACGCCCTGTAGACCACCTCCAGACCACCAGACCACCTGTAGACCACCTCAAGTTCACCTGTAGACCACCTGTTGAGACCTCCTGATCACCAGACCACCTGTAGACCACCTCCAGACCACCTGTATACGTCCTGTAGACCACCTGTAGACCACCCGTAGATCACCTCCAGACCACCTGTAGACCACCTGTAGACCACCTCCAGACCACCAGACCACCTGTAGTCCACCTGCAGACCACCAGACCACCTGTAGACCACCAGACCTCCTGTAGACCACCTCCAGACCACCTGTAAACCACCGTTTGACCACCTCCAGACCTCCAGACCACCTGTAGACCACCTCCAGACCACCAGACCTCCCATAGACCACCTCCAGATCACCTGTAGACCACCTCCAGACCACCAGACATCCCGTAGACCACCTCCAGATCACCTGTAGACCACCTCCAGACCACCTGTAGGCCACCTCCAGACTACAGACCACGTGTAGACCACCTCCAGACCACCTCCAGACCTCCAGACCACCTGTGGACCTAATCCAGATCACCTGTAGACGACATGTAGACCACCTTAAGACAACCAGACCACCTCCAGACCACCAGACCACCTCAAGACCACCAGACCTCCTGTAGACCACCTCCAGGCCACCAGACAACCTTTGGACCTAATCCAGATCACCTGTAGACGACCTGTAGACCACCTCCAGACAATCAGAACTCCTCCAGACCACCAGACCTCCTGTAGACCACCTCCAGATCACCTGTAGTCCACCTCCAGACCACCAGACCAACTATCGAACACCTGTTGACCACCTGTAGACCACCTCCAGACCACCAGACCACCTGTAGACGTCCTGTAGACCACCTCCAGACCACCTGTAGACCAACTCTAGACCACCAGACCACCTGTAGAATACCTCCAGACCACCAGACCACCTGTAGAATACCTCCAGACCACCAGACCACCTGTAGACGCCCTCCAGACCACCAGATTACCTGTAGACCACCTCCAGACCACCTGGAGACCACCGTTTGACCACCTCCGGACCTCCAGACCACCTGAAGACCACCTCCAGACCACCAGACCACCTCCAGACCACCTCCAGACCATAAGACCACCTGTAGACCAGAAGTCCCCCTGTAGACCACCTCCAGATCACCTGTAGACCACCTCCAGACCACCAGATCACCTGTAGTCCACATCCAGACCACCAGACCAACTGTCAACCACCTGTTGACCACCTGTAAACCACATCCAGACCAGCAGACCGCCTGTAGACCACCTCCAGTCCACCAAACCACCTGTAGATCACCTCCAGACCACCTGACGACGTCCTGTAGACCACTTCCAGACCACCTGTAGACCACCTCCAGACCACAGACCACCTGTAGACCACCTCCAGACCACCTGTACACGACCTGTAGACCACCTCAAGACCACCTGTAGACTATCTGTAGACCAACTCCAGACCACCAGACAACCTCAAGACCACCTCCAGACCACCAGACCACCTGTAGACCACCTCAAGACCACCTGTAAACCACCTGTTGAAGACCCCCAGACAACCAGACCACCTATAGACCACTTCCAGACCACCAGACCACCAGACCACCTGTAAACCACCTGTAGACCACCTCCATACCACAAGACGACCTGTAGACCACCTGTACACGACCTGTAGACCAACTCCAGACCACCAGACAACCTCAAGACCACCTCCAGACCACCAGACCACCTGTAGACCACCTGTAAACCACCTCCAGACCACCTGTAGACAGCCAGACCACCTCCAGACTACCTGTAGACCACCAGACCACATGTAGACCACCTGTAGAAAACCTCCAGACCACCTGTAAACGACCTGTAGACCACCTGTAGGCCACCAGACCACCTGTAGACCACCTCCAGATCACCTGTAGACGACCTGTAGACTACCTCCAGACCACCAGACCACCTGTAGACCACCTCCAGACCTCCAAACCACCTGTAGACCACCTCCAGACCACCAGACCACCTCCAGACCACTAGAACACCTCCAGACCACCAGACAATCTCCAGACCACCAGACCACCTGTAAACCACCTGTTGAAGACGACCAGACCACCAGACCACCTATAGACCACTTCCAGACCACCAGACCACCTGTAAACCACTTGTAGACCACCTCCAGACCACAAGACCACCTGTAGACCACCAGACCAGCTGTAGACCACCTCCAGACCACCTATAGACGCCATGTAGACGACCTCCAGACCACCTGTAGACCACCTCCAGACCACCTGTAGACGCCCTGTAGACCACCTCCAGACCACCAGACCATCTGTAGACCACCTCAAGACCACCTGTAGACCACCTGTTGTAGACCTCCTGATCACCAGACCACCTGTAGACCACCTCCAGACCACCTGTAGACGCCCTGTAGACCACCTCCAGACCACCAGACCACCTGTAGACCACCTCAAGACCACCTGTAGACCACCTGTTGTAGACCTCCTGATCACCAGACCACCTGTAGACCACCTCCAGACCACCTGTATACGTCCTGTAGACCACCTGTAGACCACCCGTAGATCAACTCCAGACCACCTGTAGCCGACCTGTAAACCATCTCCAGACCACCTGTAGACCACCTGTAGACCACCTCCAGACCACCAGACCTCCTCCAGACCACCTGACCACCTGTAGTCCACCGGCAGACCACCAGACCACCTGTAGACCACCAGACCTCCTGTAGACCACCTCCAGACCACCTGTAAACCACCGTTTGACCACCTCCAGACCTCCAGACCACCTGTAGACCACCTCCAGACCACCAGACCTCCCATAAACCACCTCCAGATTACCTGTAGACCACCTCCAGACCACCAGACATCCCGTAGACCACCTCCAGATCACCTTTAGACCACCTCCAGACCACCTGTAGACCACCTCCAGACTACAGACCACCTCTAGACCACCTCCAGACCACCTCCAGACCTCCAGACCACCTGTGGACCTAATCCAGATCACCTGTAGACGACATGTAGACCACCTTAAGACAACCAGACCACCTCCAGACCACCAGACCACCTCAAGACCACCAGACCTCCTGTAGACCACCTCCAGGCCACCAGACAACCTTTGGACCTAATCCAGATCACCTGTAGACGACCTGTAGACCACCTCCAGACAATCAGAACTCCTCCAGACCACCAGACCTCCTGTAGACCACCTCCAGATCACCTGTAGTCCACCTCCAGAACACCAGACCAACTATCGAACACCTGTTGACCACCTGTAGACCACCTGTAGACCACCTCCAGACCACCAGACCACCTGTAGACCACCTCCAGACCACCTGTAGATGTCCTGTAGACCACCTCCAGACCACCTGTAGACCAACTCTAGACCACCAGACCACCAGTAGAATACCTCCAGACCACCAGACCACCTGTAGAATACCTCCAGACCACCAGACCACCTGGAGACCACCGGTTGACCACCTCCGGACCTCCAGACCACCTGTAGACCACCTCCAGACCACCAGACCACCTCCAGACCACCTCCAGACCATAAGACCACCTGTAGACCAGAAGTCCCCCTGTAGACCACCTCCAGATCACCTGTAGACCACCTCCAGACCACCAGACCACCTGTAGTCCACATCCAGACCACCAGACCAACTGTCAACCACCTGTTGACCACCTGTAAACCACCTGTAAACCACATCCAGACCAGCAGACCACCTGTAGACCACCTCCAGTCCACCAAACCACCTGTAGACCACCTCCAGACCACCTGACGACGTCCTGTAGACCACTTCCAGACCACCTGTAGACCACCTCCAGACCACAGACCACCTGTAGACCACCTCCAGACCACCTGTACACGACCTGTAGACCACCTCAAGACCACCTGTAGACCACCTCCAGACCACCAGACCTCCCATAAACCACCTCCAGATTACCTGTAGACCACCTCCAGACCACCAGACATCCCGTAGACCACCTCCAGATCACCTTTAGACCACCTCCAGACCACCTGTAGACCACCTCCAGACTACAGACCACCTCTAGACCACCTCCAGACCACCTCCAGGCCTCCAGACCACCTGTGGACCTAATCCAGATCACCTGTAGACGACATGTAGACCACCTTAAGACAACCAGACCACCTCCAGACCACCAGACCACCTCAAGACCACCAGACCTCCTGTAGACCACCTCCAGGCCACCAGACAACCTTTGGACCTAATCCAGATCACCTGTAGACGACCTGTAGACCACCTCCAGACAATCAGAACTCCTCCAGACCACCAGACCTCCTGTAGACCACCTCCAGATCACCTGTAGTCCACCTCCAGAACACCAGACCAACTATCGAACACCTGTTGACCACCTGTAGACCACCTGTAGACCACCTCCAGACCACCAGACCACCTATAGACCACCTCCAGACCACCTGTAGATGTCCTGTAGACCACCTCCAGACCACCTGTAGACCAACTCTAGACCACCAGACCACCAGTAGAATACCTCCAGACCACCAGACCACCTGTAGAATACCTCCAGACCACCAGACCACCTGTAGAGCACCTCCAGACCACCTGGAGACCACCGTTTGACCACCTCCGGACCTCCAGACCACCTGTAGACCACCTCCAGACCACCAGACCACCTCCAGACCACCTCCAGACCATAAGACCACCTGTAGACCAGAAGTCCCCCTGTAGACCACCTCCAGATCACCTGTAGACCACCTCCAGACCACCAGACCACCTGTAGTCCACATCCAGACCACCAGACCAACTGTCAACCACCTGTTGACCACCTGTAAACCACCTGTAAACCACATCCAGACCAGCAGACCACCTGTAGACCACCTCCAGTCCACCAAACCACCTGTAGACCACCTCCAGACCACCTGACGACGTCCTGTAGACCACTTCCAGACCACCTGTAGACCACCTCCAGACCACAGACCACCTGTAGACCACCTCCAGACCACCTGTACACGACCTGTAGACAACCTCAAGACCACCTGTAGACCACCAGACCACCTGTAGACCACCTCAAGACCACCTGTAAACCACCTGTTGAAGACCCCCAGACAACCAGACCACCTATAGACCACTTCCAGACCACCAGACCACCTGTTGACCACCTGTAAACCACCTCCAGACCACCTGTAGACAGCCAGACCACCTCCAGACTACCTGTAGACGACCAGACCACATGTAGACCACCTGTTGACCACCTCCAGACCAATTGTAAACGACCTGTAAAGCACCTCCAGACCACCAGTAGACCACCTCCAGACCACCTCAAGACCACCTTTAAACCACCTGTTGAAGACCACAAGACCACCTGTAGACCACCTCCAGACCACCTGTGGACGACCTGTAGACCACCTCCAGACCACCTGTAGACCACCTCCAGACCACCAGACCACCTGTAGACCACCTCAAGACCACCTGTAGACCACCTGTTGTAGACCTCCTGACCACCAGACCACCTGTAGACCACCTCCAGTCTACCAGACCTCCTGTAGACCACTTCCAGATTCCTGTAGACCACCTCCAGACCAGCAATTTGTAGACCACCTCCAGACCTCCAGACCACCTGTAGACCTCCTCCATACCACCTGTAGACGACCTGTAGACCACCTCCAGACCAACTGTAGACGACCTGTAGAGCACCTCCAGACCACCTGTAGACCACCTTTAGACCACCTGTAGACGACCTGTACACCACCTTAAGACAACCAGACCACCTCCAGACCACCAGACCACCTCAAGACCACCAGACCTCCTGTAGACCACCTCCAGGCCACCAGACAACCTTTGGACCTAATCCAGATCACCTGTAGACGACCTGTAGACCACCTCCAGACAATCAGAACTCCTCCAGACCACCAGACCTCCTGTAGACCACCTCCAGATCACCTGCAGTCCACCTCCAGACCACCAGACCAACTATCGAACACCTGTTGACCACCTGTAGACCACCTGTAGACCACCTCCAGACCACCAGACCACCTGTAGACCACCTCCAGACCACCTGTAGACGTCCTGTAGACCACCTCCAGACCACCTGTAGACCAACTCTAGACCACCAGACCACCTCCAGACCACCAGACCACCAGTAGAATACCTCCAGACCACCAGACCACCTGTAGACGCCCTCCAGACCACCAGACCACCTGTAGACCACCTCCAGACCACCTGGAGACCACCGTTTGACCACCTCCGGACCTCCAGACCACCTGTAGACCACCTCCAGACCACCAGACCACCTCCAGACCACCTCCAGACCATAAGACCACCTGTAGACCAGAAGTCCCACTGTAGACCACCTCCAGATCACCTGTAGACCACCTCCAGACCACCAGATCACCTGTAGTCCACATCCAGACCACCAGACCAACTGTCAACCACCTGTTGACCACCTGTAAACCACCTGTAAACCACATCCAGACCAGCAGACCACCTGTAGACCACCTCCAGTCCACCAAACCACCTGTAGACCACCTCCAGACCACCTGACGACGTCCTGTAGACCACTTCCAGACCACCTGTAGACCACCTCCAGACCACAGACCACCTGTAGACCACCTCCAGACCACCTGTACACGACCTGTAGACCACCTCAAGACCACCTGTAGACTATCTGTAGACCAACTCCAGACCACCAGACAACCTCAAGACCACCTCCAGACCACCAGACCACCTGTAGACCACCTCAAGACCACCTGTAAACCACCTGTTGAAGACCGCCAGACAACCAGACCACCTATAGACCACTTCCAGACCACCAGACCACCAGACCACCTGTAAACCACCTGTAGACCACCTCCATACCACAAGACGACCTGTAGACCACCTGTACACGACCTGTAGACCAACTCCAGACCACCAGACAACCTCAAGACCACCTCCAGACCACCAGACCACCTGTAGACCACCTGTAAACCACCTCCAGACCACCTGTAGACAGCCAGACCACCTCCAGACTACCTGTAGACCACCAGACCACATGTAGACCACCTGTAGAAAACCTCCAGACCACCTGTAAACGACCTGTAGACCACCTGTAGGCCACCAGACCACCTGTAGACCACCTCCAGATCACCTGTAGACGACCTGTAGACTACCTCCAGACCACCAGACCACCTGTAGACCACCTCCAGACCTCCAAACCACCTGTAGACCACCTCCAGACCACCAGACCACCTCCAGACCACTAGAACACCTCCAGACCACCAGACAATCTCCAGACCACCAGACCACCTGTAAACCACCTGTTGAAGACGACCAGACCACCAGACCACCTGTAGACCACTTCCAGACCACCAGACCACCTGTAAACCACTTGTAGACCACCTCCAGACCACAAGACCACCTGTAGACCACCAGACCACCTGTAGACCACCTCCAGACCACCTGTAGACCACCTCTAGACCACCTGTAGACGCCCTGTAGACCACCTCCAGACCACCAGACCATCTGTAGACCACCTCAAGACCACCTGTAGACCACCTGTTGTAGACCTCCTGATCACCAGACCACCTGTAGACCACCTCCAGACCACCTGTAGACGCCCTGTAGACCACCTCCAGACCACTAGACCACCTGTAGACCACCTCAAGACCACCTGTAGACCACCTGTTGTAGACCTCCTGATCACCAGACCACCTGTAGACCACCTCCAGACCACCTGTATACGTCCTGTAGACCACCTGTAGACCACCCGTAGATCAACTCCAGACCACCTGTAGCCGACCTGTAAACTATCTCCAGACCACCTGTAGACCACCTGTAGACCACCTCCAGACCACCAGACCTCCTCCAGACCACCAGACCACCTGTAGTCCACCTGCAGACCACCAGACCACCTGTAGACCACCAGACCTCCTGTAGACCACCCCCAGACCACCTGTAAACCACCGTTTGACCACCTCCAGACCTCCAGACCACCTGTAGACCACCTCCAGACCACCAGACCTCCCATAAACCACCTCCAGATTACCTGTAGACCACCTCCAGACCACCAGACATCCCGTAGACCACCTCCAGATCACCTTTAGACCACCGCCAGACCACCTGTAGACCACCTCCAGACTACAGACCACCTCTAGACCACCTCCAGAACACCTCCAGACCTCCAGACCACCTGTGGACCTAATCCAGATCACCTGTAGACGACCTGTAGACCACCTCCAGACAACCAGACCACCTCCAGACCACCAGACCACCTCAAGACCACCAGACCTCCTGTAGACCACCTCCAGGCAACCAGACAACCTTTGGACCTAATCCAGATCACCTGTAGACGACCTGTAGACCAGCTCCAGACAATCAGAACTCCTCCAGACCACCAGACCTCCTGTAGACCACCTCCAGATCACCTGTAGTCCACCTCCAGACCACCAGACCAACTATGGAACACCTGTTGACCACCTGTAGACCACCTGTAGACCACCTCCAGACCACCAGACCACCTGTAGACAACCTCCAGACCACCTGTAGACCAACTCTAGACCACCAGACCACCTGTAGAATACCTCCAGACCACCAGACCACCTGTAGAATACCTCCAGACCACCAGACCACCTGTAGACGCCCTCCATACAACCAGACCACCTTTAGACCACCACCAGACAACCTGTAGACAGCTAGACAACCTCCAGACTACCTGTAGACCACCAGACCACCTGTAGACCACCTCCAGACCACCTGGAGACCACCGTTTGACCACCTCCGGACCTCCAGACCACCTGTAGACCACCTCCAGACCACCTCCAGACCACAAGACCACCTGTAGACCACCTCCAGATCACCTGTAGACCAACTCCAGACCACCAGATCACCCGTAGTCCACATCCAGACCACCAGACGACGTCCTGTAGACCACCTCCAGACCACCTCCAGACCACCTGTAGACCACCTCCAGACCACCTGTACACGACCTGTAGACCACCTCAAGACCACCTTTAAACCACCTGTTGAAGACCCCCAGACAACCAGACCACCTATAGACCACTTCCAGACCACCTATAGACCACTTCCAGACCACCAGACCACCTTTAAACCAACTGTAGACCACCTCCATACCACAAGACCACCTGTAGACCACCTGTACACGACCTGTAGACCAACTCCAGACCACCAGACAACCTCAAGACCACCTCCAGACCACCAGACCACCTGTAGACCACCTCAAGACCACCTGTAAACCACCTGTTGAAGACCCCCAGACAACCAGACCACCTATAGACCACTTCCAGACCACCAGACCACCTGTTGACCACCTGTAAACCACCTCCAGACCACCTGTAGACAGCCAGACCACCTCCAGACTACCTGTAGACGACCAGACCACATGTAGACCACCTGTTGACCACCTCCAGACCAGCTGTAAACGACCTGTAAAGCACCTCCAGACCACCAGTAGACCACCTCCAGACCACCTCAAGACCACCTTTAAACCACCTGTTGAAGACCACAAGACCACCTGTAGACCACCTCCAGACCACCTGTGGACGACCTGTAGACCACCTCCAGACCACCTGTAGACCACCTCCAGACCACCAGACCACCTGTAGACCACCTGTTGTAGACCTCCTGACCACCAGACCACCTGTAGACGATCTCCAGACCACCAGACCACTTATAAACCACCTGTAGACAACCTCCAGACCACCTGTAGACCACCTGGAAACTACCTCCAGACCACCTGTAAACCACCGTTTGACCACCTCCAGACCTCCAGACCACCTGTAGACCACCTCCAGTCTACCAGACCTCCTGTAGACCACCTCCAGATTCCTGTAGACCACCTCCAGACCAGCAATTTGTAGACCACCTCCAGACCTCCAGACCACCTGTAGACCTCCTCCATACCACCTGTAGACGACCTGTAGACCACCTCCAGACCAACTGTAGACGACCTGTAGAGCACCTCCAGACCACCTGTAGACCACCTTTAGACCACCTGTAGACGACCTGTACACCACCTCCAGACCACCAGACCACCTGTAGACCACCTCCAGACTTCCAGACCACCTGTAGACCACCTCCGGACCACCAGACCACCTGTATACGCCTTCCAGACCACCAGACCACCTGTAGACCACCACCAGACAACCTGTAGACAGCCAGACCACCTGTAGACCACCTCCAGACCACATGTAGAGCACCCCTAGACCACCTCCAGACCACCAGACCACCTGTAAACCACCTCCAGACCACATGTAGACGACATGTAGAGCACCTCCAGACCACAAGGCCACCTGTAAACCACCTCAAGACCACCAGACCAGCTATATACGCCCTCCAGACCACCAGACCACCAGTAGACCACCACCAGAACACCTCCAGACTACCTGTAGACCACCAGACCACCTGTAGACAGCCAGAAAACCTCCAGACTACCTGTAGACCACCAGACCACCTGTAGACCACCTCCAGATCACATGTAGACGACCTGTAGAGCACCTCCAGACCACCAGACCTTTGTAGACCACCTCCAGACCACCTGTAGACCACCTCCAGACCAACTGTAGACGACCTGTAGAGCACCGCCAGACCACCTGTAGACCACCTTTAGACCACCTGTAGACGACCTGTACACCACCTCCAGACCACCAGACCACCTGTAGACCACCTCCAGACTTCCAGACCACCTGTAGACCACCTCCAGACCACCAGACCACCTGTATACGCCTTCCAGACCACCAGACCACCTGTAGACCACCACCAGACAACCTGTAGACAGCCAGACAACCTCCAGACTACCTGTAGACCACCAGACCACCTGTAGACCACCTCCAGACCACCTGTAGACAACCGTTTGACCACCTCCAGACCTCCGGACCACCTGTAGACCACCACCATGCCACCAGACCACCTGGGGACCACCTCCAGAGCACATCTAGACGACCTGTA
Source organism: Telmatherina bonti (assembly GCF_933228915.1). Taxonomy (NCBI): domain Eukaryota; kingdom Metazoa; phylum Chordata; class Actinopteri; order Atheriniformes; family Telmatherinidae; genus Telmatherina; species Telmatherina bonti. The sequence goes on along the minus strand of NC_136623.1, from coordinate 3,455,797 downwards.
GACCACCTCCAGACCTCCAGACCACCTGTCGACCACCTCCAGACCACCAGACCACCTGTAGACGCCCTCCAGACCACCAGATATTCTCCAGACCACCAAACCACCTCCAGACCACCAGACCACATGTAGACCACCTCAAGACCACCTATAAACCACCTGTAGACCACCTCCTAACCACCTGATGACCACCTGTAGACCACCTGTAAAACACCTCCAGACCACCTCCAGACCATCTGCAGACCACCACCAGACAACCTGTAAACAGCCAGACAACCTCCAGACTACCTGTAGACCACCAGACCACCTGTAGACCACCTGTAGACAACCAGACCACCTGTAGACCACCTCAAGGCCACCTGTAGACCACCGTTTGACCACCTCCAGACCTCCAGACCACCTTTAGACCTCCTCTAGACCATCAGATAAACTGTAGACCACCTCCAGGCCACCACACCACCTGTGGACCACCTCCAGATCACCTGTAGACAACCTCCAGGCTACCAAACCACCTGTGGACCACCTCCAGATCACCTGTCCACGACCTGTAGACCACCTCCAGACCACCAGACCACAATCAGACCACCTCCAGACCACCACACCACCTGTAGACCACCTCAAGACCACCTGTTGTAGACCTCCAGATCACCAGACCACCTGTAAACCTAATCCAGATCACCTGTAGACGACATGTAGACCACCTCCAGACTACAAGACCACCTGTGGACCACCAAACCACCTGTAGACCACCGTTTGACCACCTCCAGGCCACCAGACCACCTGTAGACCACCTCCAGATCACCTGTAGATGACCTGTAGACAGCCTCCAGACCACCAGACCACCTGTAGACCACCACCAGAAAATCTGTAGACAGCCAGACAACCTCCAGACTACCTGTAGACCACCAGACAACCTGTAGACCACTTGTAGACCACCAGACCACCTGTAGACCACCTACAGGCCATCTGTAGACCACCGTTTGACCACCTCCAGACCTCCGGACCACCTGTAGACCACCTCCATGCCACCAGACCACCTGTGGACCACCTCCAGATCACCTGTCCACGACCTGTAGACCACCTCCAGACCACCAGACAACCTGTTGACCACCTCCAGACCACCAGACCACCTCCAGACCACCACACCACCTGTAGACCACCTCAAGACCATCTCTAAACCACCTGTTGTAGACCTGCAGACCACCAGACCATCTGTAAACCACCTGTAGACCACCTATAAACCACCAGTAGACCACCTCCAGACCACCTGATGACCACCTGTAGACCACCTGTAAACCACCTCCAGACCACCTCCAGACCACCTGCAGACCACCACCAGACAACCTATAAACAGCCAGACAACCTGCAGACTACCTGTAGACCACCAGACCACCTGTAGACCACCTCCAGGCCAACTGTAGACCACCGTTTGACCACCTCCAGACCTCCAGACCACCTGTAGACCTCCTCTAGACCATCAGATAACCTGTAGACCACCTCCAGGCCACCACACCACCTGTGGACCACCTCCAGATCACCTGTAGACGACCTGTAGACCTCCTCCAGACCAACAGACCACCTGTAGACCACCAGACCACCTGTAGACGACATCCAGACCACCAGACCACCTCCAGACCACCAGACCACCATCAGACCACATCCAGACCACCAGACCACCTGTAGACCACCACCAGAAAACCTGTAGACAGCCAGCAAACCTCCAGACTACCTGTAGACCACCAGACCACCTGTAGACCACCTCTAGGCCACCTGTAGACCACCGTTTGACCACCTCCAGACCTCCAGACCACCTTTAGACCTCCTCTAGACCATCAGATAAACTGTAGACCACCTCCAGGCCACCACACCACCTGTGGACCACCTCCAGATCACCTGTAGACGACCTGTAGACCTCCTCCAGACCACCAGACCACCAGACCACCTGTAGACGACATCCAGACCACCAGACCACCTCCAGACCACCAGACCACCACCAGACCACCTCCAGACCACCAGACCACCTGTAGACCACCACCAGAAAACCTGTAGACAGCCAGAAAACCTCCAGACTACCTGTAGACCACCAGACCACATGTAGACCACCTGTAGGCCACCAGACCACCTGTAGACCACCTCCAGGCCACCTGTAGACGACCTGTAGACAACCTCCAGACCACCAGACCACCTTTAGACCACCAGACCACCTCCAGACCACCTCAGGACCACCTGCAGACCACCACCAGACAACCTATAAACAGCCAGACAACCTCCAGACTACCTGTAGACCACCAGACCACCTGTAGACCACCTATAGACCACCAGACCACCTGTAGACCACCTACAGGCCATCTGTAGACCACCGTTTGAAAACCTCCAGACCTCCGGACCACCTGTAGACCACCTCCATGCCACCTGTAGACCACCTGTGGACCACCTCCAGATCACATGTACACGACCTGTAGACCACCTCCAGACCACCAGACCACCTGTAGACGCCCTCCAGACCACCAGACCACCTCCAGACCACCACACCACCTGTAGACCACCTCAAGACCATCTCTAAACCACCTGTTGTAGACCTGCAGACCACCAGACCATCTGTAAACCTCCTGTAGACCACGTATAAACCACCAGTAGACCACCTCCAGACCACCTGTAGACCACCTGTAGACCACCTCCAGACCACCAAACCATCTGTACACCATCCTCCAGACCACAAGACCACATGGTGACCACCTCCAGACCAACAGACGACCTGTTGACCACCTTCAGACCACCTTATGACCACCTTTAGACCACCTGTAAACCACCTCAAGACCACCTCTAGTCCACCTATTGTAGAACTCCAGACCACCAGACCACCTGATGACCACCTGTAGACCACCTGTAAACCACCTCCAGACCACCTGCAGACCACCATCAGACAACCTGTAAACAGCCAGACAACCTCCAGACTACCTGTAGACCACCAGACCACCTGTAGACCACCTACAGGCCATCTGTAGACCACCGTTTGACCACCTCCAGACCTCCGGACCACCTGTAGACCACCTCCATGCCACCAGACCACCTGTGGACCACCTCCAGATCACCTGTAGACGACCTGTAGACCACCTCCAGACCACCACACCACCTGTAGACCACCTCAAGACCACCTCTAAACCACCTGTTGTAGACCACCAGACCACCAGACCATCTGTAAACCACCTGTAGACCACCTATAAACCACCAGTAGACCACCTCCAGACCACCTGATGACCACCTGTAGACCACCTGTAAACCACCTCCAGACCACCTCCAGACCACCTGCAGACCACCACCAGACAACCTATAAACAGCCAGACAACCTCCAGACTACCTGTAGACCACCAGACCACCTGTAGACCACCTATAGACCACCAGACCACCTGTAGACCACCTCCAGGCCACCTGTAGACCACCGTTTGACAACCTCCAGACCTCCAGACCACCTGTAGACCTCCTCTAGACCATCAGATAACCTGTAGACCACCTCCAGGCCACCACACCACCTGTGGACCACCTCCAGATCACCTGTAGACGACCTGTAGACCTCCTCCAGACCACCAGACCACCTGTAGACCACCAGACCACCTGTAGACGACATCCAGATCACCAGACCACCTCCAGACCACCAGACCACCATCAGACCACATCCAGACCACCTGTAGACCACCACCAGAAACCCTGTAGACAGCCAGCAAACCTCCAGACTACCTGTAGACCACCAGACCACCTGTAAACCACCTGTAGACCACCAGACCACCTGTAGACCACCTCCAGGCCACCTGTAGACCACCGTTTGACCACCTCCAGACCTCCAGACCACCTTTAGACCTCCTCTAGACCATCAGATAAACTGTAGACCACCTCCAGGCCACCACACCACCTGTGGACCACCTCCAGATCACCTGTAGACGACCTGTAGACCTCCTCCAGACCACCAGACCACCTGTAGACCACCAGACCACCTGTAGACGACATCCAGACCACCAGACCACCTCCAGACCACCAGACCACCACCAGACCACCTCCAGACCACCACCAGAAAACCTGTAGACAGCCAGAAAACCTCCAGACTACCTGTAGACCACCAGTCCACCTGTAGTCCACCTGTTGACCACTAGACCACCTGTAGACCACCGTTTGACCACCTCCAGGCCACCAGTAGACCACCGTTTGACCACCTCCAGGCCACCAGACCACCTGTAGACCACCTCCAGATCACCTGTAGACGACCTGTAGACAGCCTCCAGACCACCAGACCACCTGTAGACAGCCAGACAACCTCCAGACTACCTGTAGACCACCAGACAACCTGTAGACCACCCGTAGACCACCAGACCACCTGTAGACCACCTACAGGCCATCTGTAGACCACCGTTTGAAAACCTCCAGACCTCCGGACCACCTGTAGACCACCTCCATGCCACCTGTAGACCACCTGTGGACCACCTCCAGATCACATGTACACGACCTGTAGACCACCTCCAGACCACCAGACCACCTGTAGACGCCCTCCAGACCACCAGACCACCTCCAGACCACCACACCACCTGTAGACCACCTCAAGACCATCTCTAAACCACCTGTTGTAGACCTGCAGACCACCAGACCATCTGTAAACCTCCTGTAGACCACGTATAAACCACCAGTAGACCACCTCCAGACCACCTGTAGACCACCTGTAGACCACCTGTAAACCACCTCCAGACCACCTCCAGACCACCTGCAGACCACCACCAGACAACCTATAAACAGCCAGACAACCTGCAGACTACCTGTAGACCACCAGACCACCTGTAGACCACCTCCAGGCCACCTGCAGACCACCGTTTGACAACCTCCAGACCTCCAGACCACCTGTAGACCTCCTCTAGACCATCAGATAACCTGTAGACCACCTCCAGGCCACCACACCACCTGTGGACCACCTCCAGATCACCTGTAGACGACCTGTAGACCTCCTCCAGACCAACAGACCACCTGTAGACCACCAGACCACCTGTAGACGACATCCAGACCACCAGACCACCTCCAGACCACCAGACCACCATCAGACCACATCCAGACCACCAGACCACCTGTAGACCACCACCAGAAAACCTGTAGACAGCCAGCAAACCTCCAGACTACCTGTAGACCACCAGACCACCTGTAAACCACCTGTAGACCACCAGACCACCTGTAGACCACCTCTAGGCCACCTGTCGACCACCGTTTGACCACCTCCAGACCTCCAGACCACCTTTAGACCTCCTCTAGACCATAAGATAAACTGTAGACCACCTCCAGGCCACCACACCACCTGTGGACCACCTCCAGATCACCTGTAGACGACCTGTAGACCTCCTCCAGACCACCAGACCACCAGACCACCTGTAGACGACATCCAGACCACCAGACCACCTCCAGACCACCTCCAGACCACCAGACCACCACCAGACCACCTCCAGAGCACCAGACCACCTGTAGACCACCACCAGAAAACCTGTAGACAGCCAGAAAACCTCCAGACTACATGTAGACCACCAGTCCACCTGTAGACCACCTGTTGACCACTAGACCACCTGTAGACCACCGTTTGACCACCTCCAGGCCACCAGTAGACCACCGTTTGACCACCTCCAGGCCACCAGACCACCTGTAGACCACCTCCAGATCACCTGTAGACGACCTGTAGACAGCCTCCAGACCACCAGACGACCTGTAGACCACCAGACCACCTGTAGACGCCCTCCAGACCACCAGACCACCTCCAGACCACCACACCACCTGTAGACAACCTCAAGACCACCTCTAGACCACCTGTTGTAGACCTCCAGACCACCTGTAAACCACCTGTAGACCTCCTATAAACCACCTGTAGACCACCTCCAGACCACCTGATGACCACCTGTAGACCACCTGTAAAACACCTCCAGACCACCTGCAGACCACCACCAGACAACCTGTAAACAGCCTGACAACCTCCAGACTACCTGTAGACCACCAGACCACATGTAGACCACCTGTAGGCCACCAGACCACCTGTAGACCACCTCCAGGCCACCTGTAGACGACCTGTAGACAGCCTCCAGACCACCAGACGACCTGTAGACCACCAGACCACCTGTAGACGCCCTCCAGACCACCAGACCACCTCCAGACCACCACACCACCTGTAGACAACCTCAAGACCACCTCTAGACCACCTGTTGTAGACCTCCAGACCACCTGTAAACCACCTGTAGACCTCCTATAAACCACCTGTAGACCACCTCCAGACCACCTGATGACCACCTGTAGACCACCTGTAAAACACCTCCAGACCACCTGCAGACCACCACCATACAACCTGTAGACAGCCAGAAAACCTCCAGATTACCTGTAGACCACCAGACCACCTGTAGACCACCTGTAGAGCACCTGTAGACCACCTCCAGACCACCAGACCACCTGTAGACCACTTCCAGACCATCTGTAGATGACCGGTAGAGCACCTCCAGACCACCTGTAGACCACCTCCAGACCACCAAACCATCTGTACACCATCCTCCAGACCACAAGACCACATGGTGACCACCTCCAGACCAACAGACGACCTGTTGACCACCTTCAGACCACCTTATGACCACCTTTAGACCACCTGTAAACCACCTCAAGACCACCTCTAGTCCACCTATTGTAGAACTCCAGACCACCAGACCACCTGATGACCACCTGTAGACCACCTGTAAACCACCTCCAGACAACCTCCAGACCACCTCCAGACCACCTGCAGACCACCACCAGACAACCTATAAACAGCCAGACAACCTGCAGACTACCTGTAGACCACCAGACCACCTGTAGACCACCTCCAGGCCACCTGCAGACCACCGTTTGACAACCTCCAGACCTCCAGACCACCTGTAGACCTCCTCTAGACCATCAGATAACCTGTAGACCACCTCCAGGCCACCACACCACCTGTGGACCACCTCCAGATCACCTGTAGACGACCTGTAGACCTCCTCCAGACCAACAGACCACCTGTAGACCACCAGACCACCTGTAGACGACATCCAGACCACCAGACCACCTCCAGACCACCAGACCACCATCAGACCACATCCAGACCACCAGACCACCTGTAGACCACCACCAGAAAACCTGTAGACAGCCAGCAAACCTCCAGACTACCTGTAGACCACCAGACCACCTGTAAACCACCTGTACACCACCAGACCACCTGTAGACCACCTCTAGGCCACCTGTCGACCACCGTTTGACCACCTCCAGACCTCCAGACCACCTTTAGACCTCCTCTAGACCATAAGATAAACTGTAGACCACCTCCAGGCCACCACACCACCTGTGGACCACCTCCAGATCACCTGTAGACGACCTGTAGACCTCCTCCAGACCACCAGACCACCAGACCACCTGTAGACGACATCCAGACCACCAGACCACCTCCAGACCACCTCCAGACCACCAGACCACCACCAGACCACCTCCAGAGCACCAGACCACCTGTAGACCACCACCAGAAAACCTGTAGACAGCCAGAAAACCTCCAGACTACATGTAGACCACCAGTCCACCTGTAGACCACCTGTTGACCACTAGACCACCTGTAGACCACCGTTTGACCACCTCCAGGCCACCAGTAGACCACCGTTTGACCACCTCCAGGCCACCAGACCACCTGTAGACCACCTCCAGATCACCTGTAGACGACCTGTAGACAGCCTCCAGACCACCAGACGACCTGTAGACCACCAGACCACCTGTAGACGCCCTCCAGACCACCAGACCACCTCCAGACCACCACACCACCTGTAGACAACCTCAAGACCACCTCTAGACCACCTGTTGTAGACCTCCAGACCACCTGTAAACCACCTGTAGACCTCCTATAAACCACCTGTAGACCACCTCCAGACCACCTGATGACCACCTGTAGACCACCTGTAAAACACCTCCAGACCACCTGCAGACCACCACCAGACAACCTGTAAACAGCCTGACAACCTCCAGACTACCTGTAGACCACCAGACCACATGTAGACCACCTGTAGGCCACCAGACCACCTGTAGACCACCTCCAGGCCACCTGTAGACGACCTGTAGACAGCCTCCAGACCACCAGACGACCTGTAGACCACCAGACCACCTGTAGACGCCCTCCAGACCACCAGACCACCTCCAGACCACCACACCACCTGTAGACAACCTCAAGACCACCTCTAGACCACCTGTTGTAGACCTCCAGACCACCTGTAAACCACCTGTAGACCTCCTATAAACCACCTGTAGACCACCTCCAGACCACCTGATGACCACCTGTAGACCACCTGTAAAACACCTCCAGACCACCTGCAGACCACCACCATACAACCTGTAGACAGCCAGAAAACCTCCAGATTACCTGTAGACCACCAGACCACCTGTAGACCACCTGTAGAGCACCTGTAGACCACCTCCAGACCACCAGACCACCTGTAGACCACTTCCAGACCATCTGTAGATGACCGGTAGAGCACCTCCAGACCACCTGTAGACCACCTCCAGACCACCAAACCATCTGTACACCATCCTCCAGACCACAAGACCACATGGTGACCACCTCCAGACCAACAGACGACCTGTTGACCACCTTCAGACCACCTTATGACCACCTTTAGACCACCTGTAAACCACCTCAAGACCACCTCTAGTCCACCTATTGTAGAACTCCAGACCACCAGACCACCTGATGACCACCTGTAGACCACCTGTAAACCACCTCCAGACAACCTCCAGACCACCTGCAGACCACCATCAGACAACCTGTAAACAGCCAGACAACCTCCAGACTACCTGTAGACCACCAGACCACCTGTAGACCACCTGTAGACCACCAGACCACCTGTAGACCACCTACAGGCCATCTGTAGACCACCGTTTGACCACCTCCAGACCTCCGGACCACCTGTAGACCACCTCCATGCCACCAGACCACCTGTGGACCACCTCCAGATCACCTGTAGACGACCTGTAGACCACCTCCAGACCTCCAGACAACCTGTTGACCACCTCCAGACCACCACACCACCTGTAGACCACCTCAAGACCACCTCTAAACCACCTGTTGTAGACCACCAGACCACCAAACCATCTGTAAACCACCTGTAGACCACCTATAAACCCCCAGTAGACCACCTCCAGACCACCTGATGAACACCTGTAGACCACCTGTAAACCACCTCCAGACCACCTCCAGACCACCTGCAGAGCACCACCAGACAACCTATAAACAGCCAGACAACCTCCAGACTACCTGTAGACCACCAGACCACCTGTAGACCACCTATAGACCACCAGACCACCTGTAGACCACCTCCAGGCCACCTGTAGACCACCGTTTGACAACCTCCAGACCTCCAGACCACCTGTAGACCTCCTCTAGACCATCAGATAACCTGTAGACCACCTCCAGGCCACCACACCACCTGTGGACCACCTCCAGATCACCTGTAGACGACCTGTAGACCTCCTCCAGACCACCAGACCACCTGTAGACCACCAGACCACCTGTAGACGACATCCAGATCACCAGACCACCTCCAGACCACCAGACCACCTCCAGACCACCAGACCACCTGTAGACCACCACCAGAAAACCTGTAGACAGCCAGAAAACCTCCAGACTACCTGTAGACCACCAGTCCACCTGTAGACCACCTGTTGACCACTAGACCACCTGTAGACAACCGTTTGACCACCTCCAGGCCACCAGTAGACCACCGTTTGACCACCTCCAGGCCACCAGACCACCTGTAGACCACCTCCAGATCACCTGTAGACTACCTGTAGACAGACTCCAGACCACCAGACCACCTGTTGACCACCTCCAGACCACCAGACCACCTGTAGACGCCCTCCAGACCACCAGACCACCTCCAGACCACCACACCACCTGTAGACCACCTGAAGACCACCTCTAAACCACCTGTTGTAGACCTCCAGACAACCAGACCACCTGTAAACCACCTGTAGACCACCTATAAACCACCTGTAAAACACCTCCAGACCACCTGCAGACCACCACCAGACAACCTGTAAACAGCCTGACAACCTCCAGACTACCTGTAGACCACCAGACCACATGTAGACCACCTGTAGGCCACCAGACCACCTGTAGACCACCTCCAGGCCACCTGTAGACGACCTGTAGACAGCCTCCAGACCACCAGACGACCTGTAGACCACCAGACCACCTGTAGACGCCCTCCAGACCACCAGACCACCTCCAGACCACCACACCACCTGTAGACAACCTCAAGACCACCTCTAGACCACCTGTTGTAGACCTCCAGACCACCTGTAAACCACCTGTAGACCTCCTATAAACCACCTGTAGACCACCTCCAGACCACCTGATGACCACCTGTAGACCACCTGTAAAACACCTCCAGACCACCTGCAGACCACCACCATACAACCTGTAGACAGCCAGAAAACCTCCAGATTACCTGTAGACCACCAGACCACCTGTAGACCACCTGTAGAGCACCTGTAGACCACCTCCAGACCACCAGACCACCTGTAGACCACTTCCAGACCATCTGTAGATGACCGGTAGAGCACCTCCAGACCACCTGTAGACCACCTCCAGACCACCAAACCATCTGTACACCATCCTCCAGACCACAAGACCACATGGTGACCACCTCCAGACCAACAGACGACCTGTTGACCACCTTCAGACCACCTTATGACCACCTTTAGACCACCTGTAAACCACCTCAAGACCACCTCTAGTCCACCTATTGTAGAACTCCAGACCACCAGACCACCTGATGACCACCTGTAGACCACCTGTAAACCACCTCCAGACAACCTCCAGACCACCTCCAGACCACCTGCAGACCACCACCAGACAACCTATAAACAGCCAGACAACCTGCAGACTACCTGTAGACCACCAGACCACCTGTAGACCACCTCCAGGCCACCTGCAGACCACCGTTTGACAACCTCCAGACCTCCAGACCACCTGTAGACCTCCTCTAGACCATCAGATAACCTGTAGACCACCTCCAGGCCACCACACCACCTGTGGACCACCTCCAGATCACCTGTAGACGACCTGTAGACCTCCTCCAGACCAACAGACCACCTGTAGACCACCAGACCACCTGTAGACGACATCCAGACCACCAGACCACCTCCAGACCACCAGACCACCATCAGACCACATCCAGACCACCAGACCACCTGTAGACCACCACCAGAAAACCTGTAGACAGCCAGCAAACCTCCAGACTACCTGTAGACCACCAGACCACCTGTAAACCACCTGTACACCACCAGACCACCTGTAGACCACCTCTAGGCCACCTGTCGACCACCGTTTGACCACCTCCAGACCTCCAGACCACCTTTAGACCTCCTCTAGACCATAAGATAAACTGTAGACCACCTCCAGGCCACCACACCACCTGTGGACCACCTCCAGATCACCTGTAGACGACCTGTAGACCTCCTCCAGACCACCAGACCACCAGACCACCTGTAGACGACATCCAGACCACCAGACCACCTCCAGACCACCTCCAGACCACCAGACCACCACCAGACCACCTCCAGAGCACCAGACCACCTGTAGACCACCACCAGAAAACCTGTAGACAGCCAGAAAACCTCCAGACTACATGTAGACCACCAGTCCACCTGTAGACCACCTGTTGACCACTAGACCACCTGTAGACCACCGTTTGACCACCTCCAGGCCACCAGTAGACCACCGTTTGACCACCTCCAGGCCACCAGACCACCTGTAGACCACCTCCAGATCACCTGTAGACGACCTGTAGACAGCCTCCAGACCACCAGACGACCTGTAGACCACCAGACCACCTGTAGACGCCCTCCAGACCACCAGACCACCTCCAGACCACCACACCACCTGTAGACAACCTCAAGACCACCTCTAGACCACCTGTTGTAGACCTCCAGACAACCAGACCACCTGTAAACCACCTGTAGACCACCTATAAACCACCAGTAGACCACCTCCAGACCATCTGATGACCACCTGTAGACCACCTGTAAACCACCTCCAGACCACCCCCAGACCACCTGCAGACCACCACCAGACAACCTATAAACAGCCAGACAACCTCCAGACTACCTGTAGACCACCAGACCACCTGTAGACCACCTATAGACCACCAGACCACCTGTAGACCACCTCCAGGCCACCTGTAGACCACCGTTTGACAACCTCCAGACCTCCAGACCACCTGTAGACCTCCTCTAGACCATCAGATAACCTGTAGACCACCTCCAGGCCACCACACCACCTGTGGACCACCTCCAGATCACCTGTAGACGACCTGTAGACCTCCTCCAGACCAACAGACCACCTGTAGACCACCAGACCACCTGTAGACGACATCCAGACCACCAGACCACCTCCAGACCACCAGACCACCATCAGACCACATCCAGACCACCTGTAGACCACCACCAGAAAACCTGTAGACAGCCAGCAAACCTCCAGACTACCTGTAGACCACCAGACCACCTGTAAACCACCTGTAGACCACCAGACCACCTGTAGACCACCTCTAGGCCACCTGTAGACCACCGTTTGACCACCTCCAGACCTCCAGACCACCTTTAGACCTCCTCTAGACCATCAGATAAACTGTAGACCACCTCCAGGCCACCACACCACCTGTGGACCACCTCCAGATCACCTGTAGACGACCTGTAGACCTCCTCCAGACCACCAGACCACCTGTAGACGACATCCAGACCAAAAGACCACCACCAGACCACCTCCAGATCACCTGTAGACGACCTGTAGACCTCCTCCAGACCACCAGACCACCTGTAGACGACATACAGACCACCAGACCACCTCCAGACCACCACCAGACCACCAGACCACCACCAGACCACCTCCAGACCACCAGACCACCAGTGGACCACCTCCAGATCACCTGTAGACGACCTGTAGACCACCTCCAGACCACCAGACAAACTGTAGACCACCAGACCACCTCTAGATGCCCTCTAGACCACCAGACCACCTCCAGACCACCAGACCACCTGTATACGCCCTCCAGACCACCAGACCACCTGTACACCACCACCAGACAACCTGTAGACAGCCAGACAACCTCCAGACTACCTGTAGACCAGCAGACCACCTGTAGACCACCTGTAGACCACCAGACCTCCTGTAGACCACCTCCAGACCACCAGGCCACCTGTGAACCACCTCAAGACCACCTGTAAACCACTTGTTGAAGATATCCAGACCACCAGACCACCTGTAGAAGACCTCCAGACCACCAGACCACTTGTAGACCACCTCCAGACCACCTGTAGACGACCTGTAGAGCACCTCCAGACCACCTGTAGACAACCTGTAGACCACCTCCAGACCACCAGGCCACCTGTAAACAACGTCAAGACCACCTTTAAACCAGCTTTTGACCTCCTCCAGACCACCAAACCACCTGTAGACCACCTCCAGACCTCCAGACCACCTGTATACCACCTGTAGACCAGCTCCAGACGTCGGACCACCTGTAGACCACCTCCAGAACAACACACCAACTGTAGACCACCTGAAGACCACCTATAAACCACCTGTAGACCACCCCCAGACCACCTGATGACCACCTGCAGACCACCGGTAAACCACCTCCAGACCACCTCCAGACCACCTGCACACCACCACCAGATAACCTGTAGAAAGCCAGACAACTTCCAGACTACCTGTAGACCACCTGTAGACCACCAGACCACCTGTAGACCACCTCCAGACCATCTGTAGACCTCCTCTAGACCATCAGATCACCTGTAGACCACCTCCAGGCCACCAGACCACCTGTGGACAACCTCCAGATCACCTGTAGACGACCTGTAGACCACCTCCAGAACACCAGACAAACTGTAGACCACCAGACCACCTCTAGATGCCCTCTAGACCACCAGACCACCTCCAGACCACCAGACCACCTGTATACGCCCTCCAGACCACCAGACCACCTGTACACCACCACCAGACAACCTGTAGACAGCCAGACAACCTCCAGACTACCTGTAGACCAGCAGACCACCTGTAGACCACCTGTAGACCACCAGACCTCCTGTAGACCACCTCCAGACCACCAGGCCACCTGTGAACCACCTCAAGACCACCTGTAAACCACTTGTTGAAGATATCCAGACCACCAGACCACCTGTAGAAGACCTCCAGACCACCAGACCACTTTTAGACCACCTCCAGACCACCTGTAGACGACCTGTAGAGCACCTCCAGACCACCTGTAGACAACCTGTAGACCACCTCCAGACCACCAGGCCACCTGTAAACAACGTCAAGACCACCTTTAAACCAGCTTTTGACCTCCTCCAGACCACCAAACCACCTGTAGACCACCTCCAGACCTCCAGACCACCTGTATACCACCTGTAGACCAGCTCCAGACGTCGGACCACCTGTAGACCACCTCCAGAACAACACACCAACTGTAGACCACCTGAAGACCACCTATAAACCACCTGTAGACCACCCCCAGACCACCTGATGACCACCTGCAGACCACCGGTAAACCACCTCCAGACCACCTCCAGACCACCTGCACACCACCACCAGATAACCTGTAGAAAGCCAGACAACTTCCAGACTACCTGTAGACCACCTGTAGACCACCAGACCACCTGTAGACCACCTCCAGACCACCTGTAGACCTCCTCTAGACCATCAGATCACCTGTAGACCACCTCCAGGCCACCAGACCACCTGTGGACAACCTCCAGATCACCTGTAGACGACCTGTAGACCACCTCCAGACCACCAGACCACCTGTAGACCAACAGACCACCTGTAGACGCCCTCCACACCACCAGACCACCTCCAGACCACCTTCAGACAACCAGACCACCACCAGACCACCTCCAGACCACCAGACCACCTGTAGACCACCTGTAGACCACCAGACCACCGTTTGACCACCTCCAGGCCACCAGTAGACCACCTCCAGACCATCTAATGACCACCTGTAGACCACCTGTAAACGACCTCCAGACCACCTCCAGACCACCTGCAGACCACCACCAGACAACCTATAAACAGCCAGACAACCTCCAGACTACCTGTAGACCACCAGACCACCTGTAGACCACCTATAGACCACCAGACCACCTGTAGACCACCTCCAGGTCACCACACCACCTGTGGACCACCTCCAGATCACCTGTAGACGACCTGTAGACCTCATCCAGACCAACAGACCACCTGTAGACCACCAGACCACCTGTAGACGACATCCAGACCACCAGACAACCTCCAGACCACCTCCAGACCACCAGACCACCACCAGACCACCTCCAGACCACCTGTAGACCACCACCAGAAAACCTGTAGACAGCCAGAAAACCTCCAGACTACCTGTAGGCCACCAGTCCACCTGTAGACCACCTGTTGACCACTAGACCACCTGTAGACCACCGTTTGACCACCTCCAGGCCACCAGTAGACCACCGTTTGACCACCTCCAGGCCACCAGACCACCTGTAGACCACCTCCAGATCACCTGTAGACGACCTGTAGACAGCCTCCAGACCACCAGACCACCTGTTGACCACCTCCGGACCACCAGACTACCTGTAGACGCCCTCCAGACCACCAGACCACCTCCAGACCACCACACCACCTGTAGACCACCTCAAGACCACCTCTAAACCACCTGTTGTAGACCTCCAGACAACCAGACCATCTGTAAACCACCTGTAGACCACCTATAAACCACCTCTAGACCACCTCCAGACCATCTGATGACCACCTGTAGACCACCTGTAAACCACCTCCAGACCACCTCAGGACCACCTGCAGACCACCACCAGACAACCTATAAACAGCCAGACAACCTCCAGACTACCTGTAGACCACCAGACCACCTGTAGATCACCTATAGACCACCAGACCACCTGTAGACCACCTCCAGGCCACCTGTAGACCACCGTTTGACAACCTCCAGACCTCCAGACCACCTGTAGACCTCCTCTAGACCATCAGATAACCTGTAGACCACCTCCAGGCCACCACACCACCTGTGGACCACCTCCAGATCACCTGTAGACGACCTGTAGACCTCCTCCAGACCACCAGACCACCTGTAGACAACATCCAGACCACCAGACCACCACCAGACCACCTCCAGACCACCAGACCACCTGTAGACCACCTGTTGACCACTAGACCACCTGTAGACCACCGTTTGACCACCTCCAGGCCACCAGTAGACCACCTTTTTGACCACCTCCAGGCCACCAGTAGACCACCGTTTGACCACCTCCAGGCCACCAGAAAACCTGTAGACCACCTCCAGATCACCTGTAGACGACCTGTAGACAGCCTCCAGACCACCAGACCACCTGTAGACGCCCTCCAGACCACCAGACCACCTCCAGAAAACCACACCACCTGTAGACAACCTCAAGACCACCTCTAGACCACCTGTTGTAGACCTCCAGACCACCTGTAAACCACCTGTAGACCTCCTATAAACCACCTGTAGACCACCTCCAGACCACCTGATGACCACCTGTAGACCACCTGTAAAACACCTCCAGACCACCTGCAGACCACCACCAGACAACCTGTAAACAGCCAGACAACCTCCAGACTACCTGTAGACCAACAGACCACCTGTAGACCACCTGTAGGCCACCAGACCACCTATTGACCACCTCCAGGCCACCTGTAGACGACCTGTAGACAGCCTCCAGACCACCAGACCACCTGTAGACAACCAGACCACCTCCAGACCACCTCAAGACCACCAGACCACCTGTATACGCCCTCCAGACCACCAAACCACCTGTAGACCACCACCATACAACCTGTAGACAGCCAGACAACCTCCAGACTACCTGTAGACCACCAGACCACCTGTAGACCACCAGACCAGCTGTAGACAACCTCCAGACCACCTGTAGAGCACCTGTAGACCACCTCCAAACCACCAGACCACCTGTAGACCACCTCCAGACCACCTGTAGATGACTGGTAGAGCACCTCCAGACCACCTGTAGACCTCCTCCAGACCACCAAACCATCTGTACACCATCCTCCAGACCACAAGACCACATGGTGACAACCTCCAGACCAACAGACGACCTGTTGACCACCTTCTGACCACCTTATGACCACCGGTAGACCACCTGTAAACCACCTTCAGAACACCTCCAGTCCACCTGTAGACAGCCAGACAACCTCCAGAATACCTGTAAACCACCAGACCACCTGTAGACCACCTCCAGACCACCTGTAGACGCCCTGTAGACCACCTCCAGACAACCAGACCACCTGTAGACCACCTCCAGACCACCTGATGACCACCTGTAGACCACCTGTAAACCACCTTCAGAACACCTCCAGTCCACCTGTAGACAGCCAGACAACCTCCAGAATACCTGTAAACCACCAGACCACCTGTAGACCACCTCCAGACCACCTGTAGACGCCCTGTAGACCACCTCCAGACAACCAGACCACCTGTAGACCACCTCCAGACCACCTGATGACCACCTGTAGACCACCTGTAAACCACCTCCAGACCACCTCGAGACCACCTGCAGACCACCACCAGACAACCTGTAAACAGCCAGACAACCTCCAGACTACCTGTAGACCACCAGACCACCTGTAGACCACCTGTGGACCACCAGACCACCTGTACACCACCTCCAGGCCACCTGTAGACCACCGTTTGACCACATCCAGACCTCCAGACCACCTGTAGACCTCCTCTAGACCATCAGATAAACTGTAGACCACCTCCAGGCCACCACACCACCTGTGGACCACCTCCAGATCACCTGTAGACGACCTGTAGACCTCCTCCAGACCACCAGACCACCTGTAGACCACCAGACCACCTGTAGACGACATACAGACCACCAGACCACCTCCAGACCACCTCCAGACCACCAGACCACCACCAGACCACCTCCAGACCACCAGACCACCAGTGGACCACCTCCAGATCACCTGTAGACGACCTGTAGACCACCTCCAGACCACCAGACAAACTGTAGACCACCAGACCACCTCTAGATGCCCTCTAGTCCACCAGACCACCTCCAGACCACCGGACCACCTGTATACGCCCTCCAGACCACCAGACCACCTGTACACCACCACCAGACAACCTGTAGACAGCCAGACAACCTCCAGACTACCTGTAGACCAGCAGACCACCTGTAGACTACCTGTAGGCCACCAGACCACCTGTAGACCACCTCCAGACCACCTGTAGACGACCTGTAGAGCACCTCCAGACCACCTGTAGACCTCCTGTAGACCACCTCCAGACCACCAGACCATCTGTACACCACCTCAAGACCACAAGACCACATGTAGACCACCACCAGACCATCAGACACCTGTAGACCACCTCCAGTCCACCTGTAGACCACCACCAGACCACCTGTAGACAGCCTGTTGAAGACCTCCAGACCACCTGTAGACCACCAGACCACCTGTAGACCACCACCAGACAACCTGTAGACGACCTGTAGAGCACCTCCAGACCACCAGACCACCTGTAGACCACCTCCAGACCACCTGTAGACGACCTGTAGAGCACCTCCAGAACACCTGTAGAACATCTTTAGACCACCTCCAGACCACCAGGCCACCTGTAAACCACCTCAAGACCACCTGTAGACGACCAGTAGACCACCTCCAGACCACCAGACCACCTGTAGACCACCTCCAGACGTCCAAACCACCTATAGACCACCTCCAGACCACCAGAGCACCTGTATTCGCCCTCAAGACCACCAGACCACCTGTAGGCCACCACCAGAAACCTGTAGACAACCTGTAGACCACCAGACCACCTGTAGACCAACGTTTAACCACCTCCAGACCTCCGGACCACCTGTAGACCACCTCTAGAGCACCAGACCACCTGTAGACCACCTCCATGCCACCAGACCACCTCCAGACCACCAGACCACCTCCAAACCAATACACCACCTGTAGACCACCTCAAGACCTCTAGACCACCTGTTGTAGACCTCCAGATCACCAGACCACCTGTAAACCACCTGTAGACCACCTATAAACCACCTGTAGACCACCCCCAGACCACCTGATGACCACCTGTAGACCACCTGTAAACCACCTCCAGACCACCTCCAGACGACCTGCAGACCACCACCAGACAACCTGTAGAAGCCAGACAACCTCCACACTACCTGTAGACCACCAGACCACCTGTAGACCACCTGTAGACCACAAGACCACCTGTACACCACCTCCAGGCCACCTGTAGACCACCGTTTGACCGCCTCCAGACCTCCAGACCACCTGTAGACCTCCTCTAGACCATCAGATCACCTGTAGACCACCTCAAGGCCACCAGACCACCTGTGGACAACCTCCAGATCACCTGTAGACGACCTGTAGACCACCTCCAGACCACCAGACCACCTGTAGACCACCAGACCACCTGTAGACGCCCTCCACACCACCAGACCACCTCCAGACCACCTCTAGACCACCAGACCACCACCAGACCACCTCCAGACCACCTGTAGACCACCACCAGAAAACCTGTAGACAGCCAGACAACCTCCAGGCCATCAGTAGACCACCATTTGACCACCTTCAGGCCACCAGACCACCTCCAGATCACTTGTAGACGACCTGTAGACCACCTCCAGACCACCAGACCACCTGTAGACCACCAGACCACCTGTAGACGCCCTCCAGACCACCAGACCACCTCCAGACCACCTCCAGACCACCAGACCACCTGTATACGCCCTCCAGACCACCAGACCACCTGTAGACCACCTGTAGACCACCAGACCACCTGTAGACCACCCCCAGACCACCTGTAGACGACCTGTAGACCACCTCCAGACCACATGTAGCGCACCTGTAGACAACCTCCAGACCACCAGTCCACCTGTAGACCACCTCCAGACCACCTGTAGACGACATTTAGAGCACCACCACACCACCAGACCACCTTTAGACCACCTCCAGACCACCAGACCATCTGTACACCACCTCCAGACCACAAGACCACATGTAGACCACCTCCAGACAACCAGTAGACGACCTGTAGAGCACCTCCAGACCACCAGACCGCCTGTAGACCACCTCCAGACCACCTGTAGACGACCTGAAGAGCACCTCCAGACCACCTGTAGAACACCTTTAGACCAACTCCAGACCACCAGGCCACCTGTAAACCACATCAAGACCACCTGTAAACCACCTGTTGATGACCTCCAGACCACCAGACCACCTGTTGAAGACCTCCAGACCACCTTTAAACCACCTGTTGACCACCTTCAGACCAACTGTAGACGACCTGTAGACCACCTCCAGACCACCTGTAGACCACCTCCAGACCACCTATAGACCACCCCCAGACCACCAGACCACATGTGGACCACTTCCAGACCTCCAGACCACCTGTACACCACCTCCAGACCACCAGACCACCTGTAGACGCCCTCCAGACCACCAGACCACCTTTAGACCACCACCAGACAACCTGAAGACAGCCAGACAACCTCCAGACTACCTGTAGACCACCAGACCACCTGTAGACCACCTCCAGACCACCTGTAGACCACCTCCGGACCTCCAGACTTCCTGTAGACCAGCTCTAGACCACCAGACCACCTTTGGACCACCTCAATGCCACCAGACCACCTGTGGACAACCTCCAGATCACCTGTAGACGACCTGTAGACCATCTCCAGAGCACCAGACCACCTGTAGACAACCTCCAGACCACCAGACCACCTGCAGACCACCTGTTGACCACCTGTAGACCACGTGTAGACAACCTCCAGACCACCAGACCACCTGTGGACCACCTCCAGAACACCTGTAGACATCCTGTAGACCTCCTCCAGACCACCTGTAGACCACCTGTAGACAACCTCCAGACGACCAGACCACCTGTAGACAACCTCCAGACGACCAGACCACCTGTAGACCACCTCCAGACTACCTGTAGACCACCAGACCACCTGTAGACCACCTCCAGACCACCTGTAGACCACCTCCGGACCTCCAGACTTCCTGTAGACCACCTCCAGACAACCTGATGACCACCTGTAGACCACCTGTAAACCACCTCCAGATCACCTCCAGACCACCTGTAGACCACCTGTAGACCACCTGTAGACCACCTCCAGACCACCAGACCACCTGTAGACCACCTCCAGACCACCTGTAGACCACCTCCAGACCACATGTAGACCACATGTAGACAACCTCCAGACCATCAGACCACCTGTAGACCACCTCCAGACCACCTGTAAATCACCTGTTTTCCACCTCCAGAATACCTGTAGACCACCTCCAGACCACCTCCAGACCACCAGACCACCTGTAGACCACCTCCAGACCACAAGACCACATGTAGACAACCTCCAGACCACCTTTAGACCACCTTTAAACCACCTGTAAACCACCTCCAGACCACCTGTAGACCACCACCAGACCACCTGTAGACAGCCAGACAACCTCCAGACTACCTGTAACACACCAGACCACCTGTAGACCACAAGCAGACCACCTGTCGACGACCTGTAGACCACCTCCAGACCACCCATAGACCACCTGTAGACCACCTCCAGACCACCTGTAGACCACCACCAGACCACCTGTAGAAAGCCAGACTACCTGTAGACCACCAGACCACATGTAGACCACCTGTAGACCACCTCCAGACCTCCTCCTGACGACCTGTAGACCACCAGACCACCTGTAGACCACCTGTAGACCACCTCCAGACCACCTGTAGACGACTTGTAGACCACCTCCAGACCACCTGTATACCACCTGTAGACCACCACCAGACCACCTGTAGTCCACCTCCAGACCACCAGACCACCTTTAGACCACCTGTAGACCACCACCAGACCACCTGTAGTCCACCTCCAGACCACCTGTTGACCATCTATAGACCACCTCCAGACCACCAGACCACCTGTAGACCACCTCCAGACCACCTTTAGACCACCTCCAGACCACATGTAGACCACCTGTAGACAACCTCCAGACCATCAGACCACCTGTAGACCACCTCCAGAACACCTGTAAATCACCTGTTGACCACCTTCAGACCACCTCCAGACCACCTGTAGACCACCACCAGACCACCTGTAGACAGCCAGACAACCTCCAGACTACCTGTAACACACCAGACCACCTGTAGACCACCAGCAGACCACCTGTCGCTGACCTGTAGACCACCTCCAGACCACCCATAGACCACCTGTAGACCACCTCCAGACCATCCATAGACCACCTGTAGACAACCTCCAGACCTCCAGACCACCTGTTGATCACCTTCAGACCAGCTGTAGACCACCTGTAGACCACCTCCAGACCACCAGAACACCTCCAGACCACCAGACCACCTGTAGACCACCTGTAGAACACCTGTTGAAGACCTCCAGACCACCAGACCACCTGTAGACCACCTCCAGACCACTAAACCACCTCTAAAACACCTGTAGATCACCTCCAGACCACCAGACCACGTCCAGAACACCAGACCAACTGTAGACCACCTCCAGACCTCCTGTAGACCACCTCCAGACCACATGTAGACCACCTCCAGACCACCAGACCACCTGTAGACCACAACCAGACCTCCTGAAGACCACCTGTAGACCACTTCCAGACCACCAGACCACCTGTAGACCACGTCCAGACCACAAGACCACATGTAGACCACCTGTAGACCACCTCCAGACCACCTGATGACCACCTGTAGACCACCTGTGAACCACCTCCAGACCACCTGTAGACCACCACCAGACCACCTGTAGAAAGCCAGACTACCTGTAGACCACCAGACCACCTGTAGACCACCTCCAGACCACCTCCAGACGACCTGTAGACCACCAAACCACCTGTAGACCACCTGTAGACGACCTGTAGACCACCTCCAGACCACCTGTATACCACCTGGATACCATCTGTAGACCACAACCAGACCACCTGTAGTCCACCTGCAGACCACCAGACCACCTGTAGACCACCTTTTGACCACCACCAGACCACCTGTAGTCCACTTCCAGACCACCAGACCACCTGTAGACCACTTGTTGACCACCTGTAGACCACCTGTAGACCACCTCCAGACACCAGACCACCTTTAGACCACCTGTAGACCACCTCCAGACCACATGTAGACCACCTGTAAACCACCTCCAGACCACCAGACCACCTGTAGACCACCTCCAGACCACCTGTAGACCACCTATAGACCACCTCCAGACCACCTCCAGACCACCAGGCCACCTGTAAACCACCTCAAGACCACCTGTAAATCACCTTTTGACCACCTCCAGACCACCTAGAGACCACCTTTAGACCACCTCCAGACCACCAGACCACCTGTAGACCACCTCCAGACCACCTGATGACCACCTGTAGGCCACCTGTGAACCACCTCCAGACCAACTGTAGACCACCTCCAGACTACCTGTAGACCACCAGACCACCTGTGGACCACCTCCAGACCACCTCCAGACGACCTGTAGACCACCAGACCACCTGTAGACCACCTGTAGACCACCTCCAGACCACCTGTAGACGACCTTTAGACCACCACCAGACCACCTGTAGTCCACCTCCAGACCACCAGACCACCTGTAGACCACCTGTAGACCACCACCAGACCACCTGTAGACCACCTCCAGACCACCAGACCACCTGTAGACCACCTCCAGACCACAAAACCACATGTAGACCACCTGTAAACCACCTCCAGACCACCACCAGACGACCTGTAGACAGCCAGACAACCTCCAGACTACCTGTAACACACCAGACCACCTGTAGACCACCTGCAGACCACCTGTAGACGACCTGTAGACCACCTCCAGACCACCCATAGACCACCTGTAGACCACCTCCAGACCACCAGACCACCTGTAGACCACCTCAAGACCACCTGTAGACCACCTTTTGTAGACCTCCAGACCACCAGACCAACTGATGACCACCTGTAGACCACCCGTAAACCACCTCCAAACCATGTCCAGACCACCTGTAGACAACCAGACAACCTCCAGACGACCAGACCACCTGTAGACCACAACCAGACCTCCTGTAGACCACCTGTAGA
The DNA here is from genome assembly GCF_933228915.1 of Telmatherina bonti. Lineage (NCBI taxonomy): Eukaryota > Metazoa > Chordata > Actinopteri > Atheriniformes > Telmatherinidae > Telmatherina > Telmatherina bonti. The sequence continues at coordinate 3,431,630 of NC_136623.1, read as the reverse complement.
CCACTTCCAGACCACCAGACCACCTGTAGACCATGTCCAGACCACAAGACCACATGTAGACCACCACCAGACCACCAGACCACCTGTAGACCACCTCCAGACCACCTGATGGTCACCTGTAGACCACCTGTGAACCACCTCCAGACCACCTGTAGACCACCACCAGACCACCTGTAGAAAGCCAGACTACCTGTAGACCACCAGACCACCTGTAGACCACCTCCAGACCACCTCCAGACGACCTGTAGACCACCAAACCACCTGTAGACAACCTGTAGACGACCTGTAGACCACCTCCAGACCACCTGTATACCACCTGGATACCATCTGTAGACCACCACCAGACCACCTGTTGACCACCTCCAGACCACCAGACCACCTGTAGACCACCTCCAGACCACATGTAAACCACCTGTAAACCACCTCCAGACCACCAGACCACCTGTAGACCACCTCCAGACCACCAGGCCACCTGTAAACCACCTCAAGACCACCTTTAAATCACCTTTTGACCACCTCCAGACCACCTAGAGACCACCTTTAGACCACCTCCAGACCACCAGACCACCTGTAGACCACCTCCAGACCACCTGATGACCACCTGTAGGCCACCTGTGAACCACCTCCAGACCACCTGTAGACCACCACCAGACCACCTGTAGACCAACTGTAGACCACCTCCAGACTACCTGTAGACCACCAGACCACCTGTAGACCACCTCCAGACCACCTCCAGACGACCTGTAGACCACCAGACCACCTGTAGACCACCTGTAGACCACCTCCAGACCACCTGTAGACGACCTTTAGACCACCACCAGACCACCTGTAGTCCACCTCCAGACCACCAGACCACCTGTAGACCACCTGTAGACCACCACCAGACCACCTGTAGACCACCTCCAGACCACCTGACCACCTTTAGACCACCTCCAGACCACAAGACCACATGTAGACCACCTCCAGAACACCTGTAAACCACCTCCAGACCACCACCAGACGACCTGTAGACAGCCAGACAACCTCCAGACTACCTGTAACACACCAGACCACCTGTAGACCACCTGCAGACCACCTGTAGACGACCTGTAGACCACCTCTAGACCACCCATAGACCACCTGTAGACCACCTCCAGACCACCAGACCACCTCCAGACCAACTGATGACCACCTGTAGACCACCCGTAAACCACCTCCAAACCACGTCCAGACCACCTGTAAACCACCTGTAGACAACCAGACAACCTCCAGACGACCAGACCACCCCTAGACCACCAAACCACCTCCCTCCACCTGTAGACCTCCTCCCTCCATCTGTAGACCACCTCCCCCCATCTGTAGACCACTTCCCTCCATCTGTAGACCACCTCCCCCCACCTATAGACCTCCTCCCTCCTTTTGTAGACCTCCTCCCTCCATCTGTAGAACTCCTCCCTCCATCTGTAGACCGCCTCCCTACACCTGTAGACCTCCTTCCATCCCTCTGTAGACCTCCTCCCTCCATCTGTAGACCTCCCTCCATCTATAGACCACCTTCCTCCACCTGTAGACCAACGCCTCTATCTGTAGACCACCTCCCTCCACCTGTAAACCACCTCCCTCCATCTGTAGACCTCCTCCCTCCACCTGTAGAACTCCTCCCTCCACCTGTAGACCACCTCCCTAAATCTATAGACCACCTCCCTCTATCTGTAGACCACCTTCCTCCACCTGTAGACCACCTCCCTCCATCTGTAGACCTCCTCCCTCCATCTATAGACCACCTGCCTCCATCCTTAGACCACCTGCCTCCATCTGTAGACCACCTCCCTCCATCTGTAGACCTCCTGCCTCCATCTATAGACCACCTGCCTCCATCTGTAGACCTCCTCCCTCCATCTATATACCACCTGCCTCCACCTGTAGACCACCTGCCTCCATCTGTAGACCTCCTCCCTCCATCTGTAGACCTCCTCCCACCATCTATCGACCACCTCCCTCCACCTGTAGACCACCTTTCTCCATCTGTAGACCAGCTCCCTCCATCTGTAGACCTCCTCCCTCCATCTGTAGAACTCCTCCCTCCACCTGTAGACCTCCTCCCTCCATCTATCGACCACCTCCCTCCACCTGTAGACCAACGCCTCCATCTGTAGACCTCCTCCCTCCACCTGTAGAACTCCTCCCTCCACCTGTAGACCACCTCCCTCCATCTGTAGACCTCCTCCCTCCACCTGTAGAACTCCTCCCTCCACCTGTAGACCACCTCCCTCCACCTGTAGAACTCCTCCCTCCATCTATCGACCACCTCCCTCCACCTGTAGACCTCCTCCCTCCACCTGTAGAACTCCTCCCTCCATCTGTAGACCTCTTCCCTCCATCTATCGACCACCTCCCTCCACCTGTAGACCAACGCCTCCATCTGTAGACCTCCTCCCTCCACCTGTAGAACTCCTCCCTCCACCTGTAGACCACCTCCCTAAATCTATAGACCACCTCCCTCTATCTGTAGACCTCCTCCCTCCACCTGTAGAACTCCTCCCTCCACCTGTAGACCACCTCCCTCCATCTGTAGACCACCTTTCTCCATCTGTAGACCTCTTCCCTCCATCTATCGACCACCTCCCTCCACCTGTAGACCAACGCCTCCATCTGTAGACCACCTCCCTCCACCTGTAGACCTCCTCCCTCCACCTGTAGACCACCTCCCTCCACCTGTAGGCCACCTCCCTCTATCTGTAGACCTCCTCCCTCCACCTGTAGAACTCCTCCCTCCACCTGTAGACCACCTCCCTCCACCTGTAGGCCACCTTTCTCCACCTGTAGACCTCCTCCCTCCATCTATAGACCACCTCCCTTCATCTATAGACCACCTCCCTCCACCTGGTGCCCAGCTTCAAAGTCAAACAGGTCTCACCAGTGAGCTCTGCAGGACCAGCAGGTCACTTTATACATGGAGATGTGATGATGGAGGAAGTCGTCTGCAGACTCCTCCTCCTCTTCCTCACCCCTCCTCCTCTTCCTCACTCCTCCTCCTCTTCCTCACCCCTCCTCCTCTTCCTCACCCCTTCTCCTCTTCCTCACTACTCCTCCTCTTTCTCACTCCTCCTCCTCTTCCTCACATTCCTCACCCCTTCTCCACTTCCTCACTCCTCCTCCTCTTCCTCACCCCTCCTCCTCTTCCTCACTCCTATTCCTCTTCCTCACTCCTGCTCCTCTTCCTCACCCCTCCTCCTCTTCCTCACCCTTCTTCCTCTTCCTCACCCCTCCTCCTCTTCCTCACCCCTTCTCCTCTTCCTCACTACTCCTCCTCTTTCTCACTCCTCCTCCTCTTCCTCACATTCCTCACCCCTTCTCCACTTCCTCACTCCTCCTCCTCTTCCTCACCCCTCCTCCTCTTCCTCACTCCTATTCCTCTTCCTCACCCCTGCTCCTCTTCCTCACCCCTCCTCCTCTTCCTCACCCTTCTTCCTCTTCCTCACCCCTCCTCCTCTTCCTCACCCTTCTTCCTCTTCCTCACCCCTCTTCCTCTTCCTCACTCCTCCTCCTCTTCCTCACCCCTCCTCCTCTTCCTCACCCCTGCTCCACTTCCTCACTCCTCCTCCTCTTCCTCACCCTTCTTCCTCTTCCTCACCCCTCCTCCACTTCCTCACTCCTCACCCCTCCTCCTCTTCCTCCACAGCTCCAGCTCTTCATCAGGTACCTCAGTCCTTCTCTCTGACCTGGTTTCAGACGTTGATGCCGGCGGCGAATCTGTGAAGCAGAAAGTGGAGCATCTGATTTACATTTAAGACGTACAGAGACAAGAATAGCAGAGGAGGAGGAGCAGGAGTAGACAACAAAAGCAGGAGAAGAGGGAAGAAGGAGAAAGAGGAATTGAAAGACATGGAGAACCAGGAGCAAGATAGAAAACATGTAAAACCTAATGCGAGTTAGAAGACATGTAGAACGTAGAGCGTGTTAGAAGACATGTAGAATGAAGAGCGAGGTGGAAGACATGTAGAACCTAAAGTGACTTAGATGACATGTAGAACCTAGAGCGTGACAGAAGACATGTAGAACCTAAAGCGTGTAAGAAGACATGCAGAACCTAGAGCGTGTTAGAAGACATTTAGAACATAGAGCGTGTTAGAAGACCTGTAGAACGTAGAGCGAGTTAGATGACATGTAGAACCTAAAGCGTGTTAAAAAAGATGTAGAACGTTGAGCGAGTTAGAAGTCATGTAGAACCTAGAGCGTGTTAGAAGACATGTAGAACGTAGAGCGTGTTAGAAGACATTTAGAACATAGAGCGTGTTAGAAGACATGTAGAACGTAGAGCGACGTGGAAGACATGTAGAACCTAGAGCGAGTAAGATGACATGTAGAACGTAGTTTGTGTTAGAAGACATGTAGAACCTGAAACGTGTTAGAAGACATGTACAATGTAGAGCGAGGTGGAAGATATGTAGAACCTAGAGCGTTTTAGAAGACATGTAGAACTTTGAGCGTTTTAGAAGACATGTAGAACCTAAAGCGTGTTAGAAAACATGTAGAACGTAGAGCGTGTTAGAAGACCTGTAGAACGTCGAGCGAGTTAGATGACATGTAGAACCTAAAGCGTGTTAGAAAACATGTAGAACATACAGCATGTTAGAAGACATGCAGAACGTAGAGCGAGTTAGATGACATGGAAAACGTAGAGCGTGTTAGAAATCATGTAGAACGTAGAGCGAGGTGGAAGACATGTAGAACGTCGAGCGAGTTAGAAGACATGTAGAACGTAAAGCTTTTTAGACGACATGTAGAACCGAAAGCGTGTTAGAAAACATGTAGAACCTAGAGCGTGTTATAAGACATGTAGAACGCAGAGCAAGATAGATATGTAGAACCTAGAGCGTATTAGAAAACATGTAGAACGTAGAGCATGTTAGAAGACATGTAGAATGTGGAACGAGTTAGAAGACATGTTGAACATAGAGCGAGTAAGAAGACATGTAGTGCGTGTTAGAAGACATGTAGAACGTAGAGCCTGTTAGAAGACATGTAGAACGTAGAGCGTGTTAGAAGACATGTAGAACCTAGAGCGTGTCAGAAGATATGTAGAACCAAGAGTGTTTTAGAAGACATGTAGAACCTAGAGCGTTTTAGAACACATCTAGAACCTAAACCGTGTTAGAAGACATGTAGAACCGAAAGCGTGTTAGAAGAAATAGAGAACCTAGAGGTGTTAGAAAATATGTCGTACCTAGAGTGTGTTAGAACACATGTAGAAACTAAAGCGAGTTAGAAGACATGTAGTACCTAGAGCGTTTTAGAAGACATGTACAACCTAAAGCGTGTTAAAAAACATGTAGAACGTAGAGCGTGTTAGAAGACATGTAGAACGTAGAGCGAGTAAGATGACATGTAGAACGTAGAGCGTGTTAGAAGAGATGTAGAACGTAGAGCGAGTTAGAAGACACGTAGAACCTAGAGCGTGTTAAAAAACAAGTAGAACGTAGAGCATGTTAGAAGACATGTAGAACGTAGAGCGAGTAAGATGACATGTAGAACGTAGAGCGTGTTAGAAGAGATGTAGAACGTAGAGCGAGTTAGAAGACACGTAGAACCTAGAGCGTGTTAAAAAACAAGTAGAACGTAGAGCGTGTTAGAAGACATGTAGAACGTAGAGCGAGTAAGATGACATGTAGAACGTAGAGCGTGTTAGAAGAGATGTAGAACGTAGAGCGTGTTAGAAGACATGTAGAACGTCGAGCGAGTTAGAAGACACGTAGGACGTAGAGCGAGTTAGAAGACATGTTGAATGTACAGCGTGTTAGAAGACATGTAGAGCGTGTTAGAAGACATGTAGTACGTAGAGCGTGTTAGAAGACATGTAGAATGTCCAGAGCGGTGGAAGACACGTAGAACCTAAATCGTGTTAGAAGACATGTACAACATAGAGCGAGGTGGAGGATATGTAGAACCTAGAGCGTTTTAGAAGACTTGTCGAACAGAAAGCGTGTTAGAAGACATGTAGCACCTAAAGTGAGTTAGATGACATGTAGAACCTAGAGCGTGACAGAAGACATGTAGAACCTAAAGCGTGTTAGAAGACATGCAGAACATAGAGCGTGGTAGAAGACATGTAGAACCTAGAGAGTGTTAGAAGACATGTAAAACGTAGAGCGAGGTGGAAGACATGTAGAACGTCGAGCGAGTTAGAAGACACGTACGACGTAGAGCGAGTTAGAAGACATGTAGAACGTGGAACATGTTAGAAGACATGTAGTACGTAGAGTGTGTTAGAAGACATGTAGAACGTCCAGCGCGGTGGAAGACATGTAGAACCTGAAACGTGTTAGAAGACATGTACAACGTAGAGCGAGGTGGAAGATATGTAGAACCAAGAGCGTTTTAGAAGACATGTAGAACCTAAAGTGTGTTAGAAAACATGTAGAACGTAGAGCGTGTTAGAAGACCTGTAGAACGTAAAGCGAGTTAGATGATATGTAGAACCTAAAGCGTGTTAGAAAACATGTAGAACGGAGAGCGTGTTAGAAGACATGTAGAATGTGGAACTAGTTAGAAGACATGTTGAACGTAGAGCCTGTTAGAAGACATGTAGAACGTAGAGCGTGTTAGAAGACATGTAGAACCTAGAGCGTGTCAGTAGACATGTAGAACCAAGAGTGTTTTAGAAGACATGTAGAACCTAGAGCGTTTTAGAACACATCTAGAACCTTGACCGTGTTAGAAGACATGTAGAACCGAAAGCGTGTTAGAAGACATATAGAACCTAGAGGTGTTAGAAAATATGTCGTACCTAGAGTGTGTTAGAAGACATGTATAACATAAAGCGAGTTAATTGACATGTAGAACCTAGAGCGTTTTAGAAGACATGTAGAACTTAGAGCGTGTCAGAAGACATGTAGAACCCAAAGCGTGTTAGAAGACATGTAGAACCTAAAGCGAGTTAGAAGACATGTACAACCTAGCGCGTTTTAGAAGACATGTAGAACCTAAAGCGTGTTAGAAAACATGTAGAACGTAGAGCGTGTTAGAAGACATGTAGAACGTAGAGCGAGTAAGATGACATGTGGAACGCAGAGCGTGTTAGAAGTCATATAGAATGTCCAGCGTTGTGGAAGACATGTAGAACCTAAATCGTGTAAGAAGACATGTCGAACCAGAGCGTTTTAGTAGACATGTAGAACCTAGAGTGTGTTAGAAGACATCTAGAAACTAGAGCGTGTTAGAAGACTTGTCGACAGAAAGCGTGTTAGAAGAGATGTAGCACCTAAAGTGAGTTAGATGACATGTAGAACCTAGAGCGAGTTAGAAAACATATAGAACCTAGACCGTGTTAGAAGACATGTAGAACCGAAAACGTGTTAGAAGACATATAGAACCTAGAGCGTGTTAGAAGACATGTCGTACCTAGAATGTGTTAGAAGACATTTAGAACCCAAAGAGTGTTAGAAGACATGTAGAACCTAAAGCGTGTTAGAAGACATGTAGAACCGAAAACGAGTTAGAAGACATGTCGTACCTAGAATGTGTTAGAAGACATTTAGAACCCAAAGAGTGTTAGAAGACATGTAGAACCTAGAGCGTTTTAGAAGACATGTAGAGCCTAGAGTGTTTTAGAAGACATGTAGAACCTAAAGCGTGTTAGAAGACATGTCGTACCTAGAGTGTGTTAGAAGACATGTAGAACTTGAAGCGAGTTAGAAGACATGTAGAACCTAGAGCGTTTTAGAAGACATGGAGAGCCTAGAGCGTTTTAGAAGACATGTAGAACCTAAAGCGTGTTAGATAACATGTAGAACGTAGAGCGTGTTAGAAGAAATGTAGAACGTAGAGTGAGTTACATGACATGAAAAACGTAGAGTGTGTTAGAAGACATTTAGAATGTGCAGCGAGGTGGAAGACATGTTGAACCTATTGCGTGTTTGAAGACATGTACAACGTAGAGCGAGTTGGAAGATATGTAGAACCTAGAGCGTTTGAGAAGACATGTAGAACGTAGAGCGAGGTGGAAGACATGTAGAGCCTAGAGCATTTTAGAAGACATGTAGAACGTAGAGCGTTTTAGAAGACATGTAGAACCTAAAGTGTGTTAGAAAACATTTAGAGCGTAGAGTGTGTTAGAAGACATGTACAACCTAGAGCGTATTAGAAGACATGTAGAACCTAAAGCGTGTTAGAAGAAATGTAGAACCCAAAGCGTGTTAGAAGACATGTAGAACCTGGAGCATTTTAGAAGACATGTAGAACCTAGAGCGTGTTAGAAGACATGTAGAACTTGAAGCGTGTTAGAAGACATGTAGAACCTAGAGCGTTTTAGAAGACATGTAGAACCTAAAGCGTGTTAGATAACATGTAGAACGTAGAGCGTGTTAGAAGAAATGTAGAATGTGCAGCGTGGTAGAAGACATGTAGAACCTAGAGAGTGTTAGAAGACATGTAGAACGTAGAGCGAGATGGAAGACATGTAGAATGTCGAGCGAGTTAGAAGACATGTAGAACCTAGAGAGTGTTAGAAGACATGCAGAACGTAGAGCGAGGTGGAAGACATGTAGAACGTCGAGCGAGTAAGAAGACACGTAGGACGTAGAGCGAGTTAGAAGACATGTAGAAAGTAGAGCATGTTAGAAGACATGTTGAATGTAGAGCGTGCTAGAAGACATGTAGAGCGTGTTAGAAGACATGTAGAACCTATACTGTGTTAGAAGACATCTAGAACAGAAAGCGTGACAGAAGACATGTAGAACCTAAAGCGTGTTAGAAGAGATTGAACGTAGAGCGAGTTAGAAGACACGTAGAACCTAGAGCGTGTTAGAAGACATGTAGAACGTAGAGCGAGATGGAAGACATGTAGAACGTCGAGCGAGTTCGAAGACATGTAGAACCTAGAGAGTGTTAGAAGACATGTAGAACGTAGAGCGAGGTGGAAGACATGTAGAACGTTGAGCGAGTTAGAAGACACGTAGGACGTAGAGCGAGTTAGAAGACATGTAGAACGTAGAGCGTGTTAGAAGACATGTTGAATGTAGAGCGTGCTAGAAGACATGTAGAGCGTGTTAGAAGACATGTAGTACGTAGAGCGTGTTAGAAGACATGTAGAATGTCCAGCGCGGTGGAAGACATGTAGAACCTAAATCGTGTTAGAAGACATGTACAACGTAGAGCGAGGTGGAAGATATGTAGAACCTAGAGCGTTTTAGAAGACATGTAGAACTTACAGCGTGTTCGAAAACATTTAGAACGTAGAGCCTGTTAGAAGACATGTGGAACATAGAGCGTGTAAGAAGACATGTCGAACCAGAGCATTTTAGAAGACGTGTAGAACCTATACTGTGTTAGAAGACATCCAGAACAGAAAGCGTGTTAGAAGACATGTAGCACCTAAAGTGAGTTAGATGACATGTAGAACCTAGAGCGTGACAGAAGACATGTAGAACCTAAAGCGTGTTAGAAGACATGCGGAACCTAGAGCGTGTTAGAAGACATGCAGAACCTAGAGCGTGTTAGAAGACATGTAGAACTCGGAGCGTGTAAGAAGACATGTCGAACGTAGAGCGTGTTAGAAGACCTGTAGAACGTAGAGCGAGTTAGATGACATGTAGAACCTAAAGCATGTTGAAAAAGATGTAGAACGTTGAGCGAGTTAGAAGTCATGTAGAACCTAGAGCGTGTTAGAAGACATGTAGAACGTAGAGCGACGTTAGAAGACATGTAGAACGTAGAGCGAGTTAGAAGACATGTAGAACCTAGAGAGTGTTAGAAGACATGTAGAACGTAGAGCAAGGTGGAAGACATGTAGAACGTAGAGCGAGGTGGAAGACATGTAGAACGTAGAGCGAGTAAGATGACATGTAGAAAGTAGTTTGTGTTAGATGACATGTAGAATGTGCAGCGCGGTCGAAGACATGTAGAAACTGAAACGTGTTAGAAGACATGTACAACGTAGAGCGAGGTGGAAGATATGTTGAACCTAGAGCGTTTTAGAAGACATGTAGAACGTAGAGCGTGTTAGAAGACCTGTAGAACGTAGAGCGAGTTAGATGACATGGAAAACGTAGAGCGTGTTAGAAGACATGTAGAATGTGCAGCGTGGTAGAAGACATGTAGAACCTAGAGAGTGTTAGAAGACATGTAGAACGTAGAGCGAGGTGGAAGACATGTAGAACGTAAAGCGAGTTAGAAGACATGTCGAACCTAGAGAGTGTTAGAAGACATGTAGAACGTAGAGCGAGGTGGAAGATATGTAGAACGTCGAGCGAGTTAGAAGACATGTAGAACGTAGAGCGAGGTGAAAGATATGTAGAACCTAGAGCGTTTTAGAAGACATGTAGAACGTAGAGCTTTTTAGACGACATGTAGAACCGAAAGCGTGTTAGAAAACATGTAGAACCTAGAGCGTGTTATAAGACATGTAGGACGCAGAGCGAGATAGATGATATGTAGAACCTAGAGCGTATTAGAAAACATGTTGAACGTAGAGCGTGTTGGAAGACATGTAGAGCGTGTTAGAAGACATGTAGAACGTAGAACCTGTTAGAAGACATGTAGAACGTAGAGCGTGATAGAAGACATATAGAACCTAGAGCGTTTTAGAACACATCTAGAACCTAGACCGTGTTAGAAGACATATAGAACCTAGAGGTGTTAGAAAATATGTCGTACCTAGAGTGTGTTAGAAGACATGTATAAAATAAAGCGAGTTAGAAGACATGTAGAACGTCGAGCGTTTTAGAAGACATGTACAACCTAAAGCGTGTTAAAAAAAACATGTAGAACGTAGAGCGTGTTAGAAGACATGTTGAACGTACATCGAGTAAGATGTCATGTAGAACGTAGAGCGTGTTAGAAGAGATGTAGAACGTAGAGCGAGTTAGAAGACACGTAGAACCTAGAGCGTGTTAGAAGACATGTAGAACGTAGAGCGAGGTGGAAGACATGTAGAACGTCGAGCGAGTTATAAGACATGTAGAACCTAGAGAGTGTTAGAAGACATGTAAAACGTAGAGCGAGGTGGAAGACCTGTAGAACGTCGAGCGAGTTAGAAGACACGTAGGACGTAGAGCGAGTTAGAAGACATGTAGAACGTAGAGCGTGTTAGAAGACATGTAGAACCTAGAGCGTGTCAGAAGATATGTAGAACCAAGAGTGTTTTAGAAGACACGTAGAACCCAAAGCGTGTTAGAACACATGTAGAACCTAAAGCGAGTTAGCAGACATGTAGAACCTAGAGCGTTTTAGAAGACATGTACAACCTAAAGCGTGTTAAAAAACATGTAGAACGTAGAGCGTGTTAGAAGACATGTAGAACGTAGTTTGTGTTAGAAGACATGTAGAATGTGCTGCGCGGTCGAAGACATGTAGAAACTGAAACGTGTTAGAAGACATGTACAACGTAGAGCGAGGTGGAAGATATGTAGAACCTAGAGCGTTTTAGAAGACATGTAGAACGTAGAGCGTGTAAGAAGACCTGTAGAACGTCGAGCGAGTTAGATGACATGTAGAACCTAAAGCGTGTTAGAAAACATGTAGAACATACAGCATGTTAGAAGACATGCAGAACGTAGAGCGAGTGAGATGACATGGAAAACGTAGAGCGTGTTAGAAGACATGTAGAATGTGCAGCGCGGTGGAAGACATGTAAAACCTACAGCGTGTTAGAAGAGATGTAGAATGTAGAGCGAGTTAGAAGACATGTAGAACCTAGAGCGTGTTAGAAGACATGTAGAACGTAGAGCGAGGTGGAAGACATGTAGAACGTCGAGCGAGTTAGAAGACATGTAGAACCTAGAGAGTGTTAGAAGACATGTAGAACGTAGAGCGAGGTGGAAGATATGTAGAACGTCGAGCGAGTTAGAAGACATGTAGAACGTAGAGCGAGGTGAAAGATATGTAGAACCTAGAGCGTTTTTGAAGACATGTAGAACGTAGAGCTTTTTAGACGACATGTAGAACCGAAAGCGTGTTAGAAAACATGTAGAACCTAGAGCGTGTTTTAAGACATGTAGAACGCAGAGCGAGATAGATGATATGTAGAACCTAGAGCGTATTAGAAAACATGTTGAACGTAGAGCGTGTTGGAAGACATGTAGAGCGTGTTAGAAGACATGTAGAACGTAGAACCTGTTAGAAGACATGTAGAACGTAGAGCGTGTTATAAGACATGTAGAATGTAGAGCGAGTTAGATGATATGTAGAACCTAAAGCGTGTTAGAAAACATGTAGAACGGAGAGCGTGTTAGAAGACATGTAGAATGTGGAACTAGTTAGAAGACATGTTGAACGTAGAGCCTGTTAGAAGACATGTAGAACGTAGAGCGTGTTAGAAGACATGTAGAACCTAGAGCGTGTCAGTAGACATGTAGAACCAAGAGTGTTTTAGAAGACATGTAGAACCTAGAGCGTTTTAGAACACATCTAGAACCTTGACCGTGTTAGAAGACATGTAGAACCGAAAGCGTGTTAGAAGACATATAGAACCTAGAGGTGTTAGAAAATATGTCGTACCTAGAGTGTGTTAGAAGACATGTATAACATAAAGCGAGTTAATTGACATGTAGAACCTAGAGCGTTTTAGAAGACATGTAGAACTTAGAGCGTGTCAGAAGACATGTAGAACCCAAAGCGTGTTAGAAGACATGTAGAACCTAAAGCGAGTTAGAAGACATGTACAACCTAGCGCGTTTTAGAAGACATGTAGAACCTAAAGCGTGTTAGAAAACATGTAGAACGTAGAGCGTGTTAGAAGACATGTAGAACGTAGAGCGAGTAAGATGACATGTGGAACGCAGAGCGTGTTAGAAGTCATATAGAATGTCCAGCGTTGTGGAAGACATGTAGAACCTAAATCGTGTAAGAAGACATGTCGAACCAGAGCGTTTTAGTAGACATGTAGAACCTAGAGTGTGTTAGAAGACATCTAGAAACTAGAGCGTGTTAGAAGACTTGTCGACAGAAAGCGTGTTAGAAGAGATGTAGCACCTAAAGTGAGTTAGATGACATGTAGAACCTAGAGCGAGTTAGAAAACATATAGAACCTAGACCGTGTTAGAAGACATGTAGAACCGAAAACGTGTTAGAAGACATATAGAACCTAGAGCGTGTTAGAAGACATGTCGTACCTAGAATGTGTTAGAAGACATTTAGAACCCAAAGAGTGTTAGAAGACATGTAGAACCTAAAGCGTGTTAGAAGACATGTAGAACTGAAAACGAGTTAGAAGACATGTCGTACCTAGAATGTGTTAGAAGACATTTAGAACCCAAAGAGTGTTAGAAGACATGTAGAACCTAGAGCGTTTTAGAAGACATGTAGAGCCTAGAGTGTTTTAGAAGACATGTAGAACCTAAAGCGTGTTAGAAGACATGTCGTACCTAGAGTGTGTTAGAAGACATGTAGAACATGAAGCGAGTTAGAAGACATGTAGAACCTAGAGCGTTTTAGAAGACATGGAGAGCCTAGAGCGTTTTAGAAGACATGTAGAACCTAAAGCGTGTTAGATAACATGTAGAACATAGAGCGTGTTAGAAGAAATGTAGAACGTAGAGCGAGTTACATGACATGAAAAACGTAGAGTGTGTTAGAAGACATTTAGAATGTGCAGCGGGGTGGAAGACATGTTGAACCTATTGCGTGTTTGAAGACATGTACAACGTAGAGCGAGTTGGAAGATATGTAGAACCTAGAGCGTTTGAGAAGACATGTAGAACGTAGAGCGAGGTGGAAGACATGTAGAGCCTAGAGCATTTTAAAAGACATGTAGAACCTAAAGTGTGTTGGAAAACATTTAGAGCGTAGAGTGTGTTAGAAGACATGTACAACCTAGAGCGTGTTAGAAGAAATGTAGAACCGAAAGCGACTTAGAAGACATGTAGAACCTGGAGCATTTTAGAAGACATGTAGAACCTAGAGCGTTTTAGAAGACATGTAGAACCGAAAGCGTGTTAGAAGACATGTAGAACCTAGAGCGTGTTAGAAGACATGTAGAACCTAAAGTTTGTTAGAAAACATTTAGAGCGTAGAGTGTGTTAGAAGAGATGTACAACCTAGAGCGTGTTAGAAGACATGTAGAACTGAAAGCGAGACAGAAGACATGTAGAACCTGGAGCATTTTAGAAGACATGTAGAACCTAGAGCGTTTTAGAAGACATGTAGAACCGAAAGCGTGTTAGAAGACATGTAGAACCTAGAGCGTGTTAGAAGACATGTAGTACCTAGAGTGTGTTAGAAGACATGTAGATCTTGAAGCGTGTTAGAAGACATGTAGAACCTAAAGCGAGTTAGAAGACATGTAGAACCTAGAGCGTTTTAGAAGTCATGGAGAGCATAGAGCGTTTTAGAAGACATGTAGAACCTAAAGCGTGTTAGAAGACATGTAGAACCTAGAGCGTGATAGAAGAGATGTATAACGTAGAACGGGTTAGAAGACATGTAGAACCTAGAGCGTTACAAGACATGTATAACGTAAAGCGAGGTGGGAGACATGTAGAACCTAGAGCGAGTTAGAAGACATGTAGAACGTAGAGCGAGTTAGAAGACATGTTGAAAGTAGAGTGTGTTAGAAGACATGTACAACCTAGAGCGTATTAGAAGAAATGTAGAACCGAAAGTGAGTTAGAAGACATGTAGAACCTGGAGCATTTTAGAAGACATGTAGAACCTAGAGCGTTTTAGAAGACATGTAGAACCGAAAGTGTGTTAGAAAACATTTAGAGCGTAGAGTGTTTTAGAAGAGATGTACAACCTAAAGTGTGTTAGAAAACATTTAGAGCGTAGAGTGTTTTAGAAGAGATGTACAACCTAGAGCGTGTTAGAAGACATGTAGAACTGAAAGCGAGATAGAAGACATGTAGAACCTGGAGCATTTTAGAAGACATGTAGAACCTAGAGCGTTTTAGAAGACATGTAGTACCTAGAGTGTGTTAGAAGACATGTAGATCTTGAAGCGTGTTAGAAGACATGTAGAACCTAAAGCGAGTTAGAAGACATGTAGAACCTAGAGCGTTTTAGAAGTCATGGAGAGCCTAGAGCGTTTTAGAAGACATGTAGAACCTAAAGCGTGTTAGAAGACATGTAGAACCTAGAGCGTGATAGAAGAGATGTATAACGTAGAACGGGTTAGAAGACATGTATAACATAGAGCGAGGTGGGAGACATGTAGAACCTAGAGCGAGTTAGAAGACATGTAGAACGTAGAGCGAGTTAGAAGACATGTTGAAAGTAGAGCGTATTAGAAGATATGTAGAACCTAGAGCGTGTTAGAAGACATGTCGAACGTAGAGCGTGTTAGAAGACATGTAAAACCTGGAGCATTTTAGAAGACATGTAGAACCTAGAGCGTTTTAGAAGACATGTAGAACCGAAAGCGTGTTAGAAGACATGTAGAACCTAGAGCGTGTTAGAAGACATGTCGTACCTAGAGTGTGTTAGAAGACATGTAGATCTTGAAGCGTGTTAGAAGACATGTAGAACCTAAAGCGAGTTAGAAGACATGTAGAACCCAGAGCATTTTAGAAGACATGTAGAACCTAAAGCGTGTTAGAAGACATGTAGAACCTAGAGCGTGATAGAAGAGATGTATAACGTAGAACGGGTTAGAAGACATGTAGAACCTAGAGCGTTACAAGACATGTATAACATAGAGCGAGGTGGGAGACATGTAGAACCTAGAGCGAGTTAGAAGACATGTAGAACGTAGAGCGAGTTAGAAGACATGTTGAAAGTAGAGCGTGTTAGAAGATATGTAGAACCTAGAGCGTGTTAGAAGACATGTCGAACGTAGAGCGTGTTAGAAGACATGTAAAACCTAAAGTGTGTTAGACAGGTAGAACCTTGAGCGTGTTAGAAGACATGTAGAACCTAAAGTGAGTTAGAAGACATGTAGAACCTAGAGCGTTTTAGAAGACATGTAGAACCTAAAGCGTGTTAGAAGACATGTAGAACCTAGAGCGTGTTAGAAGATATGTCGAACGTAGAGCGAGTTGGAAGACATGTAGAACCTAGAGCGTGTTAGAAGACATGTAGAAAATAAAGTGAGTTAGAAGACATGTAGAACCTAGAGCGTTTTAGAAGACATGTAGAACCTAAAGCGTCTTAGATAACATGTAGAACGTAGAGCGTGTTAGATAACATGTAGAACGTAGAGCGTGTTAGAAGAAATGTAGAACGTAGAGCGAGTTACATGACATGAAAAACGTAGAGTGTGTTAGAAGACATTTAGAATGTGCAGCGGGGTGAAAGACATGTTGAACCTATTGCGTGTTTGAAGACATGTACAACGTAGAGCGAGGTGGAAGATATGTAGAACCTAGAGCGTTTTAGAAGACATGTAGAACGTAGAGCTTTTTAGACGACATGTAGAACCGAAAGCGTGTTAGAAAACATGTAGAAGCTAGAGCGTGTTATAAGACATGTAGAACGCAGAGCGAGATAGTTGATATGTAGAACCTACAGCGTATTAGAAAACATGTAGAACGTAGAGCGTGTTAGAAGACATGTAGAATTTGGAACGAGTTGGAAGACATGTTGAACGTAGAGCCTGTTAGAAGACATGTAGAGCGTGTTAGAAGACATGTAGACCGTAGAGCCTGTTAGAAGACATGTAGAACGTTGAGCGAGTTAGAAGACATGTAGAACCTAGAGCGTTTTAGAAGACATGTACAACCTAAAGCGTGTTAAAAAAACATGTAGAACGTACAGCGTGTTAGAAGACATGTAGAACGTAGAGCGAGTAAGATGATAAGTAGAACGTAGAGTGTGTTAGAAGAGATTGAACGTAGAGCGAGTTAGAAGACACGTAGAACCTAGAGCGTGTTAGAAGACATGTAGAACGTAGAGCGAGATGGAAGACATGTAGAACGTCGAGCGAGTTTGAAGACATGTAGATCCTAGAGAGTGTTAGAAGACATGTAGAACTTAGAGCAAGGTGGAAGACATGTAGAACGTCGAGCGAGTTAGAAGACACGTAGGACGTAGAGCGAGTTAGAAGACATGTAGAACATAGAGCGTGTAAGAAGATATGTCGAACCAGAGCATTTTAGAAGACATGTAGAACCTATACTGTGTTAGAAGACATCTAGAACAGAAAGCGTGTTAGAAGACATGTAGCACCTAAAGTGAGTTAGATGACATGTAGAAACTAGAGCGTGACAGAAGACATGTAGAACCTAAAGCGTGTTAGAAGAAATGCAGAACGTAGAGCCTGTTAGAAGACATGTAGAACGTCGAGCGAGTTAGAAGACATGTAGAACCTAGAGAGTGTTAGAAGACATGTAAAACGTAGAGCGAGGTGGAAGACCTGTAGAACGTCGAGCGAGTTAGAAGACACGTAGGACGTAGAGCGAGTTAGAAGACATGTAGAACGTAGAGCGTGTTAGAAGACATGTAGAACCTAGAGCGTGTCAGAAAATATGTAGAACCAAGAGTGTTTTAGAAGACATGTAGAACCTAGAGCGTTTTAGAAGACACGTAGAACCCAAAGCGTGTTAGAACACATGTAGAACCTAAAGCGAGTTAGAAGACATGTAGAACGTAGAGCGTGTTAGAAGAGATGTAGAACGTAGAGCGAGTTAGAAGACACGTAGAACCTAGAGCGTGTTAGAAGACATGTAGAACGTAGAGCGAGGTGGAAGACATGTAGAACATCGAGCGAGTTAGAAGACATGTAGAACCTAGAGAGTGTTAGAAAACATGTAGAACCTAAAGTGTGTTAGAAAACATTTAGAGCGTAGAGTGTGTTAGAAGACATGTACAACCTAGAGCGTGTTAGAAGACATGTAGAACCGAAAGCGGGTTAGAAGACAAGTAGATCCTGGAGTATTTTAGAAGACATGTAGAACCTAGAGCGTTTGAGAAGACATGTAGAACCGGAAGCGTGTTAGAAGACATGTAGAACCTAGAGCGTGTTAGAAGACATGTCGTACCTAGAGTGTGTTAGAAGACATGTAGAACTTAAAGCGTGTTAGAAGACATGTAGAACCTAAAGCGAGTTAGAAGACATGTAGAACCTAGAGCATTTTGGAAGACACGTAGAACCCAAAGCGTGTTAGAACACATGTAGAACCAAAAGCGAGTTAGAAGACATGTAGAACGTAGAGCGTGTTAGAAGACATGTAGAACGTAGAGCGAGTAAGGTGACATGTAGAACGTAGCGCGTGTTAGAAGAGATGTAGAACGTAGAGCTTTTTAGACGACATGTAGAACCGAAAGTGTGTTAGAAAACATGTAGAACCTAGAGCGTGTTATAAGACATGTAGAACGCAGAGCGAGATAGATGATATGTAGAACCTAGAGCGTATTAGAAAACATGTAGAACGTAGAGCGTGTTAGAAGACATGTAGAATGTGGAACGAGTTAGAAGACATGTTGAACGTAGAGCGTGTTGCAAGACATGTAGAGCGTGTTAGAAGACATGTAGAACGTAAAGCGAGTCAGATGACATGTAGAACGTAGAGCGTGTTAGAAGAGATGTAGAACGTAGAGCGAGGTGGAATACATGTAGAACGTCGAGCGAGTTAGAAGACATGTAGAACCTAGAGAGTGTTAGAAGACATGTAAAACGTAGAGCGAGGTGGAAGACCTGTAGAACGTCGAGCGAGTTAGAAGACACGTAGGACGTAGAGCGAGTTAGAAGACATGTAGAACGTAGAGCGTGTTAGAAGACATGTAGAACCTAGAGCGTGTCAGAAAATATGTAGAACCAAGAGTGTTTTAGAAGACATGTAGAACCTAGAGCGTTTTAGAACACATCTAGAACCTAGACCGTGTTAGAAGACATGTAGAACCGAAATCGTGTTAGAAGACATATAGAACCTAGAGGTGTTACAAAATATGTCGTACCTAGAGTGTGTTAGAAGACATGTATAACCTAAAGCGAGTTAGAAGACATGTAGAACCTAGAGCGTTTTAGAAGACACGTAGAACCCAAAGCATGTTAGAACACATGTAGAACCTAAAGCGAGTTAGAAGACATGTAGAACCTAGAGCGTTTTAGAAGTCATGGAGAGCATAGAGCGTTTTAGAAGACATGTAGAACCTAAAGCGTGTTAGAAGACATGTAGAACCTAGAGCGTGATAGAAGAGATGTATAACGTAGAACGGGTTAGAAGACATGTAGAACCTAGAGCGTTACAAGACATGTATAACGTAAAGCGAGGTGGGAGACATGTAGAACCTAGAGCGAGTTAGAAGACATGTAGAACCTAAAGCGTGTTAGAAGACATGTAGAACCTAGAGCGTGATAGAAGAGATGTATAACGTAGAACGGGTTAGAAGACATGTAGAACCTAGAGCGTTACAAGACATGTATAACGTAAAGCGAGGTGGGAGACATGTAGAACCTAGAGCGAGTTAGAAGACATGTAGAACGTAGAGCGAGTTAGAAGACATGTTGAAAGTAGAGTGTGTTAGAAGACATGTACAACCTAGAGCGTATTAGAAGAAATGTAGAACCGAAAGTGAGTTAGAAGACATGTAGAACCTGGAGCATTTTAGAAGACATGTAGAACCTAGAGCGTTTTAGAAGACATGTAGAACCGAAAGTGTGTTAGAAAACATTTAGAGAGTACAGTGTTTTAGAAGAGATGTACAACCTAAAGTGTGTTAGAAAACATTTAGAGCGTAGAGTGTTTTAGAAGAGATGTACAACCTAGAGCGTGTTAGAAGACATGTAGAACTGAAAGCGATATAGAAGACATGTAGAACCTGGAGCATTTTAGAAGACATGTAGAACCTAGAGCGTTTTAGAAGACATGTAGTACCTAGAGTGTGTTAGAAGACATGTAGATCTTGAAGCGTGTTAGAAGACATGTAGAACCTAAAGCGAGTTAGAAGACATGTAGAACCTAGAGCGTTTTAGAAGTCATGGAGAGCCTAGAGCGTTTTAGAAGACATGTAGAACCTAAAGCGTGTTAGAAGACATGTAGAACCTAGAGCGTGATAGAAGAGATGTATAACGTAGAACGGGTTAGAAGACATGTATAACATAGAGAGAGGTGGGAGACATGTAGAACCTAGAGCGAGTTAGAAGACATGTAGAACGTAGAGCGAGTTAGAAGACATGTTGAAAGTAGAGTGTATTAGAAGATATGTAGAACCTAGAGCGTGTTAGAAGACATGTAGTACCTAGAGTGTGTTAAAAAACATGTAGAACGTAGAGCGTGTTAGAAGAGATGTAGAACGTAGAGCGAGTTAGAAGACACGTAGAACCTAGAGCGTGTTAGAAGACATGTAGAACGTAGAGCGAGGTGGAAGACATGTAGAACGTCGAGCGAGTTAGAAGACATGTAGAACCTAGAGAGTGTTAGAAGACATATAGAACCGAAAGCGAGTTAGAATTCAAGTAGAACCTGGAGTATTTTAGAAGACATGTAGAACCTAGAGCGTTTTAGAAGACATGTGGAACCGGAAGCGTGTTAGAAGACATGTAGAACCTAGAGCGTGTTAGAAGACATGTCGTACCTAGAGCGTGTTAGAAGACATGTAGAACATAGAGCGTGTAAGAAGATATGTCGAACCAGAGCATTTTAGAAGACATGTAGAACCTATACTGTGTTAGAAGACATGTAGAACAGAAAGCGTGTTAGAAGACATGTAGCACCTAAAGTGAGTTAGATGACATGTAGAAACTAGAGCGTGACAGAAGACATGTAGAACCTAAAGCGTGTTAGAAGAAATGCAGAACGTAGAGCCTGTTAGAAGACATGTAGAACGTCGAGCGAGTTAGAAGACATGTAGAACCTAGAGAGTGTTAGAAGACATGTAAAACGTAGAGCGAGGTGGAAGACCTGTAGAACGTCGAGCGAGTTAGAAGACACGTAGGACGTAGAGTGAGTTAGAAGACATGTAGAACGTAGAGCGTGTTAGAAGACATGTAGAACCTAGAGCGTGTCAGAAAATATGTAGAACCAAGAGTGTTTTAGAAGACATGTAGAACCTAGAGCGTTTTAGAAGACACGTAGAACCCAAAGCGTGTTAGAACACATGTAGAACCTAAAGCGAGTTAGAAGACATGTAGAACGTAGAGCGTGTTAGAAGAGATGTAGAACGTAGAGCGAGTTAGAAGACACGTAGAACCTAGAGCGTGTTAGAAGACATGTAGAACGTAGAGCGAGGTGGAAGACATGTAGAACATCGAGCAGTTAGAATACATGTAGAACCTAGAGAGTGTTAGAAAACATGTAGAACCTAAAGTGTGTTAGAAAACATTTAGAGCGTAGAGTGTGTTAGAAGACATGTACAACCTAGAGCGTGTTAGAAGACATGTAGAACCGAAAGCGGGTTAGAAGACAAGTAGATCCTGGAGTATTTTAGAAGACATGTAGAACCTAGAGCGTTTGAGAAGACATGTAGAACCGGAAGCGTGTTAGAAGACATGTAGAACCTAGAGCGTGTTAGAAGACATGTCGTACCTAGAGTGTGTTAGAAGACATGTAGAACTTAAAGCGTGTTAGAAGACATGTAGAACCTAAAGCGAGTTAGAAGACATGTAGAACCTAGAGCATTTTGGAAGACACGTAGAACCCAAAGCGTGTTAGAACACATGTAGAACCAAAAGCGAGTTAGAAGACATGTAGAACGTAGAGCGTGTTAGAAGACATGTAGAACGTAGAGCGAGTAAGGTGACATGTAGAACGTAGCGCGTGTTAGAAGAGATGTAGAACGTAGAGCTTTTTAGACGACATGTAGAACCGAAAGTGTGTTAGAAAACATGTAGAACCTAGAGCGTGTTATAAGACATGTAGAACGCAGAGCGAGATAGATGATATGTAGAACCTAGAGCGTATTAGAAAACATGTAGAACGTAGAGCGTGTTAGAAGACATGTAGAATGTGGAACGAGTTAGAAGACATGTTGAACGTAGAGCGTGTTGCAAGACATGTAGAGCGTGTTAGAAGACATGTAGAACGTAAAGCGAGTAAGATGACATGTAGAACGTAGAGCGTGTTAGAAGAGATGTAGAACGTAGAGCGAGGTGGAATACATGTAGAACGTCGAGCGAGTTAGAAGACATGTAGAACCTAGAGAGTGTTAGAAGACATGTAAAACGTAGAGCGAGGTGGAAGACCTGTAGAACGTCGAGCGAGTTAGAAGACACGTAGGACGTAGAGCGAGTTAGAAGACATGTAGAACGTAGAGCGTGTTAGAAGACATGTAGAACCTAGAGCGTGTCAGAAAATATGTAGAACCAAGAGTGTTTTAGAAGACATGTAGAACCTAGAGCGTTTTAGAACACATCTAGAACCTAGACCGTGTTAGAAGACATGTAGAACCGAAATCGTGTTAGAAGACATATAGAACCTAGAGGTGTTACAAAATATGTCGTACCTAGAGTGTGTTAGAAGACATGTATAACCTAAAGCGAGTTAGAAGACATGTAGAACCTAGAGCGTTTTAGAAGACACGTAGAACCCAAAGCATGTTAGAACACATGTAGAACCTAAAGCGAGTTAGAAGACATGTAGAACCTAGAGCGTTTTAGAAGTCATGGAGAGCATAGAGCGTTTTAGAAGACATGTAGAACCTAAAGCGTGTTAGAAGACATGTAGAACCTAGAGCGTGATAGAAGAGATGTATAACGTAGAACGGGTTAGAAGACATGTAGAACCTAGAGCGTTACAAGACATGTATAACGTAAAGCGAGGTGGGAGACATGTAGAACCTAGAGCGAGTTAGAAGACATGTAGAACGTAGAGCGAGTTAGAAGACATGTTGAAAGTAGAGTGTGTTAGAAGACATGTACAACCTAGAGCGTATTAGAAGAAATGTAGAACCGAAAGTGAGTTAGAAGACATGTAGAACCTGGAGCATTTTAGAAGACATGTAGAACCTAGAGCGTTTTAGAAGACATGTAGAACCGAAAGTGTGTTAGAAAACATTTAGAGCGTAGAGT
The DNA here is from genome assembly GCF_933228915.1 of Telmatherina bonti. NCBI lineage: Eukaryota > Metazoa > Chordata > Actinopteri > Atheriniformes > Telmatherinidae > Telmatherina > Telmatherina bonti. Next base: position 3,408,775 of record NC_136623.1, on the reverse strand, counting down.
GTTTTAGAAGAGATGTACAACCTAAAGTGTGTTAGAAAACATTTAGAGCGTAGAGTGTTTTAGAAGAGATGTACAACCTAGAGCGTGTTAGAAGACATGTAGAACTGAAAGCGAGATAGAAGACATGTAGAACCTGGAGCATTTTAGAAGACATGTAGAACCTAGAGCGTTTTAGAAGACATGTAGTACCTAGAGTGTGTTAGAAGACATGTAGATCTTGAAGCGTGTTAGAAGACATGTAGAACCTAAAGCGAGTTAGAAGACATGTAGAACCTAGAGCGTTTTAGAAGTCATGGAGAGCCTAGAGCGTTTTAGAAGACATGTAGAACCTAAAGAGTTTTAGAAGACATGTAGAACCTAGAGCGTGATAGAAGAGATGTATAACGTAGAACGGGTTAGAAGACATGTATAACATAGAGCGAGGTGGGAGACATGTAGAACCTAGAGCGAGTTAGAAGACATGTAGAACGTAGAGCGAGTTAGAAGACATGTTGAAAGTAGAGCGTATTAGAAGATATGTAGAACCTAGAGCGTGTTAGAAGACATGTAGTACCTAGAGTGTGTTAAAAAACATGTAGAACGTAGAGCGTGTTAGAAGAGATGTAGAACGTAGAGCGAGTTAGAAGACACGTAGAACCTAGAGCGTGTTAGAAGACATGTAGAACGTAGAGCGAGGTGGAAGACATGTAGAACGTCGAGCGAGTTAGAAGACATGTAGAACCTAGAGAGTGTTAGAAGACATATAGAACCGAAAGCGAGTTAGAATTCAAGTAGAACCTGGAGTATTTTAGAAGACATGTAGAACCTAGAGCGTTTTAGAAGACATGTGGAACCGGAAGCGTGTTAGAAGACATGTAGAACCTAGAGCGTGTTAGAAGACATGTCGTACCTAGAGTGTGTTAGAAGACATGTAGAACTTAAAGCGAGTTAGAAGACATGTAGAACCTAGAGCGTTTTAGAAGACTCGTAGAACCCAAAGCGTGTTAGAACACATGTAGAACCTAAAGCGAGTTAGAAGACATGTAGAACGTAGAGCGTGTTAGAAGACATGTAGAACGTAGAGCGAGTAAGATGACATGTAGAACGTAGCGTGTGTTAGAAGAGATGTAGAACGTAGAGCGAGTTAGAAGACACGTAGAACCTAGAGCGTGTTAGAAGACATGTAGAACGTAGAGCGAGGTGGAAGACATGTAGAACGTCGAGCGAGTTAGAAGACATGTAGAACCTAGAGAGTGTTAGAAGACATGTAGAACCTAAAGTGTGTTAGAAAACATTTAGAGCGAAGAGTGTGTTATAAGACATGTACAACCTAGAGCGTGTTAGAAGACATGTAGAACCGAAAGCGAGTTAGAAGACAAGTAGAACCTGGAGTATTTTAGAAGACATGTAGAACCTAGAGCGTTTTAGAAGACATGTAGAACCTAGAGCGTGTTAGAAGACATGTAGAACCTAGAGCGTGATAGAAGAGATGTATAACGTAGAACGGGTTAGAAGACATGTAGAACCTAGAGCGTTAGAAGACATGTATAACGTAGAGCGAGGTGGGAGACATGTAGAACGTAAAGCGAGTAAGATGACATGTAGAACGTAGAGCGTGTTAGAAGAGATGTAGAACGTAGAGCGAGGTGGAAGACATGTAGAACGTCGAGCGAGTTAGACGACATGTAGAACCTAGAGAGTGTTAGAAGACATGTAAAACGTAGAGCGAGGTGGAAGACCTGTAGAACGTCGAGCGAGTTAGAAGACACGTAGGACGTAGAGCGAGTTAGAAGACATGTAGAACGTAGAGCGTGTTAGAAGACATGTAGAACCTAGAGCGTGTCAGAAAATATGTAGAACCAAGAGTGTTTTAGAAGACATGTAGAACCTAGAGCGTTTTAGAACACATCTAGAACCTAGACCGTGTTAGAAGACATGTAGAACCGAAAGCGTGTTAGAAGACATATAGAACCTAGAGGTGTTACAAAATATGTCGTACCTAGAGTGTGTTAGAAGACATGTATAACCTAAAGCGAGTTAGAAGACATGTAGAACCTAGAGCGTTTTAGAAGACACGTAGAACCCAAAGCGTGTTAGAACACATGTAGAACCTAAAGCGAGTTAGAAGACATGTAGAACCTAGAGCGTTTTAGAAGACATGTACAACCTAAAGCGTGTTAAAAAACATGTAGAACGTAGAGCGTGTTAGAAGAGATGTAGAACGTAGAGCGAGTTAGAAGACACGTAGAACCTAGAGCGTGTTAGAAGACATGTAGAACGTAGAGCGAGGTGGAAGACATGTAGAACGTCGAGCGAGTTAGAAGACATGTAGAACCTAGAGAGTGTTAGAAGACATGTAGAACCAAAAGCGAGTTAGAAGACAAGTAGAACCTGGAGTATTTTAGAAGACATGTAGAACCTAGAGCGTTTTAGAAGACATGTGGAACCGGAAGCGTGTTAGAAGACATGTAGAACCTAGAGCGTGTTAGAAGACATGTCGTACCTAGAGTGTGTTAGAAGACATGTAGAACTTAAAGCGTGTTAGAAGACATGTAGAACCTAAAGAGAGTTAGAAGACATGTAGAACCTAGAGCGTTTTAGAAGACACGTAGAACCCAAAGCGTGTTAGAACACATGTAGACCCTAAAGCGAGTTAGAAGACATGTAGAACGTAGAGCGTGTTAGAAGACATGTAGAACGTAGAGCGAGAAAGATGACATGTAGAACGTAGAGCGTGTTAGAAGAGATGTAGAACGTAGAGCGAGTTAGAAGACACGTAGAACCTAGAGCGTGTTAGAAGACATGTAGAACGTAGAGCGAGGTGGAAGACATGTAGAACGTCGAGCGAGTTAGAAGACATGTAGAACCTAGAGAGTGTTAGAAGACATGTAGAACCTAAAGTGTGTTAGAAAACATTTAGAGCGTAGAGTGTGTTAGAAGACATGTACAACCTAGAGCGTGTTAGAAGACATGTAGAACCGAAAGCGAGTTAGAAGACAAGTAGAACCTGGAGTATTTTAGAAGACATGTAGAACCTAGAGCGTGTTAGAAGACGTGTAGAACCGGAAGCGTGTTAGAAGACATGTAGAACCTAGAGAGTGTTAGAAGACATGTCGTACCTAGAGTGTGTTAGAAGACATGTAGAACTTGAAGCGTGTTAGAAGACATGTAGAACCTAAAGCGAGTTAGAAGACATGTAGAACCTAGAGCGTTTTAGAAGTCATGGAGAGCCTAGAGCGTTTTAGAAGACATGTAGAACCTAAAGCGTGTTAGAAGACATGTAGAACCTAGAGCGTGATAGAAGAGATGTATAACGTAGAACGGGTTAAAAGACATGTAGAACCTAGAGCGTTAGAAGACATGTATAACGTAGAGCGAGGTGGGAGACATGTAGAACCTAGAGCGAGTTAGAAGACATGTAGAACGTAGAGCGAGTTAGAAGACATGTTGAAAGTAGAGCGTGTTAGAAGATATGTAGAACCTAGAGCGTGTTAGAAGACATGTCGAACGTAGAGCGTGTTAGAAGACATGTAAAACCTAAAGTGTGTTAGACAGGTAGAACCTAGAGCGTGTTAGAAGACATGTAGAACCTAAAGTGAGTTAGAAGACATGTAGAACCTAGAGCGTTTTAGAAGACATGTAGAACCTAAAGCGTGTTAGAAGACATGTAGAACCTAGAGCGTGTTAGAAGACATGTAGAACGTAGAGCGAGTAAGATGATTTGTAGAACGTAAAGTGTGTTAGAAGACATGAAGAACCTAGAGATTGTTAGAAGACATGTCGAACGTAGAGCGTGTTAGAAGACATGTAAAACCTAAAGTGTGTTAGACAGGTAGAACCTAGAGCGTGTTAGAAGACATGTAGAGCCTAGAGCATTTTAGAAGACATGTAGAACCGAAAGCGTGTTAGAAGACATGTAGAACCTAGAGCATGTTAGAAGACATGTCGTACCTAGAGTGTGTTAGAAGACATGTAGAACTTGAAGCGTGTTAGAAGACATGTAGAACCTAAAGCGAGTTAGAAGACATGTAGAACCTAGAGCGTTTTAGAAGTCATGGAGAGCCTAGAGCATTTTAGAAGGCATGTAGAACCTAAAGTGTGTTAGAAAAAATTTAGAACGTACAGCGTGTTAGAAGACATGTAGAGCCTAAAGTGAGTTAGAACACATGTAGAACTTAGAGCGTGATAGAAGAGATGTACAACGTAGAGCGGGTTAGAAGACATGTAGAACCTAGAGCGTGTTAGAAGACATGTCGTACCTAGAGTGTGTTAGAAGACATGTAGAACTTAAAGCGTGTTAGAAGACATGTAGAACCTAAAGCGAGTTAGAAGACATGTAGAACCTAGAGCATTTTGGAAGACACGTAGAACCCAAAGCGTGTTAGAACACATGTAGAACCAAAAGCGAGTTAGAAGACATGTAGAACGTAGAGCGTGTTAGAAGACATGTAGAACGTAGAGCGAGTAAGGTGACATGTAGAACGTAGCGCGTGTTAGAAGAGATGTAGAACGTAGAGCTTTTTAGACGACATGTAGAACCGAAAGTGTGTTAGAAAACATGTAGAACCTAGAGCGTGTTATAAGACATGTAGAACGCAGAGCGAGATAGATGATATGTAGAACCTAGAGCGTATTAGAAAACATGTAGAACGTAGAGCGTGTTAGAAGACATGTAGAATGTGGAACGAGTTAGAAGACATGTTGAACGTAGAGCGTGTTGCAAGACATGTAGAGCGTGTTAGAAGACATGTAGAACGTAAAGCGAGTCAGATGACATGTAGAACGTAGAGCGTGTTAGAAGAGATGTAGAACGTAGAGCGAGGTGGAATACATGTAGAACGTCGAGCGAGTTAGAAGACATGTAGAACCTAGAGAGTGTTAGAAGACATGTAAAACGTAGAGCGAGGTGGAAGACCTGTAGAACGTCGAGCGAGTTAGAAGACACGTAGGACGTAGAGCGAGTTAGAAGACATGTAGAACGTAGAGCGTGTTAGAAGACATGTAGAACCTAGAGCGTGTCAGAAAATATGTAGAACCAAGAGTGTTTTAGAAGACATGTAGAACCTAGAGCGTTTTAGAACACATCTAGAACCTAGACCGTGTTAGAAGACATGTAGAACCGAAATCGTGTTAGAAGACATATAGAACCTAGAGGTGTTACAAAATATGTCGTACCTAGAGTGTGTTAGAAGACATGTATAACCTAAAGCGAGTTAGAAGACATGTAGAACCTAGAGCGTTTTAGAAGACACGTAGAACCCAAAGCATGTTAGAACACATGTAGAACCTAAAGCGAGTTAGAAGACATGTAGAACCTAGAGCGTTTTAGAAGTCATGGAGAGCATAGAGCGTTTTAGAAGACATGTAGAACCTAAAGCGTGTTAGAAGACATGTAGAACCTAGAGCGTGATAGAAGAGATGTATAACGTAGAACGGGTTAGAAGACATGTAGAACCTAGAGCGTTACAAGACATGTATAACGTAAAGCGAGGTGGGAGACATGTAGAACCTAGAGCGAGTTAGAAGACATGTAGAACCTAAAGCGTGTTAGAAGACATGTAGAACCTAGAGCGTGATAGAAGAGATGTATAACGTAGAACGGGTTAGAAGACATGTAGAACCTAGAGCGTTACAAGACATGTATAACGTAAAGCGAGGTGGGAGACATGTAGAACCTAGAGCGAGTTAGAAGACATGTAGAACGTAGAGCGAGTTAGAAGACATGTTGAAAGTAGAGTGTGTTAGAAGACATGTACAACCTAGAGCGTATTAGAAGAAATGTAGAACCGAAAGTGAGTTAGAAGACATGTAGAACCTGGAGCATTTTAGAAGACATGTAGAACCTAGAGCGTTTTAGAAGACATGTAGAACCGAAAGTGTGTTAGAAAACATTTAGAGAGTAGAGTGTTTTAGAAGAGATGTACAACCTAAAGTGTGTTAGAAAACATTTAGAGCGTAGAGTGTTTTAGAAGAGATGTACAACCTAGAGCGTGTTAGAAGACATGTAGAACTGAAAGCGATATAGAAGACATGTAGAACCTGGAGCATTTTAGAAGACATGTAGAACCTAGAGCGTTTTAGAAGACATGTAGTACCTAGAGTGTGTTAGAAGACATGTAGATCTTGAAGCGTGTTAGAAGACATGTAGAACCTAAAGCGAGTTAGAAGACATGTAGAACCTAGAGCGTTTTAGAAGTCATGGAGAGCCTAGAGCGTTTTAGAAGACATGTAGAACCTAAAGCGTGTTAGAAGACATGTAGAACCTAGAGCGTGATAGAAGAGATGTATAACGTAGAACGGGTTAGAAGACATGTATAACATAGAGCGAGGTGGGAGACATGTAGAACCTAGAGCGAGTTAGAAGACATGTAGAACGTAGAGCGAGTTAGAAGACATGTTGAAAGTAGAGCGTATTAGAAGATATGTAGAACCTAGAGCGTGTTAGAAGACATGTAGTACCTAGAGTGTGTTAAAAAACATGTAGAACGTAGAGCGTGTTAGAAGAGATGTAGAACGTAGAGCGAGTTAGAAGACACGTAGAACCTAGAGCGTGTTAGAAGACATGTACAACGTAGAGCGAGGTGGAAGACATGTAGAACGTCGAGCGAGTTAGAAGACATGTAGAACCTAGAGAGTGTTAGAAGACATATAGAACCGAAAGCGAGTTAGAATTCAAGTAGAACCTGGAGTATTTTAGAAGACATGTAGAACCTAGAGCGTTTTAGAAGACATGTGGAACCGGAAGCGTGTTAGAAGACATGTAGAACCTAGAGCGTGTTAGAAGACATGTCGTACCTAGAGCGTGTTAGAAGACATGTAGAACATAGAGCGTGTAAGAAGATATGTCGAACCAGAGCATTTTAGAAGACATGTAGAACCTATACTGTGTTAGAAGACATCTAGAACAGAAAGCGTGTTAGAAGACATGTAGCACCTAAAGTGAGTTAGATGACATGTAGAAACTAGAGCGTGACAGAAGACATGTAGAACCTAAAGCGTGTTAGAAGAAATGCAGAACGTAGAGCCTGTTAGAAGACATGTAGAACGTCGAGCGAGTTAGAAGACATGTAGAACCTAGAGAGTGTTAGAAGACATGTAAAACGTAGAGCGAGGTGGAAGACCTGTAGAACGTCGAGCGAGTTAGAAGACACGTAGGACGTAGAGCGAGTTAGAAGACATGTAGAACGTAGAGCGTGTTAGAAGACATGTAGAACCTAGAGCGTGTCAGAAAATATGTAGAACCAAGAGTGTTTTAGAAGACATGTAGAACCTAGAGCGTTTTAGAAGACACGTAGAACCCAAAGCGTGTTAGAACACATGTAGAACCTAAAGCGAGTTAGAAGACATGTAGAACGTAGAGCGTGTTAGAAGAGATGTAGAACGTAGAGCGAGTTAGAAGACACGTAGAACCTAGAGCGTGTTAGAAGACATGTAGAACGTAGAGCGAGGTGGAAGACATGTAGAACATCGAGCAGTTAGAATACATGTAGAACCTAGAGAGTGTTAGAAAACATGTAGAACCTAAAGTGTGTTAGAAAACATTTAGAGCGTAGAGTGTGTTAGAAGACATGTACAACCTAGAGCGTGTTAGAAGACATGTAGAACCGAAAGCGGGTTAGAAGACAAGTAGATCCTGGAGTATTTTAGAAGACATGTAGAACCTAGAGCGTTTGAGAAGACATGTAGAACCGGAAGCGTGTTAGAAGACATGTAGAACCTAGAGCGTGTTAGAAGACATGTCGTACCTAGAGTGTGTTAGAAGACATGTAGAACTTAAAGCGTGTTAGAAGACATGTAGAACCTAAAGCGAGTTAGAAGACATGTAGAACCTAGAGCATTTTGGAAGACACGTAGAACCCAAAGCGTGTTAGAACACATGTAGAACCAAAAGCGAGTTAGAAGACATGTAGAACGTAGAGCGTGTTAGAAGACATGTAGAACGTAGAGCGAGTAAGGTGACATGTAGAACGTAGCGCGTGTTAGAAGAGATGTAGAACGTAGAGCTTTTTAGACGACATGTAGAACCGAAAGTGTGTTAGAAAACATGTAGAACCTAGAGCGTGTTATAAGACATGTAGAACGCAGAGCGAGATAGATGATATGTAGAACCTAGAGCGTATTAGAAAACATGTAGAACGTAGAGCGTGTTAGAAGACATGTAGAATGTGGAACGAGTTAGAAGACATGTTGAACGTAGAGCGTGTTGCAAGACATGTAGAGCGTGTTAGAAGACATGTAGAACGTAAAGCGAGTAAGATGACATGTAGAACGTAGAGCGTGTTAGAAGAGATGTAGAACGTAGAGCGAGGTGGAATACATGTAGAACGTCGAGCGAGTTAGAAGACATGTAGAACCTAGAGAGTGTTAGAAGACATGTAAAACGTAGAGCGAGGTGGAAGACCTGTAGAACGTCGAGCGAGTTAGAAGACACGTAGGACGTAGAGCGAGTTAGAAGACATGTAGAACGTAGAGCGTGTTAGAAGACATGTAGAACCTAGAGCGTGTCAGAAAATATGTAGAACCAAGAGTGTTTTAGAAGACATGTAGAACCTAGAGCGTTTTAGAACACATCTAGAACCTAGACCGTGTTAGAAGACATGTAGAACCGAAATCGTGTTAGAAGACATATAGAACCTAGAGGTGTTACAAAATATGTCGTACCTAGAGTGTGTTAGAAGACATGTATAACCTAAAGCGAGTTAGAAGACATGTAGAACCTAGAGCGTTTTAGAAGACACGTAGAACCCAAAGCATGTTAGAACACATGTAGAACCTAAAGCGAGTTAGAAGACATGTAGAACCTAGAGCGTTTTAGAAGTCATGGAGAGCATAGAGCGTTTTAGAAGACATGTAGAACCTAAAGCGTGTTAGAAGACATGTAGAACCTAGAGCGTGATAGAAGAGATGTATAACGTAGAACGGGTTAGAAGACATGTAGAACCTAGAGCGTTACAAGACATGTATAACGTAAAGCGAGGTGGGAGACATGTAGAACCTAGAGCGAGTTAGAAGACATGTAGAACGTAGAGCGAGTTAGAAGACATGTTGAAAGTAGAGTGTGTTAGAAGACATGTACAACCTAGAGCGTATTAGAAGAAATGTAGAACCGAAAGTGAGTTAGAAGACATGTAGAACCTGGAGCATTTTAGAAGACATGTAGAACCTAGAGCGTTTTAGAAGACATGTAGAACCGAAAGTGTGTTAGAAAACATTTAGAGCGTAGAGTGTTTTAGAAGAGATGTACAACCTAAAGTGTGTTAGAAAACATTTAGAGCGTAGAGTGTTTTAGAAGAGATGTACAACCTAGAGCGTGTTAGAAGACATGTAGAACTGAAAGCGAGATAGAAGACATGTAGAACCTGGAGCATTTTAGAAGACATGTAGAACCTAGAGCGTTTTAGAAGACATGTAGTACCTAGAGTGTGTTAGAAGACATGTAGATCTTGAAGCGTGTTAGAAGACATGTAGAACCTAAAGCGAGTTAGAAAACATGTAGAACCTAGAGCGTTTTAGAAGTCATGGAGAGCCTAGAGCGTTTTAGAAGACATGTAGAACCTAAAGAGTTTTAGAAGACATGTAGAACCTAGAGCGTGATAGAAGAGATGTATAACGTAGAACGGGTTAGAAGACATGTATAACATAGAGCGAGGTGGGAGACATGTAGAACCTAGAGCGAGTTAGAAGACATGTAGAACGTAGAGCGAGTTAGAAGACATGTTGAAAGTAGAGCGTATTAGAAGATATGTAGAACCTAGAGCGTGTTAGAAGACATGTAGTACCTAGAGTGTGTTAAAAAACATGTAGAACGTAGAGCGTGTTAGAAGAGATGTAGAACGTAGAGCGAGTTAGAAGACACGTAGAACCTAGAGCGTGTTAGAAGACATGTAGAACGTAGAGCGAGGTGGAAGACATGTAGAACGTCGAGCGAGTTAGAAGACATGTAGAACCTAGAGAGTGTTAGAAGACATATAGAACCGAAAGCGAGTTAGAATTCAAGTAGAACCTGGAGTATTTTAGAAGACATGTAGAACCTAGAGCGTTTTAGAAGACATGTGGAACCGGAAGCGTGTTAGAAGACATGTAGAACCTAGAGCGTGTTAGAAGACATGTCGTACCTAGAGTGTGTTAGAAGACATGTAGAACTTAAAGCGTGTTAGAAGACATGTAGAACCTAAAGCGAGTTAGAAGACATGTAGAACCTAGAGCGTTTTAGAAGACATGTAGAACGTAGAGCGTGTTAGAAGACATGTAGAACGTAGAGCGAGTAAGATGACATGTAGAACGTAGCGTGTGTTAGAAGAGATGTAGAACGTAGAGCGAGTTAGAAGACACGTAGAACCTAGAGCGTGTTAGAAGACATGTAGAACGTAGAGCGAGGTGGAAGACATGTAGAACGTCGAGCGAGTTAGAAGACATGTAGAACCTAGAGAGTGTTAGAAGACATGTAGAACCTAAAGTGTGTTAGAAAACATTTAGAGCGAAGAGTGTGTTATAAGACATGTACAACCTAGAGCGTGTTAGAAGACATGTAGAACCGAAAGCGAGTTAGAAGACAAGTAGAACCTGGAGTATTTTAGAAGACATGTAGAACCTAGAGCGTTTTAGAAGACATGTAGAACCTAGAGCGTGTTAGAAGACATGTAGAACCTAGAGCGTGATAGAAGAGATGTATAACGTAGAACGGGTTAGAAGACATGTAGAACCTAGAGCGTTAGAAGACATGTATAACGTAGAGCGAGGTGGGAGACATGTAGAACGTAAAGCGAGTAAGATGACATGTAGAACGTAGAGCGTGTTAGAAGAGATGTAGAACGTAGAGCGAGGTGGAAGACATGTAGAACGTCGAGCGAGTTAGACGACATGTAGAACCTAGAGAGTGTTAGAAGACATGTAAAACGTAGAGCGAGGTGGAAGACCTGTAGAACGTCGAGCGAGTTAGAAGACACGTAGGACGTAGAGCGAGTTAGAAGACATGTAGAACGTAGAGCGTGTTAGAAGACATGTAGAACCTAGAGCGTGTCAGAAAATATGTAGAACCAAGAGTGTTTTAGAAGACATGTAGAACCTAGAGCCTTTTAGAACACATCTAGAACCTAGACCGTGTTAGAAGACATGTAGAACCGAAAGCGTGTTAGAAGACATATAGAACCTAGAGGTGTTACAAAATATGTCGTACCTAGAGTGTGTTAGAAGACATGTATAACCTAAAGCGAGTTAGAAGACATGTAGAACCTAGAGCGTTTTAGAAGACACGTAGAACCCAAAGCGTGTTAGAACACATGTAGAACCTAAAGCGAGTTAGAAGACATGTAGAACCTAGAGCGTTTTAGAAGACATGTACAACCTAAAGCGTGTTAAAAAACATGTAGAACGTAGAGCGTGTTAGAAGAGATGTAGAACGTAGAGCGAGTTAGAAGACACGTAGAACCTAGAGCGTGTTAGAAGACATGTAGAACGTAGAGCGAGGTGGAAGACATGTAGAACGTCGAGCGAGTTAGAAGACATGTAGAACCTAGAGAGTGTTAGAAGACATGTAGAACCAAAAGCGAGTTAGAAGACAAGTAGAACCTGGAGTATTTTAGAAGACATGTAGAACCTAGAGCGTTTTAGAAGACATGTGGAACCGGAAGCGTGTTAGAAGACATGTAGAACCTAGAGCGTGTTAGAAGACATGTCGTACCTAGAGTGTGTTAGAAGACATGTAGAACTTAAAGCGTGTTAGAAGACATGTAGAACCTAAAGAGAGTTAGAAGACATGTAGAACCTAGAGCGTTTTAGAAGACACGTAGAACCCAAAGCGTGTTAGAACACATGTAGACCCTAAAGCGAGTTAGAAGACATGTAGAACGTAGAGCGTGTTAGAAGACATGTAGAACGTAGAGCGAGAAAGATGACATGTAGAACGTAGAGCGTGTTAGAAGAGATGTAGAACGTAGAGCGAGTTAGAAGACACGTAGAACCTAGAGCGTGTTAGAAGACATGTAGAACGTAGAGCGAGGTGGAAGACATGTAGAACGTCGAGCGAGTTAGAAGACATGTAGAACCTAGAGAGTGTTAGAAGACATGTAGAACCTAAAGTGTGTTAGAAAACATTTAGAGCGTAGAGTGTGTTAGAAGACATGTACAACCTAGAGCGTGTTAGAAGACATGTAGAACCGAAAGCGAGTTAGAAGACAAGTAGAACCTGGAGTATTTTAGAAGACATGTAGAACCTAGAGCGTGTTAGAAGACGTGTAGAACCGGAAGCGTGTTAGAAGACATGTAGAACCTAGAGAGTGTTAGAAGACATGTCGTACCTAGAGTGTGTTAGAAGACATGTAGAACTTGAAGCGTGTTAGAAGACATGTAGAACCTAAAGCGAGTTAGAAGACATGTAGAACCTTGAGCGTTTTAGAAGTCATGGAGAGCCTAGAGCGTTTTAGAAGACATGTAGAACCTAAAGCGTGTTAGAAGACATGTAGAACCTAGAGCGTGATAGAAGAGATGTATAACGTAGAACGGGTTAAAAGACATGTAGAACCTAGAGCGTTAGAAGACATGTATAACGTAGAGCGAGGTGGGAGACATGTAGAACCTAGAGCGAGTTAGAAGACATGTAGAACGTAGAGCGAGTTAGAAGACATGTTGAAAGTAGAGCGTGTTAGAAGATATGTAGAACCTAGAGCGTGTTAGAAGACATGTCGAACGTAGAGCGTGTTAGAAGACATGTAAAACCTAAAGTGTGTTAGACAGGTAGAACCTAGAGCGTGTTAGAAGACATGTAGAACCTAAAGTGAGTTAGAAGACATGTAGAACCTAGAGCGTTTTAGAAGACATGTAGAACCTAAAGCGTGTTAGAAGACATGTAGAACCTAGAGCGTGTTAGAAGACATGTAGAACGTAGAGCGAGTAAGATGATATGTAGAACGTAAAGTGTGTTAGAAGACATGAAGAACCTAGAGATTGTTAGAAGACATGTCGAACGTAGAGCGTGTTAGAAGACATGTAAAACCTAAAGTGTGTTAGACAGGTAGAACCTAGAGCGTGTTAGAAGACATGTAGAGCCTAGAGCATTTTAGAAGACATGTAGAACCGAAAGCGTGTTAGAAGACATGTAGAACCTAGAGCATGTTAGAAGACATGTCGTACCTAGAGTGTGTTAGAAGACATGTAGAACTTGAAGCGTGTTAGAAGACATGTAGAACCTAAAGCGAGTTAGAAGACATGTAGAACCTAGAGCGTTTTAGAAGTCATGGAGAGCCTAGAGCATTTTAGAAGGCATGTAGAACCTAAAGTGTGTTAGAAAAAATTTAGAACGTACAGCGTGTTAGAAGACATGTAGAGCCTAAAGTGAGTTAGAACACATGTAGAACTTAGAGCGTGATAGAAGAGATGTACAACGTAGAGCGGGTTAGAAGACATGTAGAACCTAGAGCGTTAGAAGACATGTATAACGTAGAGCGAGGTGGAAGACATGTAGACCCTAGAGCGAGTTAGAAGACATGTAGAACGTAGAGCGAGTTAGAAGACATGTTGAAAGTAGAGCGTGTTAGAAAATATGTAGAACCTAGAGTGTGTTAGAAGACATGTAGAACTTGAAGCGTGTTAGAAGACATGTAGAACCTAAAGAGTTTTACAACACATGTTGAACCTAGAGCGTGTGAGAAGACATGTAGAACCTAGAGTGTTTTAGAAGACATGTAGAACGTAGAGCGTGTTAAAAGACATGTAGAACCTAGAGCGTGTTAGAAGACATGTCGAACAGAAGGCTCGTTAGAAGACATGTAGAACCTAGAGCGTGTTAGAAGACATCTAGAACCTAGAGCGTGTTAGAAGACATGTCCAAAAGAAAGCATGTTAGAAGACATGTAGCACCTAAAGTGAGTTAGATGACATGTAGAACCTAGAGCGTGTTAGAAGACATGTAGAACGTAAAGCGAGTTAGAAGACATGTAGAACCTATAGCGTGTTAGATAACATGTAGAACGTAGAGCGTGTTAGAAGACATGTAGAACGCAGAGTGAGTAAGATGACATGTAGAACGTAGAGCATATTAGAAGACATGTAGAATGTGCAGTGCGGTCAAAGACATGTTGAACCTAAAACGTGTTAGAAGACATGTACAACGTAGAGCGAGGTGGAAGATATGTAAAACCTAGAGCGTGTTAGAAGACATGTGGAACCTAGAGCGTGTTCGAAGAGATTGAGAACGTAGATTGTGTTCGAAGACATGTAGAACCTAGACTGTGTTAGAAAACATGTAGAACGTAGAGCGAGGTGGAAGACATGTAGAACGTAGAGCGAGTTAGAAGACATGTAGAACCTAGAGTATTTTAGAAGACATGTAGAACCTACAGCGTTTTAGAAGACATGTAGAACCTAAAGCGTGTTAGATAACATGTAGAACGTAGAGCGTGTTAGAAGAAATGTAGAACGTAGAGCGAGTTACATGACATGAAAAACGTAGAGCGTGTTAGAAGACATGTAGAATGTGCAGCGGGGTGGAAGACATGTTGAACCTGAAACGTGTTAGAAGACATGTACAACGTAGAGCGAGGTGGAAGATATGTAGAACGTAAAGCGAGTTAGAAGACATGTAGAACGTAGAGTATTTTAGAAGACATGTAGAACCTACAGCGTTTTAGAAGACATGTAGAACCTAAAGCGTGTTAGATAACATGTAGAACGTAGAGCGTGTTAGAAGAAATGTAGAACGTAGAGCGAGTTACATGACATGAAAAACGTAGAGCGTGTTAGAAGACATTTAGAATGTGCAGCGGGGTGGAAGACATGTTGAACCTGAAACGTGTTAGAAGACATGTACAACGTAGAGCGAGGTGGAAGATATGTAAAACCTAGAGCGTGTTAGAAGACATGTAGAACCTAGAGCGTGTTAGAAAACATGTAGAACCGAAGGCGAGTTAGAAGACATGTAGAACCTGGAGCATTTTAGAAGACATGTAGAACCTAGAGCGTTTTAGAAGACATGTAGAACCGAAAGCGTGTTAGAAGACATGTAGAACCTAGAGCGTGTTAGAAGACATGTCGTACCTAGAGTGTGTAAGAAGACATGTAGAACTTGAAGCTTGTTAGAAGACATGTAGAACCTAAAGCGAGTTAGAAGACATGTAGAACCTCTAGCGTTTTAGAAGACATGGAGAGCCTAAAGCGTTTTAGAAGACATGTAGAACCTAAAGCGTGTTAGAAAACATGTAGAACGTACAGCGTGTTAGAAGACATGTAGAACGCAGAGCGAGTAAGATGACATGTAGAACGTAGAGCGTATTAGAAGACATGTAGAATGTGCAGTGCGGTCGAAGACATGTTGAACCTAAAACGTGTTAGAAGACATGTACAACGTAGAGCGAGGTGGAAGATATGTAAAACCTAGAGCGTGTTAGAAGACATGTAGAACCTAGAGCGTGATAGAAGAGATGTATAACATAGAGCGTGTTAGAAAACATTTAAAACCTAGAGCGTGTTAGAATAGATGTAGAACGTAGAGCGAGTTAGAAGTGTTGGGGAAAATTGTTATGAGATTGGTTTGTATTAAGTATTAGACATATATGCATTGATTTGCTGTGATCCTGCTGTGTTTTGTGTCTATGCACAAAGCTTTCTTTAAGTCATATGATCCTTGTCTGGAATGTGCAGACAAAGTCTGAGACAGGAAGAGTTTCCTGCAGGGCATCGGTTTTTGTCAACTGCTTGGTTGACCAGTTGTCTAAAGGTTAGAGGTTAAAGGTAATAAAGTAATATAGTGAGTGATTGATGCTTAGTGAGTTCAGTTTAGTCTTAAATAAGAGATAATGATTGTTTCATATGGTGTGCTCAGCAACTAGGAGGAGTTAAGCATGGTTTATAATAGGTTGTTACTTCAGCATCTGCAGAGAGAGTTCTCTCTCCAAGCTCCAGCGTGTGCTTGTATTAGTTTATAATAAAATGTTCATTGTAAGAAGACAGTTGACTCTTAGATGTATTACAACTTCTCAAGACCAGAGTATTTTCCACCACAGTTTTTGGGGGCTCGTCTCGGGATCCTGCGTCAGTCCGCCCAGGTTGGTGATAGACGGGTTGGCCACCTGAATCCACAGATTCATCCTAAGAACCTCAATTAGAGAATTTCAGAGGACAGGACGTCTTTCTCCCACCCGTGGTCGACTACGCCAGGACTCCTTCTGAACCAGTGTGAAAAGACAATGGTGAGAAGTGTTATTCTAAATTTACATTAATTTTCAGACTCAAACTGGAGTCAAACATTACTAGAAATTTATCACAAATTAATAATCAATATCTTAATTAATAATCACAATATTTTTCTGTTTTGTGGTCAATTGTCTTCATTATTCTCATTGTGACAGGGATTCTCCTCCTCACCTCCTCATCGAAAGAATAACTCAAGGGATAAGAGAATAACTTAAGACGAGATCAGGTTGACGTCATAAATAAAATCCTGTGAGTTTAAGTTAAGTTTAGGTTAAAGTTTAAGTTAAAAATCGTGAGTAACAAGACCAAGTCGTAAGTGCTGTGAGCTAGACGTAGCAAGACCAGACCAGTAAATCTTGTGAGTTACAAGACCGAGACCAGTAAATTAGTCAGTAAGTCCTGTGAGCTCGAGAAGCAAGACCAGGCCAACCTTGAGTTAGAAGACGGAGAGGAAAGCCATCTTGAGTGAGGAGGAACAGAGAAGAAACTGTGTGGGCTGGTTTCTGGAGACATTGAGAATTTTGCCTGATAATTCTACAAAGGTGTGGGATTGACCCTCTGTGTACATCCGCTGCAAACAGAACTAGTTCCTTTGCAGTAGGAGATTGATGTACAGCACCATTAAGAAGTTGAAATCTCTGTCTTCATGTGAGGGGTAAACTGGGGTGGTTGTGTAAAATTTCCTGTGTTAAACTTGATTGGACTGATTGTGTGGAGAATTAAAACCACGTCTTGTGAAGCCACACTGGACTCTCGCAGGAGAGCCTAGAAGCTTGTGTGGGGGTAGACAAACGTGGGGGCACGACCCATTCACATGCATTCATCCAACTGTTGAAGTGAATTGTTTGTGTAAAATCTAATTTACTGCAGTAAGAAAAAAAAAAAAAAAAGAAAAAAAAACAAACAACAAAAAATGTATGAGAGAAGGAAGTGAGGAAAAGAGTGTGTTCATTAAAGGCCTTCTGCTCACTGAAGGAGATGATGTCATAGCATGTTAGGCAGAAACAAACATATAAATCCTGTGTAAAATAGATGCTTGTGCTTTTCTTCCTAAAGCTTTTATAAGAGCATAAAAGCCACTCCCTGTATGAATGTGGAACCCTTTTCCTAAGGAAAAGCATTCTCTATTATCACCTGAGAACATTTTAAAGAGCAACAACATATTAAGAATGAAAAATCTGAAATGTGAGAGATGTGATTTATAGTATTAGGAACTTACTATGTTAAATTACTGTACATTGTGTAGGCAATAAGCTTAGGTTTCTGTCTGTTCCCTTTCAGACATTCATAAGGTGATTTTTATTCCTTTACTACTGCAATTATTAATTTATGCCTAGCATGTCTAAATAAATCTAGATAAACTGGAAATAAAAAATGCAGCTGAAGGATGCTGAAAATAAGCATAATGTTAGGAGAAAAAGAAAATTCTTGACCTTAAAATAGGAATGGTGAACCAACGTAACTTTGCTAGAGTAAATTTCCCTTGCAATAAGTTCACTTTAGCTAAATGTGAGCGAACGGCAAGAAGAGAAGTTCTCAGAACAAGTGTATCTTCTTAGCAAGATCATGTTCAGCTTTCCCAGGAGAGAACTGAGTTATGAATCCACTGATAATATAGTCTCACACACACAATTACAATGTAATATTCAAGTTACATGATGTTCACAGCACAGAACATGGTCCACATAATATGTTTGCCTCAGGATTCAGAAGAAAACTATTATAATTATGAGGCTATGATCTTTATTTTCCCCTTACTGGAGAAGAAAATACACCACATGACCAAATGGTTCAGTCTCAAAAGCTCGTCTGCTGTATGGTGTTGGACACATTGCAGCGTTTCCCTTCTAAACCCTTGTCAGCATGCAGCTTGGACCTCAAATGTCTATCCTGCCTGAGGGGATTCAGAGGAGGGGCTGGGGGAGAGTGAGTTCTTGATCCGGGTCACCGTAGAGTTCTGGGTGTCACGCGTGGTCAGTCAGGAGACTGGAGCAGAAACGGTCCCTACAACCTACAACATCATTCCACCTCCCTTCTGTGTCAGCTCTGAGTCCTGGAGCAGAACCTGATATGCAGATGTGGCTGCATGGACCCGGCCGCTGCTGATGGCCTGGGGATCCCAGAACCAGAGGGTCTGGCAGAGCCCTGTTGGTTGTGACTGTGAGCAGTGTGGATATGGCTCCTATGGTGGACATGTGAGCTGGATTTTCACCTTTGACCTCTGGAGGTGATGGATCCTCCTTGTCCTCAGACTGTGTTTCAGTTGTGGGATTTTCTGGAAGTAAAAGACTAACGGATGTGGCCGGCAGGCAGCACGAATCTCACCCCGACTACAGAATCAGATGGTGTTTTCTGGAATAAGCTGCACCCTGATTCTGTCAGAAAGACTGTTCGGTTCACTCAGTTCTCTGTGGAAAACCTGGATCTCCTTCCTTGAACTTTTGCCTACTTTCTGATCCTTTACATGTTACTCTTAATTAATTACACATATGAATCTGATTTATCTACCAGGAAGTTTTGATGAACATGTGTCGGGCACTTCCTGGCATGAATTTCTGATTGTATGCTGATTGGAGGAGAGCATGGTGGCTGTGGTGCGTCTGACTCCTGAGCAGATCGAGTGATACGAGCTGAATGATTATCCACAAGACCAGGCCAAGGAATGAGGCCCTACAACCAAACATTTACTCACTGTTTCTGCTTAGCTTTATACCACATTTATGAGCATGCATAAAATTTCGCACTCCTGCAGACTTCTGCAACTGAACAATGACACAGACATCTCTGCTTTGCTGCAGGGAAGCTGAACAGTTCATACAGACAAGTCAACTTCTGGCACGCTGTGCCTTATAAAAAAAAAAAAAAAAAAAAAAAAGTGATGAATACTAAGTTTTTAATGTTTGAGACAGAATAGATGTCAAAAGAGAAAAAATAAGCCGCTATATGACATTAAATAAGAAGGTAGCTTTGTAATTTCCTGACTTCAGCGAATGCAACACAAGTACAACAATCTCCGTGTTTTATTTGCTGACAGCTTGGTGTTTCATCCCTAATCAGAATTCATTATTTTGAATTAAAGCAGATATGCTCAGTGGTTAAAATACACATCAGATTACTTTTGTTTAAAGAGTAGAACCAACTCTTGCGATGGCTGCCAGTAAACAGACCAGTCTCTTAGTTAACACGCTTAATAAGTAAACAAACAAGTCATTTAAGCCCTGTATGTCCTCAAAATAACATGAATATGAGGCAGATTATTTGTAACAGTATTGATACTTCCAAAGTTAAGCTAACTATGCTAAACAGTTAGCCTTGGCCTTTTCTTTGCATTAAAATCATTAAGGAAGAAATGCTGCTGTGAGTGTGTGCACATACATGTGTGCGTCGTGTTGTTGTAGATGTAAACAGCTTTACCATCAGTATTAGAAGTTTGTTTCTAAATGCTGCTTTAGTTCAAATGTAGATAGAAAACAAACAGCTTTATTATGACCTGAAGGTCTCTGGCTGTTCAGTACCTGAAGTCCAGCTGTTAAAGATGGGTTTACATCTTGTTGCTTTATGCTTATGCTTATGTTTACAATATATTTGGAATAGAAAGCCAGTCTTATCATGATCTCAGTTTTGTGTGTGTTGCTCCTGAATGGGTCTGTTGGAGTCTAAGAGAGACAAATCAGAGTAAACCATGAGACTAAACTAGACTACATTACTGATTAAATCAACAGTTCTGAATGAGCTTTATTTAATATATGCAGAGATTCTTCAGTGTGGTTCTGCTTCTGTCATTTAGCAGACATGACATAAACAACACGAGCAGTAAATCAGACAGGAAATTCCAGCATGGATAAGTGTTGGTCAGACTGCTGGGAGTCCAGTTTGACACATGTCCTGCTATGCAGTACTAGAGGATTTTTTCTGGTTGTTGGTTAAGATGAGACTACCTGATAGGAACTTTGCAATAAGTAATTAAATGAATTTGGTTACTTTGAATGCTTACCTACCAGATAACTGAGTGGCCCTAACTGTTGCTTTGTATTGTTCATGTTTTACTCCATGACTGTTTAGCTTAAACTGACTATCCTCTGCACCCCCCAGGCCTGGCCCCTGACCGACCTCTAGTTGACCCTGACTTGATTTTCCTTTTGATGCTGTTTGCTCTGACTGTGACACGGTGGAGGCTGCAGCTCTCCCGTCTCAGTTCTCGTTACTTGAGCTTACTCTTTAGCTGAAAACAAGTCCATGTTTTGGCGCTCTCTTATGAATGACTTTCTGGATGCCATTTTCCTGAATGTTTTCCTCCCACAGGTTGCAGACGGGGAAATTTCCTTCTGGCTCTCTTTTCAGATCTTCCTTGGACCAAATGTACTTTTTCTGGTTCTGATGTACATGCGCATGCGTAACATGGAAGCATGGGCCTTTTTGTGATTCTTTTTGCAGGACCCTCACCCAAGCGGGCATGGTTCCTTCCAAGACTGCCTGTTCAGACACAGCTCTGTGTGAAAGTAATGTTTTAACATATTGTCCTAACCTCATAAGAACCCTTTTCAGGCATTTGCACACAGGTGAAAGCTGCCCTTCATGAATCAGCATCTATGCAGCTCTATTCACTTCATTTTGTCATGATAAGAAGCTTTAAACATCAGCGCTGGAACCAACATCGATGGTTTAGGCCATTTCAGGTTTTCCTGGCGACCCAGACAGCGGTAAAGGTCGCAGAGTGAGCTGCTTGGCACTACAGATTGCTTGAACCTCCTGAAGCTCTTCAGTCTGAAATTACAGAAGAATAACGCACCACCCAACAAAGGGCAGAATAATCCCTGTGGTTGCGTGGGTAAGTGAGATAGTCTACTCTCACGCCTGAAGACCAGCCTTCGCTCTCAAGCAAGATCAGTGAAAGGTGAAAGAAGCGCTCCACTGCAACTGTGACATGCCAAGTCCCACCAGAACGCCGACAGTGTCTTCACTGCACCTCTGTCACCCCCTAAGAGGAATGATTTGTTTCCACTTTTCTTACATTTATTGTTAGACTCAGATTTTGAAGCTGAAGTGAATGGCTCCTCACTATTGTAATTTCTGAAAGATTCTTTTAAAACCAGACGGGCATGAGGCTCCTGATGTTTTGAGAATGTTGTCTTCTGTATGTATTTTTGCGTTCTGATAACAATTTCTCTTCTTATTGTTGGTCCTGTAGGACCAAGAGGAGGGAGAGTGTTGGGGAAAATTGTTATGAGATTGGTTTGTATTAAGTATTAGACATATATGCATTGATTTGCTGTGATCCTGCTGTGTTTTGTGTCTATGCACAAAGCTTTCTTTAAGTTATATGATCCTTGTCTGGAATGTGCAGACAAAGTCTGAGACAGGAAGAGTTTCCTGCAGGGCATCGGTTTTTGTCAACTGCTTGGTTGACCAGTTGTCTAAAGGTTAGAGGTTAAAGGTAATAAAGTAATATAGTGAGTGATTGATGCTTAGTGAGTTCAGTTTAGTCTTAAATAAGAGATAATGATTGTTTCATATGGTGTGCTCAGCAACTAGGAGGAGTTAAGCATGGTTTATAATTGGGTGTTACTTCAGCATCTGCAGAGAGAGTTTTCTCTCCAAGCTCCAGCGTGTGCTTGTATTAGTTTATAATAAAATGTTCATTGTAAGAAGACAGTTGACTCTTAGATGTATTACAACTTCTCAAGACCAGAGTATTTTCCACCACAGAAGACATGTAGAACCTAGAGCGTGTTAGAAGACATGTAGAACGTAGACCGTATAAGAAGACATGTACAACCTAGAGCGTGTTAGAAGACATGTAGAACGTATAGCGAGGTGGAAGACATGTGGAACGTAGAGCGAGTTAGAAGACATGTAGAACGGAGAGCGTGTTAGAAGACATGTAGAACTTAGAGTGAGTTAGAAGACATGTAGCACCTAAAGTGAGTTAGATGACATGTAGAACCTAGAGCGAGTTAGAACACATGTAGAACCTAGAGCTTGTGAGAAGACATGTAGTACCTAGAGTGTTTTAGAAAACATGTAGAACCTAGAGCGTCTTAGTAGACATCTAGAACCTAAACCGTGTTAGAAGACATGTAGAACCGAAAGCATGCTAGAAGACATATAGAACCTCGAGCGTGTTTGAAGACATGTATAACCTAAAGCGAGTTAGAATTCATGTAGAACCTAGAGCGTGTTAGGAGACATGTAGAACCTGAAGTCTGTTAGAAAACATGTAGAACCTAGAGCGTGTTAGAAGATATGTAGAACGTAGAGCATGTTAAAAGACATGTAGAACCTAGAGCGTGTTAGAAGACATGAAGAACCTAGAGCGTGTTAGAAGACATGTCGAACCTAGAGCGTGTTAGAAGACATGTAGAACCTAGAGCGAGTAAGAAGACATGTTGGACCTAGAGCGTATTAGAAGACATGTATAACCTAAAGCGTGTTAGAAGACATGTAGAAAGTAGAGCGTGTTAGAAGACATGTAGAACCTAAAGAGTTTTACAACACATGTAGAACCTAGAGCGTGTGAGAAGACATGTAGAACCTAGAGTGTTTTAGAAGTCATTTAGAACGTAGAGCGTGTTAAAAGACATGTAGAACCTAGAGCGTGTTAGAAGACATGTCGAACAGAAGGCTCGTTAGAAGACATGTAGAACCTAGGGCGTGTTAGAAGACATCTAGAACCTAGAGCGTGTTAGAAGACATGTCCAAAAGAAAGCATGTTAGAAGACATGTAGCACCTAAAGTGAGTTAGATGACATGTAGAACCTAGAGCGTGTTAGAAGACATGTAGAACCTAAAGCGAGTTAGAAGACATGTAGAACCTATAGCGTGTTAGAAGACATGTAGAACCTAAAGCGAGTTAGAAGACATGTAGAACCTATAGCGTTTTAGAAGACATGTAGAACCTAAAGCGTGTTAGAAAACATTTAGAACGTACAGCGTGTTAGAAGACATGTAGAACGCAGAGCGAGTAAGATGACATGTAGAACGTAGAGCGTATTAGAAGACATGTAGAATGTGCAGTGCGGTCGAAGACATGTTGAACCTTAAACGTGTTAGAAGACATGTACAACGTAGAGCGAGGTGGAAGATATGTAAAACCTAGAGCGTGTTAGAAGAGATGTATAACATAGAGCGTGTTAGAAAATATGTAGAACCTAGAGCGTGTTAGAATAGATGTAGAACGTAGAGCGAGTTAGAAGACATGTAGAACGCAGAGCGAGTAAGATGACATGTAGAACGTAGAGCGTATTAGAAGACATGTAGAATGTGCAGTGCGGTCGAAGACATGTTGAACCTTAAACGTGTTAGAAGACATGTACAACGTAGAGCGAGGTGGAAGATATGTAAAACCTAGAGCGTGTTAGAAGAGATGTATAACATAGAGCGTGTTAGAAAATATGTAGAACCTAGAGCGTGTTAGAATAGATGTAGAACGTAGAGCGAGTTAGAAGACATGTAGAACGTAGAGCGTGTTAGAAGACATTTAGATCCTAGAGCGTGTTCGAAGAGATTGACAACGTAGATTGTGTTCGAAGACATGTAGAACCTAGACTGTGTTAGAAAACATGTAGAACGTAGAGCGAGGTGGAAGACATGTAGAACCTAGAGCGTGTTAGAAGACATTTAGAACCTAGAGCGTGTTCGAAGAGATTGAGAACGTAGATTGTGTTCGAAGACATGTAGAACCTAGACTGTGTTAGAAAACATGTAGAACGTAGAGCGAGGTGGAAGACATGTAGAACGTAGAGCGAGTTACAAGACATGTATAATCTAGAGTGTGTTAGAAGACATGTAGAACCTAGAGTATTTTAGAAGACATGTGGAACCTACAGCGTTTTAGAAGACATGTAGAACCTAAAGCGTGTTTGATAACATGTAGAACGTAGAGCGTGTTAGAAGAAATGTAGAACGTAGAGCGAGTTACATGACATGAAAAACGTAGAGCGTGTTAGAAGAAATTTAGAATGTGCAGCGGGGTGGAAGACATATTGAACCTATTGCGTGTTTGAAGACATGTAGAACGTAGAGCGAGGTGGAAGATATGTAGAACCTAGAGCGTTTGAGAAGACATGTAGAACGTAGAGCGAGGTGGAAGACATGTAGAACCTAGAGCATTTTAGAAGACATGTAGAACCTAAAGTTTGTTAGAAAACATTTAGAGCGTAGAGTGTGTTAGAAGACATGTACAACCTAGAGCGTGTTAGAAGACATGTAGAACCTAAAGCGTTTTAGAAGACATGTAGAACCTAGAGCGTGTTAGAAGACATGTCATACCTAGAGTGTGTTAGAAGACATGTAGAACTTGAAGCGTGTTAGAAGACATGTAGAACCTAAAGCGAGTTAGAAGACATGTAGAACCTAGAGCGTTTTAGAAGTCATGGAGAGCCTAGAGCGTTTTAGAAGACATGTAGAACCTAAAGTGTGTTAGAAAACATTTAGAGCGTACAGCGTGTTAGAAGACATGTAGAACCTAAAGTGAGTTAGAACACATGTAGAACCTTGAGCGTTATAGAAGAGATGTATAACATAGAGCGTGTTAGAAAACATGTAGAACCTAGAGCGTGTTAGAATAGATGTAGAACGTAGAGCGAGTTAGAAGACATGTAGAACGTAGAGCGAGTTAGAAGACATGTAGAACCTCGAACGTGTTAGAAGACATGTAGAACGTAGACCGTATAAGAAGACATGTACAACCTAGAGCGTGTTAGAAGACATGTAGAACGTATAGCGAGGGGGAAGACATGTAGAACGTAGAGCGAGTTAGAAGACATGGAGAACGTCGAGCGAGTTAGAAAACATGTAGAATCTAGAGTGTGTTAGAAGACATGTAGAACGTAGACCGTATAAGAAGACATGTAGAACCTAGAGGGTGTTAGAAGACATGTAGAACGTATAGCGAGGGGGAAGACATGTAGAACGTAGAGCGAGTTAGAAGACATGGAGAACGTCGAGCGAGTTAGAAAACATGTAGAATCTAGAGTGTGTTAGAAGACATGTAGAACGTAGACCGTATAAGAAGACATGCAGAACCTAGAGGGTGTTAGAAGACATGTAGAACATATAGCGAGGTGGAAGACATGAGGAACGGAGAGCGTGTTAGAAGACATGTAGAACTTAGAGTGAGTTAGAAGACATGTAGAACCTAGAGCGTGATAGAAGACATGTCCATCAGAAAGTGTGTTAGAAGACATGTAGCACCTAAAGTGAGTTAGATGACATGTAGAACCTAGAGCGAGTTAGAACACATGTAGAACCTAGAGCTTGTGAGAAGACATGTAGAACCTAGAGTGTTTTAGAAAACATGTAGAACCTAGAGCGTTTTAGTAGACATCTAGAACCTAAACCGTGTTAGAAGACATGTAGAACCGAAAGCATGCTAGAAGACATATAGAACCTCGAGCGTGTTAGAAGACATGTATAACCTAAAGCGAGTTAGAATTCATGTAGAACCTACAGCGTGTTAGAAGACATGTAGAACGGAGAGTGTGTTAGAAGACATGTGGAACTTAGAGCGAGTTAGAAGACATGTAGAACGCAGAGCATGTTAGAAGACATGTAGAGCGTGTTAGAAGACATGTCGTACCTAGAGCGTGTTAGAAGACATGTAGAACCTAGAGTGTGTTAGAAGACATGTAGAACCTGGAGCATTTTAGAAGACATGTAGAAACTAGAGCGTTTTAGAAGACATGTAGAACCTAAAGCCTGTCAGAAAACATGTAGAACGTAGAGCGTGTTAGAAGAAATGTAGAACGTAGAGTGAGTTAGAAGTCATTTAGAACGTAGAGCGAGGTGGAAGATATGTAGAACCTGGAGTGTTTTAGAAGACATGTAGAACGTAGAGCGAGGTGGAAAACATGTAGAACCTAGAGCATTTGAGAAGACATATAGAACCTAGAGCGTTTTAGAAGACATGTAGAACCTAAAGCGTGTTAGAAAACATGTAGAACCTAAAGTGAGTTAGAAGAAATGTAAAACCTAGAGCGTTTTAGAAGACATGTAGAACGCAGAGCGAGTTGGAAGACATGTAGAACCTAAAGTGAGTTAGAAGACATGTAGAACGTCGAGCGTGATAGAAGACATGTAGAACCTAAACGTGTTAGTACACATGTAGAACCTGGAGCGAAGTGGAGGACATATAGAACCTGGAGCAAGGTAGAGGACATGTAGAACACGGAGCGTGTTAGAAGACATGTAGAACCTAGAGCGTGTTAGAAGACATGTATAACCTAAAGCGTTTTAGAAGACATGTGGAACGTAGAGCGTTTTAGAAAACATCTAGAACCTAAACCGTGTTATAAGACATGTAGAACCGAAAGCGTGTTAGAAGACATATAGAACCTAGAGCGTGTTAGAAGACATGTAGAACCTAAAGCGAGTTAGAATTCATGTAGAACCTAGGGAGTGTTAGAAGACATGTAGAACCTAGAGCAAGTTAGAAGACATGTAGAATGTAGACCATGTAAGAAGACATGTAGAACCTAGAGCGTGTTAGAAGACATGTAGCGAGGTGTAGGACATATAGAACACGTAGCGAGGTGGAGGACATGTAGAACACGGAGCGAGGTGGAGGACATGTAGGACCCTGAGCGAGGTGGAGGACATGTAGAACCCGGAGCGTGTTAGAAGACATGTAGAATCTTGAGCGTGTTAGAAGACATGTAGAACCCGGAGTGTGGTGGAGGACATATAGAACACGGAGCGATGTGGAGGACATGTAGAACACAGAGCATGTTAGAAGACATGGAGAACACGGAGCGAGGTGGAGGACATGTAGAACACGGAGCGAGGTGGAGGACATGTAGAACACGGAGCGAGGTGGAGGACATGTCCTCCACTTCGCTCCGTGCTCTACATGTAGAACCCGGAGCGTGTTAGAAGACATGTAGAATCTTGAGCGTGTTAGAAGACATGTAGAACCCGGAGCGTGGTGGAGGACATGTAGCACACGGAGCGAGGTGGAGGACATATAGAACACGGAGCGAGGTGGAGGACATGTAGCACACGGAGCGAGGTGGAGGACATATAGAACACGGAGCGAGGTGGAGGACATGTAGAACACGGAGCGAGGTGTAGGATATGCAGAACACGGAGCGAGGTTGGGGGACAGGTAGAACCCGGAGCGAGGTGGAGGACATGTAGAACACATAGCGTGTTAGAAGACATGGAGAACACGGAGCGAGGTGGAGGACATGTAGAACACGGAGCGAGGTGGAGGACATGTAGAGCACGGAGCGAGGTGGAGGACATGTAGAACCCGGAGCGTGTTAGAAGACATGTACAATCTTGAGCCTTTTAGAAGACATGTAGAACCCGGAGCACGGTGGAGGACATATAGAACACAGAGTGTGTTAGAAGACATGTTGAACCTCGAGCATGTTAGAAGACATGTAGAAGACGGAGCGAGGTGGAGGACATATAGAACACGGAGCGAGGTGGAGGACATGTAGAGCACAGAGCGTGTTAGAAGACATGTAGTACCTAGAGCGTGTTAGAAGACATGTAGAACCTAGAGCATGTTAGAAGACATGTTGAACACGGAACGAGGTGGAGGGCATGTAGAACATGGAGCGAGGTTGGGGGACAGGTAGAACCCGGAGCGAGGTGGAGGACATGTAGAACACATAGCGTGTTAGAAGACATGGAGAACACGGAGCGAGGTGGAGGACATGTAGAACACGGAGCGAGGTGGAGGACATGTAGAGCACGGAGCGAGGTGGAGGACATGTAGAACCCGGAGCGTGTTAGAAGACATGTACAATCTTGAGCCTTTTAGAAGACATGTAGAACCCGGAGCAAGGTGGAGGACATATAGAACACAGAGTGTGTTAGAAGACATGTTGAACCTCGAGCATGTTAGAAGACATGTAGAAGACGGAGCGAGGTGGAGGACATATAGAACACGGAGCGAGGTGGAGGACATGTAGAACACGTAGCGAGGTGGAGGACATGTAGAGCACAGAGCGTGTTAGAAGACATGTAGTACCTAGAGCGTGTTAGAAGACATGTAGAACCTAGAGCATGTTAGAAGACATGTTGAACACGGAACGAGGTGGAGGGCATGTAGAACATGGAGCGAGGTTGAGGACATGTAGAACACGGAGCGAGGTGGAGGACATGTAGAACCTGGAGCAAGGTAGAGGACATGTAGAACACGGAGCGTGTTAGAAGACATGTAGAACCTAGAGCGTGTTAGAAGACATGTAGAACCTAAAGCGTTTTAGAAGACATGTAGAACGTAGAGCGTTTTAGAAAACATCTAGAACCTAAACCGTGTTATAAGACATGTAGAACCGAAAGCGTGTTAGAAGACATATGGAACCTAGAGCGTGTTAGAAGACATGTAGAACCTAAAGCGAGTTAGAATTCATGTAGAACCTAGGGAGTGTTAGAAGACATGTAGAACCTAGAGCATGTTAGAAGACATGTAGAATGTAGACCATGTAAGAAGACATGTAGAACCTAGAGCGTGTTAGAAGACATGTAGCGAGGTGTAGGACATATAGAACACGTAGCGACGTGGAGGACATGTAGAACACGGAGCGAGGTGGAGGACATGTAGGACCCTGAGCGAGGTGGAGGACATGTAGAACCCGGAGCGTGTTAGAAGACATGTAGAATCTTGAGCGTGTTAGAAGACATGTAGAACCCGGAGCGTGGTGGAGGACATATAGAACACGGAGCGAGGTGGAGGACATGTAGAACACAGAGCATGTTAGAAGACATGGAGAACACGGAGCAAGGTGGAGGACATGTAGAACACGGAGCGAGGTGGAGGACATGTCCTCCACTTCGCTCCGTGCTCTACATGTAGAACCCGGAGCGTGTAAGAAGACATGTAGAATCTTGAGCGTGTTAGAAGACATGTAGAATCTTGAGCCTTTTAGAAGACATGTAGAACCCGGAGCGTGTTAGAAGACATGTACAATCTTGAGCCTTTTAGAAGACATGTAGAACCCGGAGCAAGGTGGAGGACATATAGAACAGGGAGCGAGGTGGAGGACATATAGAACACAGAGTGTGTTAGAAGACATGTTGAACCTCGAGCATGTTAGAAGACATGTAGAAGACGGAGGGAGGTGGAGGACATATAGAACACGGAGCGAGGTGGAGGACATGTAGAACACGGAGCGAGGTGGAGGACATGTAGAACACGGAGCGAGGTGGAGGACATGTAGAACACAGAGCGTGTTAGAAGACATGTAGTACCTAGAGCGTGTTAGAAGACATGTAGAACCTAGAGCATGTTAGAAGACATGTTGAACACGGAACGAGGTGGAGGGCATGTAGAACATGGAGCGAGGTTGAGGACATGTAGAACACGGAGCGAGGTCGAGGACATGTAGAACACGGAGCGAGGTGGAGGACATGTAGAACACGGAGCGAGGTGGAGGACATGTAGAACACAGAGTGTGTTAGAAGACATGTAAAACCTAGAGCGTGTTAAAAGACATGTAGAACACGGAGCGAGGTGGAAGACATGTAGAACCTAAAGTGATTTAGAAGACATGTAGAACCTAAAGCGTGTGAGAAGACATGTAGAACGTAGAGCGTGTTAGAAGACATGTAGAACATAGAGCGTGTAAGAAGACATGTCGGACCTAGAGCGTTTTAGAAGACATCTAGAACCTAAACGTGTTAGAACACATGTAGAACCTGGAGCGAGGTGGAGGACATATAGAACCTGGAGCACTGGATTGACTGGATAAAAATATTATACAACAACCCAAATGCATGTGTGAAGACTAATGACAAAACTTCTCCAAACTTCTGCTTACAGAGAGGCACCAGACAGGGCTGCCCACTTTCTCCATCACTCTTTGCCATTTCTATCGAACCCCTGGCAGCTGCCATAAGACAGAACCCAGAAATCAAAGGAATTCAAGCTAAAAATATTGAACATAAAATTCGTCTTTACGCAGATGACATTTTACTTTTCCTTAACAACTCACAAACAACACTTTCTCAAACAATCACACTAATTAATACATTCTCTTCAATATCAGACTATTCTATTAACTGGTTAAAGACTACAGCAATGCCCATTAACTGTGACTTTAAAAGCATATCGAATACCACTATGCAGTCAGGAAATATTAGTTATTTAGGTATAATAATCTCTCCCAGACTAACCGAACTAATAAAGTTAAATCATGATCAGTTAATAAAAACAGTGGAGGATGACCTCTCAAGGTGGAACCGCTTGCCCATATCACTTATGGGGAGGGTTTCCACTGTTAAAATGATGGTTTTACCAAAAGTTAATTACCTTTTCTCAATGGTTCCCATCAGACCATCCTCCACTTGGTTTAAATCACTAGACTCCCACATATCCAGATTTCTCTGGAAAAACAAGCCATCCCGCATTAGTCTAAAAACTTTACAACAGACCAAAGACAGAGGTGGGTTGGACCTGCCATATTTTAATCAATATTTCTTATGTAATAGGCTGCAGTGCATCTCCAAGTGGCTTAATCCAAGTTCTTTGGATGAGCCATGGCTGGATGTTGAGCAAGCATTGTGTGAGGATTTAGTCATCTCTGATTTACCATTCATCAGCTCAACTGTCAAGTCATATAAGTGTTTTAAAAGCATTAACATCAGCTCCAGTTTAACGGCTTGGTGGGAATTCCTGAAAGTAACCAAGTCTGCGCTTATTCCATGTAAGCTCACACCCATCTGGAACAATCCTGACTTCCTGCAAAACAAAAAGATGATAAACTTCCCTCAGTGGAAGAATAAAGGAGTAAAGCAGTTAGAACATATAGTAGAAAATGGAAACTTTCTGCCATTTGATGCAATTTCTTCACGGTATGAATTCAGCAGCACCAAATTCTTAGAATACCACCAACTTAAATCTATCATAAGTAAGAAATACACCACTGATCAACTAAACTTACAGTTACCTATCAGGGTTGCAGAATTCCTAAATCTTAAGGCCCTGAAGCTACTATCCAAAATATACAGATTACTATTGAAGCTAGAAGATTCCATCTCTCTCCCAACTTCTAAATGGGAAGCAGACTTATCCAGTAACTTCAATCAAAATGAATGGTCACAAATCTGCTTAAACACATTCAAAATGACTAAGAATTCAAGCATGCAATTAATACAATTCAAAATTCTACACAGAACTCATTATACGGGACACAGGATGTTCAGGATGGGTCTGTTACACTCACATATCTGTCCACACTGTACTGACAACATGATTGACAGCTACTACCATGCCTTATGGTCTTGTCCACCTGTCCAGAGATTCTGGCTCCAGGTATGTAAAGATCTGTCAGACTGGTTTAAATGTAATATCCCTGCAAACCCCAAACTGGGCCTCTTGAGTCACTTAGGTGAAAATAACAGGGTTTAATTTAGCAAAACCAATCCTCAGCAGCCTGTGCATTGCAAAGAAAACTATCCTTGTGAACTGGAAAAGCAAACAGAATCTGTGTATCCAGCAGTTTAGAAATCTGTTATTAGATTACATCAGCATGGAAATGATGTCTGCCTCCTCAAAGGATCAGTCAGTTGGATTTCACTCTCTCTGGTCTCCTGTGATCAGCTCCATCACTTAGTGTAGGGGGGAGAGTGTGACCTCATCCTGCTCGGGGCTGGGGACTGGCTGGGTGGCTCAGGTGGCTGTGGGTCTGGGGTGGACCCCTGGACGGGGATCTTGGCTGCTTCATTACTGGGGGGGCTAGGTTTCCAGACCTGGCGGGAGGCCTTGGGTTGATCAATGGTTGGAGTTGCCTTTTGGCGGGGGGGCGAGGTCGCTGGCGGGGGCTGGATCGGCGGGTATTGGCTCCGTGACGGGTGGCCGTGCCGCTGTGGGGGGGGGGCGGGGTGCGGGTCCTGGGCTCCGGTGCCCGGGGCTGTCCCCTGCTTCTCGGGGATGGGGGGGTCGGCCCTGCCGTGGGGGGGTTGGGCTGACCTGGACCTGCCACTGCAGCGGGGGCGGGTCCGTGCCCTGGTGCCCGGCAGAGGGGCCCGGGCCCAAGATAGTTGAGGATGGGGGGGTGCCTGTGTATATATGGGGTGTGTATGGAGGAGTGTAGTGGTACATGAATGTATGGGGGGTGAGGGGTGCGTGTATGTGGGAGTGTGTTGAGGCATGTATGTGTGGGGGTGTATGTATGAGGGAGTGCGGGGGTGTATATGCGGGGTGTGTATAGAGGATTGTAGCGGTACATGAAGGTATAGGGGGTGAGGGGTGTGTGTATGGGGGAGTGTGTGAGGGGTGTTGGGGTGGAGGTTTAGGGGACTGTGATAGTACATGAGTGTGTGGGGTGTAGGAAGTGTGTGGTGATTTATATGTGGGGGGTTTATGGGGAGTGTAGTGGAGCATGAGTTTGTGGGGGGTAGGGTTGTGTGTAAGGGGGAGTGTGTTAGGGCATGTAGGTGTGGGGGTGGAGGTTTTGGGGAGTGTGATAGTACATGATTGTGTGGGGGGTAGGGTTGTGTGTAAGGGGGAGTGTGTTAGGGCATGTAGGTGTGGGGGTGGAGGTTTTGGGGAGTGTGATAGTACATGATTGTGTGGGGGGTTGGGGTTGTGAATGAGGGAGTGGGTGTGTGTGTGTGTGTGTGTGTGTGTGGGAAGGGGTAAGGGCTTGTGTGTGGATAATCTGGTGTTAAATGCATGGGAGATAGGGGTGTGTATATAGAGGAGTGTTGAGATGCATGTGTATGGGGGGAAGTGGCCCGTGTGTAGGGGGGAGTGGGGGGGTGCATGTGTATGTAGGTGTATAGGGGGGT
Source organism: Telmatherina bonti (assembly GCF_933228915.1). Lineage (NCBI taxonomy): Eukaryota > Metazoa > Chordata > Actinopteri > Atheriniformes > Telmatherinidae > Telmatherina > Telmatherina bonti. Next base: position 3,375,871 of record NC_136623.1, on the reverse strand, counting down.
GAAGGGTCATGATTATGAAGGGGGTAGGACTTCAGTGAGAGAAGTGGGGAGTTGTAGTGGTTTGTTCTAGGGTAGGTAGAATGAGAAGGGGTGTTTTGTGATGGGCAGGGAGGTGAGTGGGATGTAGGGTTTTGGAGGTGGACTAAACTTTTGGCTGTGTATCTGTTAGAATGGATGTGTATGTGTATAGATGTATGTGTGGGTCTGTAGGTGTGTGTGTGTGTGTAGATGTGTGTGTAGGTGTGTGTGTGTGTAGATGTGTGGGTCTGTAGGTGTGTGTGTGTGTGTGTAGATGTGTGTGTATACCAGGCTGATGGTGAGGGGGTGTGAATGTGTTGGTGTGTAAAGGAGAAGGGAATGCAACGTGTCTCTGGGTGGGGGCGTCTCCTGGGGGTGTGGGGGCGGTGGGCCCTCCTTCTCCCGCCCCTCCTCTTCCTGCCCCCCCCCCCACTTTTGCATGTGGTTTGTTGGTGCCTTCTGGGGCCGGTGGCGGCTCCTTTATTGGGGTTGCTGAGGGCCCTGGTTGTTGGGGCAGCTGCCCTTGGCCTGTCCTGGCCTTCGGGGGCCCTGGGAATGGGGGACGTGCCTCGTGCCGCAGGTGGCTCATCTTCTTGAGGGAGGGGCGCTTCCCTCGGGACCTAAATCCCCGGACCCCCCTCCTTCCCTTCTTCCAGCACACACAGGCAGGGCGTTGGGAGGTGGACACGTTGATCTGGATGGTGAGAGAGGCCATCAAGGTGGTCTCCATCGCTGCACCCAGCATCGGTTCACCTCCCAGTTTTAATTACACTTAGTCAACATAACACAAAAAACACACACTGACAACACATGGACATGTTTTGGGGGGCGGGCCATGCAGTGTGCGGTGGGCGGGGCTGCTTTGGTGGTCCCGCTCCCAACATGATGTGGTTACTTCTTCCCAATTTTAATTGCAAACAACACACACTTCACAATCATTCATAAGCTGGGAGGGAGGGGGTGACAATGGGGTCCTGCCACGCCCCTCTTTCTGGGGCTGTGCCGGGGGGGTTTGGGCGGGGGAGTGGTGCTGTTCAGGGGGCCTGGGTCTGGGCTGGCCTGGCGGGGGTGGGACTGCTGCTGGCCCTGGGTGGTGCTGGATCGGCTGCATGTGTGGAGTGGTGGGGGGGGCATTGACAGGGGTGGGGGGTAGTTGTGGGGCCCTGATCGGGGCCCTCCTATCCCCTGCTCCCCCGGGGGTATCTCACAGGGGACACGTTGGGAAAGAAAGGTGAGGGCGTGCATGAGCCGATGGATGAAGTGGTGAATGAATGTTAGGGTAGAGGGGGGGGGGGGGGGATCAGGGTGAAAGAATTTAGGAAAGTGGATGGCCGCTGGGATAGGAGGAAGGGGGGGTGTATGCAGATGGGTGGGGGTGTGTATGTGGGGTTATGTTGGTGGTACAGGGAAGTGATGGGGTGGGTGTACAATGAGGACTGTGAATGTGGATAGAGGGGTGTAGGGAGGTGTGTGTGTGTGTGTAGAGTGGGGTATATGTGTGGTATATATAGAAGACATGTAGAACCCCGAGCGAGGTGGAAGACATGTAGAACACGGAGCGTGTTAGAAGACATGTAGAACACGGAGCGAGGTGGAAGACATGTAGAACACGGAGCGAGGTGGAGGACATGTAGAACACGGAGCGAGGTGGAGGACATGTAGAACATGGAGCGGGGTGGAGGACATGTAGAAACCAGAGCGAGGTGGAGGACATGTAGAACCCGGAGCGAGGTGGAGGACATGTAGAACACGGAGCGAGATGGAGGACATGTAGAACACAGAGCGTGTTAGAAGACATGTAGAACCTAAAGCGTTTTAGAAGACATGTAGAACGTAGAGCGTTTTAGAAAACATCTAGAACCTAAACCGTGTTAAAAGACATGTAGAACCGAAAGCGTGTTAGAAGACATGTAGAACCTAAAGCGAGTTAGAATTCATGTAGAACCTAGAGCATGTTAGAAGACATGTAGAATGTAGACCGTGTAAGAAGACATGTAGAACCTAGAGCGTGTTAGAAGACATGTAGAACGTAGAGCGAGTTAGAAAACATGTAGAACGTAGAGCGTGTTAGAAGACATGTGGAACATAGAGCGTTTTAGAAGACATGTAGACCACGGAGGGAGGTGGAGGACATGTAGTACACGGAGCGAGGTGGAGGACATGTAGAACACGGAGCGAGGTGGAGGACATGTAGAACACGTAGCGAGGTGGAGGACATGTAGAACACAGAGCGTGTTAGAAGACATGTAGTACCTAGAGCGTTTTAGAAGACATGTAGAACCCGGAGCGTGTTAGAAGACATGTAGAATCTTGAGCGTGTTAGAAGACATGTAGAACACGGAGCGTGGTGGAGGACATGTAGAACACGTAGCGAGGTGGAGGACATGTAGAACACAGAGCGTGTTAGAAGACATGTAGTACCTAGAGCGTTTTAGAAGACATGTAGAACCTAGAGCGTGTTAGAAGACATGTTGAACACGGAACGAGGTGGAGGGCATGTAGAACACAGAGCGAGGTTGAGGACATGTAGAACACGGAGCGAGGTGGAGGACATGTAGAACCTAGAGCGTGTTAAAAGACATGTAGAACACGGAGCGAGGTGCAAGACATGTAGAACCTAAAGTGATTTAGAAGACATGTAGAACTTAAAGCGTGTGAGAAGACATGTAGAACCTAGAGCGTGATAGAAGAGATGTAGAACGTAGAGCGAGTTAGAAGACATGTTGAACGTAGAGCGTGTTAGAAGACATGTAGAACATAGAGCGTGTAAGAAGACATGTCGGACCTAGAGCGTTTTAGAAGACATCTAGAAGCTAAACGTGTTAGAACACATGTAGAACCTGGAGATAGGTGGAGGACATGTAGAACCCGGAGCGAGGTGGAGGACATGTAGAACACAGAGCGTGTTAGAAGACATGTGGAACGTAGAGCGTTTTAGAAAACATCTAGAACCTAAACCGTGTTAGAAGACATGTAGAACCGAAAGCGTGTTAGTAGACATATAGAACCTAAAGCGTGTTAGAAGACATGTAGAACCTAAAGCGAGTTAGAATTCATGTAGAACCTAGGGAGTGTTAGAAGACATGTAGAACCTAAAGCGTGTTAGAAGACATGTAGAACCTAAAGCGTGTTAGAAGACATGTAGAACCTAGAGCATGTTAGAAGACATGTAGAATGTAGACCGTGTAAGATGACATGTAGAACCTAGAGCGTGTTAGAAGACATGTAGAACGTATAGCGATGTCGAAGACATGTAGAACGTACAACGAGTTAGAAGACATGTAGAACGTAGAGCGAGTTAGAAAACATGTTGAACGTAGAGCGTGTTAGAAGACATGTGGAACATAGATCGTGTAAGAAGACATGTCGGACCTAGAGCGTATTAGAAGACATGTAGACCACGGAGCCAGTTGGAAGACATGTAGAACACGGAGCGAGGTGGAGGACATAAAGAACACGGAGCGAGGTGGAGGACATGTAGAACACAGAGCGAGGTGGAGGACATGTAGAACACGGTGTGAAGTGGAGGACATGTAGAACACGGAGCGAGCTGGAAGACATGTAGAACACGGAGCGAGGTGGAGGACATGTAGAACACAGTCTGAAGTGGAGGACATGTAGAACACGGAGCGAGGTGGAAGACATGTAGAACACGGAGCGTGTTAGAAGACATGTAGAACACGGAGCGAGATGGAAGACATATAGAACACGGTGTGAAGTGGAGGACATGTAGAACACGGAGCGAGGTGAAAGACATGTAGAACACGGAGCGAGGTGGTGGACATGTAGAACACGGAGCGAGGTGGAGGAAGTGTAGAACACCGAGCGAGATGGAGGACATGTAGAACACAGAGCGTGTTAGAAGACATTTAGTACCTAGAGCGAGATAGAAGACATGTTGAACATGGAGCGAGTTGGAGGACATGTAGAACACGGAGCGTGTTAGAAGACATTTAGTACCTAGAGCGAGATAGAAGACATGTTGAACATGGAGCGAGTTGGAGGACATGTAGAACCCAGAGCGAGGTGGAGGACATGTAGAACACGGAGAGAGGTGGAGGACATGTAGAAAAAGGAGCGTGTTGGAAGACATGTAGAACCTAGAGCATGTTAGAAGACATGTAGCGAGGTGTAGGACATATAGAACACGTAGCGAGGTGGAGGACATGTAGAACACAGAGCGTGTTAGAAGACATGTGGAACGTAGAGCGTTTTAGAAAACATCTAGAACCTAAACCGTGTTAGAAGACATGTAGAACCGAAAGCGTGTTAGTAGACATATAGAACCTAAAGCGTGTTAGAAGACATGTAGAACCTAAAGCGAGTTAGAATTCATGTAGAACCTAGGGAGTGTTAGAAGACATGTAGAACCTAAAGCGTGTTAGAAGACATGTAGAACCTAGAGCATGTTAGAAGACATGTAGAATGTAGACCGTGTAAGATGACATGTAGAACCTAGAGCGTGTTAGAAGACATGTAGAACGTATAGCGATGTCGAAGACATGTAGAACGTACAACGAGTTAGAAGACATGTAGAACGTAGAGCGAGTTAGAAAACATGTTGAACGTAGAGCGTGTTAGAAGACATGTGGAACATAGATCGTGTAAGAAGACATGTCGGACCTAGAGCGTATTAGAAGACATGTAGACCACGGAGCCAGTTGGAAGACATGTAGAACACGGAGCGAGGTGGAGGACATAAAGAACACGGAGCGAGGTGGAGGACATGTAGAACACAGAGCGAGGTGGAGGACATGTAGAACACGGTGTGAAGTGGAGGACATGTAGAACACGGAGCGAGCTGGAAGACATGTAGAACACGGAGCGAGGTGGAGGACATGTAGAACACAGTCTGAAGTGGAGGACATGTAGAACACGGAGCGAGGTGGAAGACATGTAGAACACGGAGCGTGTTAGAAGACATGTAGAACACGGAGCGAGATGGAAGACATATAGAACACGGTGTGAAGTGGAGGACATGTAGAACACGGAGCGAGGTGAAAGACATGTAGAACACGGAGCGAGGTGGTGGACATGTAGAACACGGAGCGAGGTGGAGGAAGTGTAGAACACCGAGCGAGATGGAGGACATGTAGAACACAGAGCGTGTTAGAAGACATTTAGTACCTAGAGCGAGATAGAAGACATGTTGAACATGGAGCGAGTTGGAGGACATGTAGAACACGGAGCGTGTTAGAAGACATTTAGTACCTAGAGCGAGATAGAAGACATGTTGAACATGGAGCGAGTTGGAGGACATGTAGAACCCAGAGCGAGGTGGAGGACATGTAGAACACGGAGAGAGGTGGAGGACATGTAGAAAAAGGAGCGTGTTGGAAGACATGTAGAACCTAGAGCATGTTAGAAGACATGTAGCGAGGTGTAGGACATATAGAACACGTAGCGAGGTGGAGGACATGTAGAACACGGAGCGAGGTGGAGGACATGTAGAGCACGGAGCGAGGTGGAGGACATGTAGAACACAGAGTGTGTTAGAAGACATATAGAACCTAGAGCGTGTTTAGAACACATGTAGAACACGGAGCGAGGTGGAGGACATATAGAACACGGAGCGGGGTGAAGGACATGTAGAACACGGAGCGAGGTGGAGGACATGTAGAACACGGAGCGAGGTGGAGGACATATAGAACACGGAGCGAGGTGGAGGACATGTAGAACCCGGAGCGTGTTAGAAGACATGTAGAATCTTGAGCGTGTTAGATGACATGTAGAACCCCGAGCGAGGTGGAAGACATGTAGAACACGGAGCGTGTTAGAAGACATGTAGAACACGGAGCGAGGTGGAAGACATGTAGAACACGGAGCGAGGTGGTGGACATGTAGAACACGGAGCGAGGTGGAGGACATGTAGAACACGGAGCGAGGTGGAGGACATGTAGAACACGGAGCGAGGTGGAGGACATGTAGAACACGGAGCGAGGTGGAGGACATGTAGAACACGGAGAGAGGTGGAGGACATAAAGAACAAGGAGCGAGGTGGAGGACATGTAGAACACAGAGCGTGTTAGAAGACATGTAGAACCTAGAGCGTGTTAGAAGACATCTAGAACCTAGAGCGTGTTAGAAGACATGTTGAACACGGAACGAGGTGGAGGACATGTAGAACACGGAGCTAGGTGGAGGTCTTGTAGAACACGGAGCGAGGTGGAGGACATGTAGAAAACAGAGTGTGTTAGAAGACATGTAAAACCTGGAGCGTGTTAAAAGACATGTAGAACACAGAGCGAGACGGAGGACATGTAGAACATGGAGCGAGGTGGAGGACATGTAGAACATGGAGCGAGGTGGAGGACATGTAGAACCCAGAGCGTGTTAGAAGACATGTAGAACCTAGAGCGTGTTAGAAGACATGTTGAACACGGAACGAGGTGGAGGGCATGTAGAACACGGAGCGAGCTTGAGGACATGTAGAACACGGAGCGAGGTGGAGGACATGTAGAAACCAGAGCGAGGTGGAGGACATGTAGAACCCGGAGCGAAGTGGAGGACATGTAGAACACGGAGCGAGGTGGAGGACATGTAGAACATGGAGCGGGGTGGAGGACATGTAGAAACCAGAGCGAGGTGGAGGACATGTAGAACCCGGAGCGAGGTGGAGGACATGTAGAACACGGAGCGAGATGGAGGACATGTAGAACACAGAGCGTGTTAGAAGACATGTAGAACACGGAGCGAGGTGGAGGACATGTAGAACACAGAGCGTGTTAGAAGACATGTAGAACACGGAGCGAGGTGGAGGACATGTAGAACACGGAGCGAAGTGGAGGACATGTAGAACACGGAACGAGGTGGAGGACATATAGAACATGGAGCGAGGTGGAGGACATGTAGAACCCGGAGCTTGTTAGAAGACATGTAGAATCTTGAGCGTGTTAGAAGACATGTAGAACCCGGAGCGTGGTGGAGGACATGTAGAACACAGAGCGTGTTAGAAGACATGGAGAACAAGGAGCGCGTTGGAAGACATGTAGAACACGGAGCGAGGTGGAGAACATGTAGAACACGGAGCGAGGTGGACGACATGTAGAGCACGGAGCGTGTTAGAAGACATGTAGAACCCGGAGCGTGGTGGAGGACATGTAGAACACAGAGCGTGTTAGAAGACATGGAGAACAAGGAGCGAGGTGGAGAACATGTAGAACACGGAGCGAGGTGGAGAACATGTAGAACACGGAGCGAGGTGGACGACATGTAGAGCACGGAGCGTGTTAGAAGACATGTAGAATCTTGAGCGTGTTAGAAGACATGTAGAACCCGGAGCGAGGTGGAGGACATGTAGAACACGGAGCGAGGTGGAGGACATGTAGAACACGGAGCGAGGTGGAGGACATGTAGAGCACGGAGCGACGTGGAGGACATGTAGAACCCGGAGCGTGTTAGAAGACATGTAGAATCTTGAGCGTGTTAGAAGACATGTAGAACACGGAGCGAGGTGGAGTACATGTAGAGCACGGAGCGACGAGGAGGACATGTAGAGCACGGAGCGAGGTGGAGGACATGTAGAACACGGAGCGAGGTGGAGGACATGTAGAGCACGGAGCGACGAGGAGGACATGTAGAGCACGGAGCGAGGTGGAGGACATGTAGAACCCGGAGCGTGTTAGAAGACATGTAGAATCTTGAGCGTGTTAGAAGACATGTAGAACCCGGAGCATGGTGGAGGACATATAGAACACGGAGCGAGGTGGAGGACATGTAGAACACAGAGCGAGTTAGAAGACATGGAGAACACGGAGCGAGGTGGAAGACATGTTGAACACGGAGCGAGGTGGAGGACATGTAGAACACGGAGCGTGTTAGAAGACATGTAGAATCTTGAGCGTGTTAGAAGACATGTAGAATCTTGAGTGTCTTAGAAGACATGTAGAACCCGGAGATTGGTGGAGGACATGTAGAACACAGAGCGTGTTAGAAGACCTGTAGAATCTTGAGGGTGTTAGAAGACATGTAGAACCCGGAGCGTGGTGGAGGACATATTGAACACGGTGCGAGGTGGAGGACATGTAGAACACGGAGCGAGGTGGAGCACATGTAGAACACGGAGCGAGGTGGAAGACATGTAGAACACAGAGCGTGGTTGAAGACATGTAGAATCTTGAGCGTGTTAAAAGACATCTAGAACCCGGAGCGTGGTGGAGGACATGTAGATCCCGGAGCGAGGTGGAGGACATGTAGAACACGGAGCGAGGTGGAGGACATATAGAACACGGAGCGAGGTGGAGGACATGTAGAACACAGAGCGTGTCAGAAGACATGGAGAACAAGGAGCGCGGTGGAAGACATGTAGAACACAGAGCGTGGTTGAAGACATGTAGAATCTTGAGCGTGTTAGAAGACATCTAGAACCCGGAGCGTGGTGGAGGACATGTAGAACCCGGAGCGAGGTGGAGGACATGTAGAACCCGGAGCGAGGTGGAGGACATATAGAACACGGAGCGAGGTGGAGGACATGTAGAACACAGAGCGTGTCAGAAGACATGGAGAACAAGGAGCGCGGTGGAAGACATGTAGAACACGGAGCGAGGTGGAGGACATGGAGACCACGGAGCGAGGTGGACGACATGTAGAGAACGGAGCGAGGTGGAGGACATGTAGAACCCGGAGCGTGTTAGAAGACATGGAGACCACGGAGCGAGGTGGACGACATGTAGAGCACGGAGCGAGGTGGAGGACATGTAGAACCCGGAGCGAGGTGGAGGACATGTAGAACCCGGAGCGTGTTAGAAGACATGGACACCACGGAGCGAGGTGGAAGACATGAAGAACACGGAGCGAGGTGGAGGACATGTAGAGCACGGAGCGAGGTGGAAGACATGAAGAACACGGAGCGAGGTGGAGGACATGTAGAACATGGAGCGTGTTAGAAGACATGTAGAATCTTGAGCGTGTTAGAAGACTTGTAGAACCCGGAGCGTGGTGGAGGACATATAGAACACGGAGCGAGGTGGAAGACATGTTGAACACGGAGCGAGGTGGAGGACATGTAGAACACAGAGCGTGTTAGAAGACATGGAGAACACGGAGCGAGGTGGAAGACATGTTGAACACGGAGCGAGGTGGAGGACATGTAGAACCCGGAGCGTGGTGGAAGACATGTAGAGCACGGAGCGCGGTGGAGGACATGTGGAACATGGAGCGAGGTGGAGGACATGAAGAACACGGAGCATGGTGGAGGACATATAGAACACGGAGCGAGGTGGAGGACATGTAGAACACAGAGCGTGTTAGAAGACATGGAGAACACGGAGCGAGGTGGAAGACATGTTGAACACGGAGCGAGGTGGAGGACATGTAGAACACGGAGCGTGTTAGAAGACATGTAGAATCTTGAGCGTGTTAGAAGACATGTAGAACCCGGAGCGTGGTGGAGGACATGGAGAACACGGAGCGAGGTGGAAGACATGTTGAACACGGAGCGAGGTGGAGGACATGTAGAGCACGGAGCGAGGTGGAGGACATGTAGAACCCGGAGCGTGTTAGAAGACATGTAGAATCTTGAGCGTGTTAGAAGACATGTAGAATCTTGAGTGTCTTAGAAGACATGTAGAACCCGGAGATTGGTGGAGGACATGTAGAACACAGAGCGTGTTAGAAGACCTGTAGAATCTTGAGGGTGTTAGAAGACATGTAGAACCCGGAGCGTGGTGGAGGACATATTGAACACGGTGCGAGGTGGAGGACATGTAGAACACGGAGCGAGGTGGAGCACATGTAGAACACGGAGCGAGGTGGAAGACATGTAGAACACAGAGCGTGGTTGAAGACATGTAGAATCTTGAGCGTGTTAGAAGACATCTAGAACCCGGAGCGTGGTGGAGGACATGTAGAACCCGGAGCGAGGTGGAGGACATGTAGAACACGGAGCGAGGTGGAGGACATATAGAACACGGAGCGAGGTGGAGGACATGTAGAACACAGAGCGTGTCAGAAGACATGGAGAACAAGGAGCGCGGTGGAAGACATGTAGAACACAGAGCGTGGTTGAAGACATGTAGAATCTTGAGCGTGTTAGAAGACATCTAGAACCCGGAGCGTGGTGGAGGACATGTAGAACCCGGAGCGAGGTGGAGGACATGTAGAACCCGGAGCGAGGTGGAGGACATGTAGAACACGGAGCGAGGTGGAGGACATATAGAACACGGAGCGAGGTGGAGGACATGTAGAACACAGAGCGTGTCAGAAGACATGGAGAACAAGGAGCGCGGTGGAAGACATGTAGAACACGGAGCGAGGTGGAGGACATGGAGACCACGGAGCGAGGTGGACGACATGTAGAGCACGGAGCGAGGTGGAGGACATGTAGAACCCGGAGCGTGTTAGAAGACATGGAGACCACGGAGCGAGGTGGACGACATGTAGAGCACGGAGCGAGGTGGAGGACATGTAGAACCCGGAGCGAGGTGGAGGACATGTAGAACCCGGAGCGTGTTAGAAGACATGGACACCACGGAGCGAGGTGGAAGACATGAAGAACACGGAGCGAGGTGGAGGACATGTAGAACATGGAGCGTGTTAGAAGACATGTAGAATCTTGAGCGTGTTAGAAGACTTGTAGAACCCGGAGCGTGGTGGAGGACATATAGAACACGGAGAGAGGTGGAGGACATATAGAACACAGAGCGAGGTGGAGGACATGTAGAACATGGAGCGTGTTAGAAGACATGTAGAATCTTGAGCATGTTAGAAGACATGTAGAACCCGGAGCGTGGTGGAGGACATATAGAACACGGAGCGAGGTGGAAGACATGTTGAACACGGAGCGAGGTGGAGGACATGTAGAACACAGAGCGTGTTAGAAGACATGGAGAACACGGAGCGAGGTGGAAGACATGTTGAACACGGAGCGAGGTGGAAGACATGTAGAACCCGGAGCGTGGTGGAAGACATGTAGAGCACGGAGCGCGGTGGAGGACATGTGGAACATGGAGCGAGGTGGAGGACATGAAGAACACGGAGCATGGTGGAGGACATATAGAACACGGAGCGAGGTGGAGGACATGTAGAACACAGAGCGTGTTAGAAGACATGGAGAACACGGAGCGAGGTGGAAGACATGTTGAACACGGAGCGAGGTGGAGGACATGTAGAACACGGAGCGTGTTAGAAGACATGTAGAATCTTGAGCGTGTTAGAAGACATGTAGAACCCGGAGCGTGGTGGAGGACATGTAGAACCCGGAGCGAGGTGGAGGACATGTAGAGCACGGAGCGAGGTGGAGGACATGTAGAACCCGGAGCGTGTTAGAAGACATGTAGAATCTTGAGCGTGTTAGAAGACATGTAGAATCTTGAGTGTCTTAGAAGACATGTAGAACCCGGAGATTGGTGGAGGACATGTAGAACACAGAGCGTGTTAGAAGACCTGTAGAATCTTGAGGGTGTTAGAAGACATGTAGAACCCGGAGCGTGGTGGAGGACATATTGAACACGGTGCGAGGTGGAGGACATGTAGAACACGGAGCGAGGTGGAGCACATGTAGAACCCGGAGCGAGGTGGAGGACATGTAGAACACAGAGCGTGTCAGAAGACATGGAGAACAAGGAGCGCGGTGGAAGACATGTAGAACACGGAGCGAGGTGGAGGACATGGAGACCACGGAGCGAGGTGGACGACATGTAGAGCACGGAGCGTGTTAGAAGACATGTAGAACAAGGAGCGCGGTGGAAGACATGTAGAACACAGAGCGTGGTTGAAGACATGTAGAATCTTGAGCGTGTTAGAAGACATGTAGAATCTTGAGTGTCTTAGAAGACATGTAGAACCCGGAGATTGGTGGAGGACATGTAGAACACAGAGCGTGTTAGAAGACCTGTAGAATCTTGAGCGTGTTAGAAGACATGTAGAATCTTGAGTGTCTTAGAAGACATGTAGAACCCGGAGATTGGTGGAGGACATGTAGAACACAGAGAGTGTTAGAAGACATGTAGAATCTTGAGCGTGTTAGAAGACATGTAGAATCTTGAGTGTCTTAGAAGACATGTAGAACCCGGAGATTGGTGGAGGACATGTAGAACACAGAGCGTGTTAGAAGACCTGTAGAATCTTGAGGGTGTTAGAAGACATGTAGAACCCGGAGCGTGGTGGAAGACATGTAGAGCACGGAGCGAGGTGGAGGACATGTAGAACACGGAGCGAGGTGGAGGACATGTGGAACATGGAGCGAGGTGGAGGACATGAAGAACACAGAGCGTGGTGGAGGACATGTAGAACAAGGAGCGCGGTGGAAGACATGTAGAACACGGAGCGAGGTGGAGGACATGTAGAACCCGGAGCGAGGTGGAGGACATGTAGAACCCGGAGCGAGGTGGAAGACATGAAGAACACGGAGCGAGGTGGAGGACATGTGGAACATGGAGCGAGGTGGAGGACATGAAGAACACGGAGCATGGTGGAGGACATATAGAACACGGAGCGTGTTAGAAGACATGTTGAACACGGAGCGACGTGGAAGACATGTAGAACACGGAGCGATGTGGAGGACATGTAGAACCCGGAGCGTGTTAGAAGACATGTAGAACCTAGAGCGTGTTGGAAGTTATGAACAACCTAGAGCATGTTAGAAGACATGTAGAACCTAGAGCGTGTTAGAAGACATGTAGAACATGGAGCGAGGTGGATGACATGTAGAACACGGAGCGAGGTGGAGGACATGTAGAACACGGAGCGTATTAGGAGACATTTAGAACCTAGAGCATGTTAGAAGACATGTAGAACATGGTGGACGTGGAAGACATGTAGAACACGGAGCGAGGTGGATGACATGTAGAACACGGAGCGAGGTGGAGGACATGTAGAACACAGAGTGTGTTAGAAGACATATAGAACCTAGAGCGTGTTTAGAAGACATGTAGAATACGGAGAGAGATGGAGGACATGTAGAACACGGAACGTATTAGGAGACATTTAGAACCTAGAGCATGTTAGAAGACATGTAGAACACGGAGCGAGGTGGAGGACATGTAGAGCACGGAGCGAGGTGGAGGACATTTAGAACACAGAGCGTGTTAGAAGACATGGAGAACAAGGAGCGCGGTGGAAGACATGTAGAACACGGAGCGAGGTGGAGGACATGTAGAACACAGAGCGTGTTAGAAGACATGGAGACCAAGGAGCGCGGTGGAGGACATGTAGAACCCGGAGCGTGGTGGAGGACATATGGAACACGGAGCGAGGTGGAGGACATGTAGAACATGGAGCGAGGTGGAGGACATGTAGAGCACGGAGCGAGGTGGAGGACATGTAGAACCCGGAGCGTGTTAGAAGACATGTAGAATCTTGAGCGTGTTAGAAGACATGTAGAACACGGAGCGAGGTGGAGGACATATAGAACACGGAGCGAGGTGGAGGACATGTAGAACACAGAGCGTGTTAGAAGACATGGAGGACAAGGAGCGCGGTGGAAGACATGTAGAACACGGAGCGAGGTGGACGACATGTAGAGCACGGAGCGAGGTGGAAGACATGTAGAACCCGGAGCGAGGTGGACGACATGTAGAGCCCGGAGCGAGGTGGACGACATGTAGAACACGGAGCGAGGTGGACGACATGTAGAGCACGGAGCGAGGTGGAGGACATGTAGAACCCGGAGCGTGTTAGAAGACATGTAGAATCTTGAGCGTGTTAGAAGACATGTAGAACCCGGAGCGTGGTGGAGGACATATAGAACACCGAGCGAGGTGGAGGACATGTAGAACACGGAGCGAGGTGGAGGACATGTAGAGCACGGAGCGAGGTGGAGGACATGTAGAACACGGAGCGTGTTAGAAGTCATGTAGAATCGTGAGCGTGTTAGAAGACATGTAGAACCCGGAGCGTGGTGGAGGACATGTAGAACCCGGAGAGTGGTGGTGGACATATAGAACACGGAGCGTGTTAGAAGACATGTAGAATCTTGAGCGTGTTAGAAGACATGTAGAACCCGGAGCGAGGTGGAGGACATGTAGAACACGGAGCGAGGTGGAGGACATGTAGAACACGGAGCGTGTTAGAAGACATGTAGAATCTTGAGCGTGTTAGAAGACATGTAGAACCCGGAGCGTGGTGGAGGACATGTAGAACCCGGAGCGAAGTGGTGGACATGTAGAACACGGAGCGAGGTTGAGGACATGTAGAACACGGAGCGAGTTGGAGGACATGTAGAACACGGAGCGAGGTTGAGGACATGTAGAACACGGAGCGAGTTGGAGGACATGTAGAACACGGAGCGAGGTGGTGGACATGTAGAACACAGAGTGTGTTTGAAGACATGTAAAACCTAGAGCGTGTTAAAGGACATGTAGAACACGGAGCGAGGTGGTGGACATGTAGAACCCGGAGCGTGTTAGAAGACATGTAGAATCTTGAGCGTGTTAAAAGACATGTAGAACCCGGAGCGTGGTGGAGGACATATAGAACACGGAGCGAAGTGGAGGACATGTAGAACACGGAGCGTGTTAGAAGTCATGTAGAATCGTGAGCGTGTTAGAAGACATGTAGAACCCGGAGCGAGGTGGAGGACATGTAGAACACGGAGCGAGGTGGAGGACATGTAGAACCCGGAGCGTGGTGGAGGACATGTAGAACCCGGAGAGTGGTGGTGGACATATAGAACACGGAGCGAGGTGGAAGACATGTAGAATCTTGAGCGTGTTAGAAGACATGTAGAACCCGGAGCGAGGTGGAGGACATGTAGAACACGGAGCGAGGTGGAGGACATGTAGAACACGGAGCGAGGTGGAGGACATGTAGAACCCGGAGAGTGGTGGTGGACATATAGAACACGGAGCGTGTTAGAAGACATGTAGAATCTTGAGCGTGTTAGAAGACATGTAGAACCCGGAGCGTGGTGGAGGACATGTAGAACCCGGAGTGTGGTGGAGGACATATAGAACACGGAGCGAGGTGGAGGACATGTAGAACCCGGAGCGTGTTAGAAGACATGTAGAATCTTGAGCGTGTTAGAAGACATGTAGAATCTTGAGTGTCTTAGAAGACATGTAGAACCCGGAGATTGGTGGAGGACATGTAGAACACAGAGCGTGTTAGAAGACCTGTAGAATCTTGAGGGTGTTAGAAGACATGTAGAACCCGGAGCGTGGTGGAGGACATATTGAACACGGTGCGAGGTGGAGGACATGTAGAACACGGAGCGAGGTGGAGCACATGTAGAACACGGAGCGAGGTGGAAGACATGTAGAACACAGAGCGTGGTTGAAGACATGTAGAATCTTGAGCGTGTTAGAAGACATCTAGAACCCGGAGCGTGGTGGAGGACATGTAGAACCCGGAGCGAGGTGGAGGACATGTAGAACACGGAGCGAGGTGGAGGACATATAGAACACGGAGCGAGGTGGAGGACATGTAGAACAAAGAGCGTGTCAGAAGACATGGAGAACAAGGAGCGCGGTGGAAGACATGTAGAACACAGAGCGTGGTTGAAGACATGTAGAATCTTGAGCGTGTTAGAAGACATCTAGAACCCGGAGCGTGGTGGAGGACATGTAGAACCCGGAGCGAGGTGGAGGACATGTAGAACCCGGAGCGAGGTGGAGGACATATAGAACACGGAGCGAGGTGGAGGACATGTAGAACACAGAGCGTGTCAGAAGACATGGAGAACAAGGAGCGCGGTGGAAGACATGTAGAACACGGAGCGAGGTGGAGGACATGGAGACCACGGAGCGAGGTGGACGACATGTAGAGCACGGAGCGAGGTGGAGGACATGTAGAACCCGGAGCGTGTTAGAAGACATGGAGAACAAGGAGCGCGGTGGAAGACATGTAGAACACAGAGCGTGGTTGAAGACATGTAGAATCTTAAGCGTGTTAGAAGACATCTAGAACCCGGAGCGTGGTGGAGGACATGTAGAACCCGGAGCGAGGTGGAGGACATGTAGAACACGGAGCGAGGTGGAGGACATATAGAACACGGAGCGAGGTGGAGGACATGTAGAACACAGAGCGTGTCAGAAGACATGGAGAACAAGGAGCGCGGTGGAAGACATGTAGAACACAGAGCGTGGTTGAAGACATGTAGAATCTTGAGCGTGTTAGAAGACATCTAGAACCCGGAGCGTGGTGGAGGACATATAGAACACGGAGCGAGGTGGAGGACATGTAGAACACAGAGCGTGTTAGAAGACATGGAGAACACGGAGCGAGGTGGAGGACATGTAGAACACGGAGTGTGTTAGAAGACATGTAGAATCTTGAGCGTGTTAGAAGACATGTAGAATCTTGAGTGTCTTAGAAGACATGTAGAACCCGGAGATTGGTGGAGGACATGTAGAACACAGAGCGTGTTAGAAGACCTGTAGAATCTTGAGCGTGTTAGAAGACATGTAGAATCTTGAGTGTCTTAGAAGACATGTAGAACCCGGAGATTGGTGGAGGACATGTAGAACACAGAGAGTGTTAGAAGACATGTAGAATCTTGAGCGTGTTAGAAGACATGTAGAATCTTGAGTGTCTTAGAAGACATGTAGAACCCGGAGATTGGTGGAGGACATGTAGAACACAGAGCGTGTTAGAAGACCTGTAGAATCTTGAGGGTGTTAGAAGACATGTAGAACCCGGAGCGTGGTGGAAGACATGTAGAGCACGGAGCGCGGTGGAGGACATGTGGAACATGGAGCGAGGTGGAGGACATGAAGAACACAGAGCGTGGTGGAGGACATGTAGAACAAGGAGCGCGGTGGAAGACATGTAGAACACGGAGCGAGGTGGAGGACATGTAGAACCCGGAGCGAGGTGGAGGACATGTAGAACCCGGAGCGAGGTGGAAGACATGAAGAACACGGAGCGAGGTGGAGGACATGTGGAACATGGAGCGAGGTGGAGGACATGAAGAACACGGAGCATGGTGGAGGACATATAGAACACGGAGCGTGTTAGAAGACATGTTGAACACGGAGCGAGGTGGAAGACATGTAGAACACGGAGCGATGTGGAGGACATGTAGAACCCGGAGCGTGTTAGAAGACATGTAGTACCTAGAGCGTGTTGGAAGTTATGAACAACCTAGAGCATGTTAGAAGACATGTAGAACCTAGAGCGTGTTAGAAGACATGTAGAACATGGAGCGAGGTGAAGGGCATGTAGAACACGGAGCGAGGTGGATGACATGTAGAACACGGAGCGAGGTGGATGACATGTAGAACACGGAGCGAGGTGGAGGACATGTAGAACACGGAGCGTATTAGGAGACATTTAGAACCTAGAGCATGTTAGAAGACATGTAGAACATGGTGGACGTGGAAGACATGTAGAACACGGAGCGAGGTGGATGACATGTAGAACACGGAGCGAGGTGGAGGACATGTAGAACACAGAGTGTGTTAGAAGACATATAGAACCTAGAGCGTGTTTAGAAGACATGTAGAATACGGAGAGAGATGGAGGACATGTAGAACACGGAACGTATTAGGAGACATTTAGAACCTAGAGCATGTTAGAAGACATGTAGAACACGGAGCGAGGTGGAGGACATGTAGAGCACGGAGCGAGGTGGAGGACATTTAGAACACAGAGCGTGTTAGAAGACATGGAGAACAAGGAGCGCGGTGGAAGACATGTAGAACACGGAGCGAGGTGGAGGACATGTAGAACACAGAGCGTGTTAGAAGACATGGAGACCAAGGAGCGCGGTGGAGGACATGTAGAACCCGGAGCGTGGTGAAGGACATATAGAACACGGAGCGAGGTGGAGGACATGTAGAACCCGGAGCGTGTTAGAAGACATGTAGAATCTTGAGCGTGTTAGAAGACATGTAGAACACGGAGCGAGGTGGAGGACATATAGAACACGGAGCGAGGTGGAGGACATGTAGAACACAGAGCGTGTTAGAAGACATGGAGGACAAGGAGCGCGGTGGAAGACATGTAGAACACGGAGCGAGGTGGACGACATGTAGAGCACGGAGCGAGGTGGAAGACATGTAGAACCCGGAGCGAGGTGGACGACATGTAGAGCACGGAGCGAGGTGGACGACATGTAGAACACGGAGCGAGGTGGACGACATGTAGAGCACGGAGCGAGGTGGAGGACATGTAGAACCCGGAGCGTGTTAGAAGACATGTAGAATCTTGAGCGTGTTAGAAGACATGTAGAACCCGGAGCGTGGTGGAGGACATATAGAACACCGAGCGAGGTGGAGGACATGTAGAACACGGAGCGAGGTGGAGGACATGTAGAGCACGGAGCGAGGTGGAGGACATGTAGAACACGGAGCGTGTTAGAAGTCATGTAGAATCGTGAGCGTGTTAGAAGACATGTAGAACCCGGAGCGTGGTGGAGGACATGTAGAACCCGAAGCGAGGTGGAGGACATGTAGAACACGGAGCGTGTTAGAAGACATGTAGAATCTTGAGCGTGTTAGAAGACATGTAGAACCCGGAGCGAGGTGGTGGACATATAGAACACGGAGCGTGTTAGAAGACATGTAGAATCTTGAGCGTGTTAGAAGACATGTAGAACCCGGAGCGAGGTGGAGGACATGTAGAACACGGAGCGAGGTGGAGGACATGTAGAACACGGAGCGTGTTAGAAGACATGTAGAATCTTGAGCGTGTTAGAAGACATGTAGAACCCGGAGCGAGGTGGAGGACATGTAGAACCCGGAGCGAGGTGGAAGACATGAAGAACACGGAGCGAGGTGGAGGACATGTGGAACATGGAGCGAGGTGGAGGACATGAAGAACACGGAGCATGGTGGAGGACATATAGAACACGGAGCGTGTTAGAAGACATGTTGAACACGGAGCGAGGTGGAAGACATGTAGAACACGGAGCGATGTGGAGGACATGTAGAACCCGGAGCGTGTTAGAAGACATGTAGTACCTAGAGCGTGTTGGAAGTTATGAACAACCTAGAGCATGTTAGAAGACATGTAGAACCTAGAGCGTGTTAGAAGACATGTAGAACATGGAGCGAGGTGAAGGGCATGTAGAACACGGAGCGAGGTGGATGACATGTAGAACACGGAGCGAGGTGGATGACATGTAGAACACGGAGCGAGGTGGAGGACATGTAGAACACGGAGCGTATTAGGAGACATTTAGAACCTAGAGCATGTTAGAAGACATGTAGAACATGGTGGACGTGGAAGACATGTAGAACACGGAGCGAGGTGGATGACATGTAGAACACGGAGCGAGGTGGAGGACATGTAGAACACAGAGTGTGTTAGAAGACATATAGAACCTAGAGCGTGTTTAGAAGACATGTAGAATACGGAGAGAGATGGAGGACATGTAGAACACGGAACGTATTAGGAGACATTTAGAACCTAGAGCATGTTAGAAGACATGTAGAACACGGAGCGAGGTGGAGGACATGTAGAGCACGGAGCGAGGTGGAGGACATTTAGAACACAGAGCGTGTTAGAAGACATGGAGAACAAGGAGCGCGGTGGAAGACATGTAGAACACGGAGCGAGGTGGAGGACATGTAGAACACAGAGCGTGTTAGAAGACATGGAGACCAAGGAGCGCGGTGGAGGACATGTAGAACCCGGAGCGTGGTGAAGGACATATAGAACACGGAGCGAGGTGGAGGACATGTAGAACCCGGAGCGTGTTAGAAGACATGTAGAATCTTGAGCGTGTTAGAAGACATGTAGAACACGGAGCGAGGTGGAGGACATATAGAACACGGAGCGAGGTGGAGGACATGTAGAACACAGAGCGTGTTAGAAGACATGGAGGACAAGGAGCGCGGTGGAAGACATGTAGAACACGGAGCGAGGTGGACGACATGTAGAGCACGGAGCGAGGTGGAAGACATGTAGAACCCGGAGCGAGGTGGACGACATGTAGAGCACGGAGCGAGGTGGACGACATGTAGAACACGGAGCGAGGTGGACGACATGTAGAGCACGGAGCGAGGTGGAGGACATGTAGAACCCGGAGCGTGTTAGAAGACATGTAGAATCTTGAGCGTGTTAGAAGACATGTAGAACCCGGAGCGTGGTGGAGGACATATAGAACACCGAGCGAGGTGGAGGACATGTAGAACACGGAGCGAGGTGGAGGACATGTAGAGCACGGAGCGAGGTGGAGGACATGTAGAACACGGAGCGTGTTAGAAGTCATGTAGAATCGTGAGCGTGTTAGAAGACATGTAGAACCCGGAGCGTGGTGGAGGACATGTAGAACCCGAAGCGAGGTGGAGGACATGTAGAACACGGAGCGTGTTAGAAGACATGTAGAATCTTGAGCGTGTTAGAAGACATGTAGAACCCGGAGCGAGGTGGTGGACATATAGAACACGGAGCGTGTTAGAAGACATGTAGAATCTTGAGCGTGTTAGAAGACATGTAGAACCCGGAGCGAGGTGGAGGACATGTAGAACACGGAGCGAGGTGGAGGACATGTAGAACACGGAGCGTGTTAGAAGACATGTAGAATCTTGAGCGTGTTAGAAGACATGTAGAACCCGGAGCGAGGTGGAGGACATGTAGAACCCGGAGCGAAGTGGTGGACATGTAGAACACGGAGCGAGGTTGAGGACATGTAGAACACGGAGCGAGTTGGAGGACATGTAGAACACGGAGCGAGGTTGAGGACATGTAGAACACGGAGCGAGTTGGAGGACATGTAGAACACGGAGCGAGGTGGAGGACATGTAGAACACAGAGTGTGTTTGAAGACATGTAAAACCTAGAGCGTGTTAAAGGACATGTAGAACACGGAGCGAGGTGGTGGACATGTAGAACCCGGAGCGTGTTAGAAGACATGTAGAATCTTGAGCGTGTTAAAAGACATGTAGAACCCGGAGCGTGGTGGAGGACATATAGAACACGGAGCGAAGTGGAGGACATGTAGAACACGGAGCGTGTTAGAAGTCATGTAGAATCGTGAGCGTGTTAGAAGACATGTAGTACCCGGAGCGAGGTGGAGGACATGTAGAACACGGAGCGAGGTGGAGGACATGTAGAACCCGGAGCGTGGTGGAGGACATGTAGAACCCGGAGAGTGGTGGTGGACATATAGAACACGGAGCGAGGTGGAAGACATGTAGAATCTTGAGCGTGTTAGAAGACATGTAGAACCCGGAGCGTGGTGGAGGACATGTAGAACACGGAGCGAGGTGGAGGACATGTAGAACCCGGAGCGTGGTGGAGGACATGTAGAACCCGGAGAGTGGTGGTGGACATATAGAACACGGAGCGAGGTGGAAGACATGTAGAATCTTGAGCGTGTTAGAAGACATGTAGAACCCGGAGCGAGGTGGAGGACATGTAGAACACGGAGCGAGGTGGAGGACATGTAGAACACGGAGCGAGGTGGAGGACATGTAGAACCCGGAGAGTGGTGGTGGACATATAGAACACGGAGCGTGTTAGAAGACATGTAGAATCTTGAGCGTGTTAGAAGACATGTAGAACCCGGAGCGTGGTGGAGGACATGTAGAACCCGGAGTGTGGTGGAGGACATATAGAACACGGAGCGAGGTGGAGGACATGTAGAACACAGAGCGTGTTAGAAGACATGGAGACCACGGAGCGAGGTGGAGGACATGTAGAACCCGGAGCGAAGTGGTGGACATGTAGAACACGGAGCGAGGTTGAGGACATGTAGAACACGGAGCGAGTTGGAGGACATGTAGAACACGGAGCGAGGTTGAGGACATGTAGAACACGGAGCGAGTTGGAGGACATGTAGAACACGGAGCGAGGTGGAGGACATGTAGAACACAGAGTGTGTTTGAAGACATGTAAAACCTAGAGCGTGTTAAAGGACATGTAGAACCCGGAGCGAGGTGGAGGACATGTAGAACCCGGAGCGAAGTGGAAGACATGTAGAACATGGAGCCAGGTTGAGGACATGTAGAACACGGAGCGAGGTGGAGGACATGTAGAACACAGAGCGTGTTAGAAGACATGGAGAACCCGGAGCGAGGTGGAGGACATGTAGAACACAGAGCGAGGTGGAGGACATGTAGAACCCGGAGCGAGGTGGAGGACATGTAGAACACGGAGCGAGGTGGAGGACATGTAGAACACGGAGCGAGGTTGAGGACATGTAGAACCAGGAGCGAAGTGGAGGACATGTAGAACCCGGAGCGTGGTGGAGGACATGTAGAACCCGGAGCGAGGTGGAGGACATGTAGAACACGGAGCGAGGTTGAGGACATGTAGAACCCGGAGCGAAGTGGAGGACATGTAGAACCCGGAGCGAAGTGGAGGACATGTAGAACACGGAGCGAGGTTGAGGACATGTAGAACCCGGAGCGAAGTGGAGGACATGTAGAACCCGGAGCGTGGTGGAGGACATATAGAACACGGAGCGAGGTGGAGGACATGTAGAACAAAGAGCGTGTTAGAAGACATGGAGAACCCGGAGCGAGGTGGAGGACATGTAGAACCCGGAGCGAAGTGGAAGACATGTAGAACATGGAGCCAGGTTGAGGACATGTAGAACACGGAGCGAGGTGGAGGACATGTAGAACACAGAGCGTGTTAGAAGACATGGAGAACCCGGAGCGAGGTGGAGGACATGTAGAACACAGAGCGAGGTGGAGGACATGTAGAACCCGGAGCGAGGTGGAGGACATGTAGAACACGGAGCGAGGTGGAGGACATGTAGAACACGGAGCGAGGTTGAGGACATGTAGAACCAGGAGCGAAGTGGAGGACATGTAGAACCCGGAGCGTGGTGGAGGACATGTAGAACCCGGAGCGAGGTGGAGGACATGTAGAACACGGAGCGAGGTTGAGGACATGTAGAACCCGGAGCGAAGTGGAGGACATGTAGAACCCGGAGCGAAGTGGAGGACATGTAGAACACGGAGCGAGGTTGAGGACATGTAGAACCCGGAGCGAAGTGGAGGACATGTAGAACCCGGAGCGTGGTGGAGGACATATAGAACACGGAGCGAGGTGGAGGACATGTAGAATCGTGAGCGTGTTAGAAGACATGTAGAACCCGGAGCGTGGTGGAGGACATGTAGAACCCGAAGCGAGGTGGAGGACATGTAGAACACGGAGCGTGTTAGAAGACATGTAGAATCTTGAGCGTGTTAGAAGACATGTAGAACCCGGAGCGAGGTGGTGGACATATAGAACACGGAGCGTGTTAGAAGACATGTAGAATCTTGAGCGTGTTAGAAGACATGTAGAACCCGGAGCGAGGTGGAGGACATGTAGAACACGGAGCGAGGTGGAGGACATGTAGAACACGGAGCGTGTTAGAAGACATGTAGAATCTTGAGCGTGTTAGAAGACATGTAGAACCCGGAGCGAGGTGGAGGACATGTAGAACCCGGAGCGAAGTGGTGGACATGTAGAACACGGAGCGAGGTTGAGGACATGTAGAACACGGAGCGAGTTGGAGGACATGTAGAACACGGAGCGAGGTTGAGGACATGTAGAACACGGAGCGAGTTGGAGGACATGTAGAACACGGAGCGAGGTGGAGGACATGTAGAACACAGAGTGTGTTTGAAGACATGTAAAACCTAGAGCGTGTTAAAGGACATGTAGAACACGGAGCGAGGTGGTGGACATGTAGAACCCGGAGCGTGTTAGAAGACATGTAGAATCTTGAGCGTGTTAAAAGACATGTAGAACCCGGAGCGTGGTGGAGGACATATAGAACACGGAGCGAAGTGGAGGACATGTAGAACACGGAGCGTGTTAGAAGTCATGTAGAATCGTGAGCGTGTTAGAAGACATGTAGTACCCGGAGCGAGGTGGAGGACATGTAGAACACGGAGCGAGGTGGAGGACATGTAGAACCCGGAGCGTGGTGGAGGACATGTAGAACCCGGAGAGTGGTGGTGGACATATAGAACACGGAGCGAGGTGGAAGACATGTAGAATCTTGAGCGTGTTAGAAGACATGTAGAACCCGGAGCGTGGTGGAGGACATGTAGAACACGGAGCGAGGTGGAGGACATGTAGAACCCGGAGCGTGGTGGAGGACATGTAGAACCCGGAGAGTGGTGGTGGACATATAGAACACGGAGCGAGGTGGAAGACATGTAGAATCTTGAGCGTGTTAGAAGACATGTAGAACCCGGAGCGAGGTGGAGGACATGTAGAACACGGAGCGAGGTGGAGGACATGTAGAACACGGAGCGAGGTGGAGGACATGTAGAACCCGGAGAGTGGTGGTGGACATATAGAACACGGAGCGTGTTAGAAGACATGTAGAATCTTGAGCGTGTTAGAAGACATGTAGAACCCGGAGCGTGGTGGAGGACATGTAGAACCCGGAGTGTGGTGGAGGACATATAGAACACGGAGCGAGGTGGAGGACATGTAGAACACAGAGCGTGTTAGAAGACATGGAGACCACGGAGCGAGGTGGAGGACATGTAGAACCCGGAGCGAAGTGGTGGACATGTAGAACACGGAGCGAGGTTGAGGACATGTAGAACACGGAGCGAGTTGGAGGACATGTAGAACACGGAGCGAGGTTGAGGACATGTAGAACACGGAGCGAGTTGGAGGACATGTAGAACACGGAGCGAGGTGGAGGACATGTAGAACACAGAGTGTGTTTGAAGACATGTAAAACCTAGAGCGTGTTAAAGGACATGTAGAACCCGGAGCGAGGTGGAGGACATGTAGAACCCGGAGCGAAGTGGAAGACATGTAGAACATGGAGCCAGGTTGAGGACATGTAGAACACGGAGCGAGGTGGAGGACATGTAGAACACAGAGCGTGTTAGAAGACATGGAGAACCCGGAGCGAGGTGGAGGACATGTAGAACACAGAGCGAGGTGGAGGACATGTAGAACCCGGAGCGAGGTGGAGGACATGTAGAACACGGAGCGAGGTGGAGGACATGTAGAACACGGAGCGAGGTTGAGGACATGTAGAACCAGGAGCGAAGTGGAGGACATGTAGAACCCGGAGCGTGGTGGAGGACATGTAGAACCCGGAGCGAGGTGGAGGACATGTAGAACACGGAGCGAGGTTGAGGACATGTAGAACCCGGAGCGAAGTGGAGGACATGTAGAACCCGGAGCGAAGTGGAGGACATGTAGAACACGGAGCGAGGTTGAGGACATGTAGAACCCGGAGCGAAGTGGAGGACATGTAGAACCCGGAGCGTGGTGGAGGACATATAGAACACGGAGCGAGGTGGAGGACATGTAGAACAAAGAGCGTGTTAGAAGACATGGAGAACCCGGAGCGAGGTTGAGGACATGTAGAACCCGGAGCGAGGTGGAGGACATGTAGTACCCGGAGCGAAGTGGAGGACATGTAGAACACGGAGCGAGGTTGAGGACATGTAGAACACGGAGCGAGGTGGAGGACATGTAGAACACGGAGCAAGGTGGAGGACATGTAGAACACAGAGTGTGTTTGAAGACATGTAAAACCTAGAGCGTGTTAAAGGACATGTAGAACACGGAGCGAGATAGAGGACATGTAGAACATGGAGCGAGGTGGAGGACATGTAGAACACAGAGCGAGGTGGAGCACATGTAGAACACGGAGCGAGGTGGAGGACATGTAGAACCCGGAGCGTGTTAGAAGACATGTAGAATCTTGAGCGTGTTAGAAGACATGTAGAACCCGGAGCGTGGTGGAGGACATATAGAACACGGAGCGAGGTGGAGGACATGTAGAACACGGAGCGAGGTGGAGGACATGTAGAGCACGAAGCGAGGTGGAGGACATGTAGAGCACGGAACGAGGTGGAGGACATGTAGAATATTGAGCGTATTAGAAGACATGTAGAACCCGGAGCATGGTGGAGGACATATAGAACACGGAGCGTGTTAGAAGACATGGAGAACACGGAGCGAGGTGGTAGACATGTAGAACACGGAGCGAGGTGGAGGACATGTAGAACCCGGAGCGTGTAAGAAGACATGTAGAACCTAGAGCGTGTTAGAAGACATGTAGAACATGGAGTGAGGTGAAGGGCATGTAGAACACGGAGCGAGGTGGATGACATGTAGAACACGGAGCGAGGTGGAGGACATGTAGAACACAGAGTGTGTTAGAAGACATATAGAACCTAGAGCGTGTTTAGAACACATGTAGAACACGGAGCGAGGTGGACGACATGTAGAACACGGAGAGAGATGGAGGACATGTAGAACACGGAGCGTATTAGGAGACATTTAGAACCTAGAGCATGTTAGAAGACATGTAGAACATGGTGGACGTGGAAGAAATGTAGAACACGGAGCAAGGTGGATGACATGTAGAACACGGAGCGAGGTGGAGGACATGTAGAACACGGAGAGAGATGGAGGACATGTAGAACACGGAGCGTATTAGGAGACATTTAGAACCTAGAGCATATTAGAAGACATGTAGAACACGGAGCGAGGTGGAGGACATGTAGAGCACGGAGCGAAGTGGAGGACATGTAGAACACAGAGTGTGTTTGAAGACATGTAAAACCTAGAGCGTGTTAAAGGACATGTAGAACACGGAGCGAGATGGAGGACATGTAGAACATGGAGCGAGGTGGAGGACATGTAGAACACAGAGCGTGTTAGAAGACATGGAGAACACGGAGCGAGGTGGAAGACATGTAGAACACGGAGCGAGGTGGAGGACATGTAGAACATGGAGCGTGGTGGAGGACATATAGAACACGGAGCGAGGTGGAGGACATGTAGGACACGGAGCGAGGTGGAGGACATGTAGAACACAGAGCGAGGTGGAGGACATGTAGAACCCGGAGCGAGGTGGAGGACATGTAGAACATGGAGAGAGGTGGAGGACATGTAGAGCACGGAGCGAGGTGGAGGACATGTAGAACCCGGAGCGTGTTAGAAGACATGTAGAATCTTGAGCGTGTTAAAAGACATGTAGAACCCGGAGCGTGGTGGAGGACATGTAGAACACGGAGCGAGGTTGAGGACATGTAGAACCCGGAGCGAAGTGGAAGACATGTAGAACACGGAGCCAGGTTGAGGACATGTAGAACACGGAGCGAGGTGGAGGACATGTAGAACACAGAGCGTGTTAGAAGACATGGAGAACCCGGAGCGAGGTGGAGGACATGTAGAACCCGGAGCGAGGTGGAGGACATGTAGAACACAGAGCGAGGTGGAGGACATGTAGAACCCGGAGCGAGGTTGAGGACATGTAGAACCCGGAGCGAGGTGGAGGACATGTAGAACACGGAGCGAGGTTGAGGACATGTAGAACCCGGAGCGAAGTGGAGGACATGTAGAACCCGGAGCGTGGTGGAGGACATGTAGAACCCGGAGCGAGGTGGAGGACATGTAGAACACGGAGCGAGGTTGAGGACATGTAGAACCCGGAGCGAAGTGGAGGACATGTAGAACCCGGAGCGAAGTGGAGGACATGTAGAACACGGAGCGAGGTTGAGGACATGTAGAACCCGGAGCGAAGTGGAGGACATGTAGAACCCGGAGCGTGGTGGAGGACATATAGAACATGGAGCGAGGTGGAGGACATGTAGAACACAGAGCGTGTTAGAAGACATGGAGAACCCGGAGCGAGGTTGAGGACATGTAGAACCCGGAGCGAGGTGGAGGACATGTAGTACCCGGAGCGAAGTGGAGGACATGTAGAACACGGAGCGAGGTTGAGGACATGTAGAACACGGAGCGAGGTGGAGGACATGTAGAACACGGAGCAAGGTGGAGGACATGTAGAACACAGAGTGTGTTTGAAGACATGTAAAACCTAGAGCGTGTTAAAGGACATGTAGAACACGGAGCGAGAGAGAGGACATGTAGAACATGGAGCGAGGTGGAGGACATGTAGAACACAGAGCGAGGTGGAGCACATGTAGAACACGGAGCGAGGTGGAGGACATGTAGAACCCGGAGCGTGTTAGAAGACATGTAGAATCTTGAGCGTGTTAGAAGACATGTAGAACCCGGAGCGTGGTGGAGGACATATAGAACACGGAGCGAGGTGGAGGACATGTAGAACACGGAGCGAGGTGGAGGACATGTAGAGCACGGAGCGAGGTGGAGGACATGTAGAATATTGAGCGTATTAGAAGACATGTAGAACCCGGAGTGTGCTGGAGGACATATAGAACACGGAGCGAGGTGGAGGACATGTAGAACACAGAGCGTGTTAGAAGACATGGAGAACACGGAGCGAGGTGGAAGACATGTAGAACACGGAGCGAGTTGGAGGACATGTAGAACACGGAGCGTGGTGGAGGACATATAGAACACGGAGCGTGGTGGAGGACATGTAGAACACGGAGCGTGGTGGAGGACATATAGAACACGGAGCGTGGTGGAGGACATATAGAACACGGAGCGAGGTGGAGGACATGTAGAACACGGAGCGAGGTGGAGGACATGTAGAGCACGGAGCGAGGTGGAGGACATAAAGAACCCGGAGCGTGTTAGAAGACATGTAGAATCTTGAGCGTGTTAGAAGACATGTAAAACCCGGAGGGTGGTTGAGGACATATAGAACACGGAGCGAGGTGGAGGACATGTAGAACACAGAGCGTGTTAGAAGACATGTAGAACACGGAGCGAGGTGGAAGACATGTAGAACACGGAGCGAGGTGGAGGACATGTAGAACCCGGAGCGTGTTAGAAGACATGTAGAATCTTGAGCGTGTTAGAAGACATGTAAAATCTTGAGGGTTTTAGAAGACATGTAGAACCCGGAGCATGGTGGAGGACATTTAGAACACGGAGCGTGTTAGAAGACATGGATAACACGGAGCGAGGTGGTAGACATGTAGAACACGGAGCGAGGTGGAGGACATGTAGAACCCGGAGCGTGTTAGAAGACATGTAGAACCTAGAGCGTGTTGGAAGTTATGAACAACCTAGAGCATGTTAGAAGACATGTAGAACCTAGAGCGTGTTAGACGACATGTAGAACATGGAGTGAGGTGAAGGACATGTAGAACACAGAGTGTGTTAGAAGACATATAGAACCTAGAGCGTGTTTAGAACACATGTAGAACACGGAGCGAGGTGGAGGACATGTAGAACACGGAGCGTATTAGGAGACATTTAGAACCTAGAGCATGTTAGAAGACATGTAGAACATGGTGGACGTGGAAGACATGTAGAACACGGAGCGAGGTGGATGACATGTAGAACACGGAGCGAGGTGGAGGACATGTAGAACACGGAGCGAGGTGGAGGACATGTAGAACACGGAGCGAGGTGGAGGACATGTAGAACACGGAGCGAGGTGGAGGACATGTAGAATATTGAGCGTGTTAGAAGACATGTAGAACCCGGAGCATGGTGGAGGACATATAGAACATGGAGCCAGGTGGAGGACATGTAGAACACAGAGCGTGTTAGAAGACATGGAGAACACGGAACGAGGTGGAGGACATGTAGAACACGGAGCGTGTTAGAAGACATGTAGAATCTTGAGCGTGTTAGAAGACATGTAGAACCCGGAGCGTGGTGGAGGACATATAGAACACGGAGCGAGGTGGAGGACATGTAGAACACGGAGCGAGGTGGAAGACATGTAGAGCACGGAGCGAGGTGGACGACATGTAGAGCACGGAGCGAGGTGGACGACATGTAGAACCCGGAGCGTGTTAGAAGACATGTAGAATCTTGAGCGTGTTAGAAGACATGTAGAACCAGGAGCGAGGTGGAGGACATATAGAACACGGAGCGAGGTGGAGGACATGTAGAACACGGAGCGAGGTGGAGGACATGTAGAACACAGAGCGTGTTAGAAGACATGGAGAACACGGAGCGTGTTAGAAGACATGTAGAACACGGAGCGAGGTGGAGGACATGTAGAACACGGAGCGTGTTAGAAGACATGTAGAATCTTGAGCGTGTTAGAAGACATGTAGAACCCGGAGCGTGGTGGAGGACATGTAGAACCCGGAGCGTGGTGGAGGACATGTAGAACACGGAGCGAGGTGGAGGACTTATAGAACACGGAGCGAGGTGGAGGACATGTAGAACACAGAGCGTGTTAGAAGACATGGAGAACCCGGAGCGAGGTTGAGGACATGTAGAACATGGAGCGAGGTGGAGGACATGTAGAACATGGAGCGAGGTGGAGGACATGTAGAACATGGAGCGAGGTGGAGGACATGTAGAACCCGGACCGTGTTAGAAGACATGTAGGATCTTGAGCGTGTTAGAAGACATGTAGAACCCGGAGCGTGGTGGAGGACATATAGAACACGGAGCGAGGTAGAGGACATGTAGAACACAGAGCGTGTTAGAAGACATGGAGAACACGGAGCGAGGTGGATGACATGTAGAACCCTGAGCGTGTTAGAAGGCATGGAGACCACGGAGCGAGGTGGAAGACATGAAGAACACGGAGCGAGGTGGAGGACATGTAGAACACGGAGCGAAGTGGAGGACATGTAGAACATGGAGCGAGGTGGAGGACATGTAGAACCCGGAGCGTGTTAGAAGACATGTAGAATCTTGAGCGTGTTAGAAGACATGTAGAACCCGGAGCGTGGTGGAGGACATATAGAACACGGAGCGAGGTGGAGGACATGTAGAACACAGAGCGTGTTAGAAGACATGGAGAACAAGGAGCGCGGTGGAAGACATGTAGAACACGGAGCGAGGTGGAGGACATGTAGAACCCGGAGCGTGTTAGAAGACATGTAGAACCCGGAGCGTGTTAGAAGACATGTAGAATCTTGAGCGTGTTAGAAGACATGTAGAACACGGAGCGAGGTGGAGGACATGTAGAATATTGAGCGTGTTAGAAGACATGTAGAACCCGGAGCATGGTGGAGGACATATAGAACATGGAGCGAGGTGGAGGACATGTAGAACACAGAGCGTGTTAGAAGACATGGAGAACACGGAACGAGGTGGAAGACATGTAGAACCCGGAGCGTGTTAGAAGACATGTAGAATCTTGAGCGTGTTAGAAGACATGTAGAACACGGAGCGAGGTGGAGGACATGTAGAACACGGAGCGAGGTGGAGGACATGTAGAATATTGAGCGTGTTAGAAGACATGTAGAACCCGGAGCATGGTGGAGGACATATAGAACATGGAGCGAGGTGGAGGACATGTAGAACACAGAGCGTGTTAGAAGACATGGAGACCACCGAGTTAGGTGGAGGACATGTAGAACCCGGAGCGTGGTGGAGGACATATAGAACACGGAACGAGGTGGAGGACATGTAGAACCCGGAGCGAAGTGGAGGACATGTAGAACACGGAGCGAGGTTGAGGACATGTAGAACCCGGAGCGTGGTGGAGGACATGTAGAACACGGAGCGAGGTGGAGGACATGTAGAACACAGAGCGTGTTAGAAGACATGGAGACCACCGAGCGAGGTGGAGGACATGTAGAACCCGGAGCGTGGTGGAGGACATATAGAACACGGAACGAGGTGGAGGACATGTAGAACCCGGAGCGAAGTGGAGGACATGTAGAACACGGAGCGAGGTTGAGGACATGTAGAACACAGAGCGTGTTAGAAGACATGGAGACCACCGAGCGAGGTGGAGGACATGTAGAACCCGGAGCGAAGTGGAGGACATGTAGAACACGGAGCGAGGTTGAGGACATGTAGAACCCGGAGCGAAGTGGAGGACATTTACAACACGGAGCGAGGTGGAGCACATGTAGAACACGGAGCGAGATGGAGGACAAGTAGAACATGGAGCGAGTTGGAGGACATGTAGAACACAGAGCGTGTTAGAAGACATGGACAACAAGGAGCACGGTGGAAGACATGTAGAACACGGAGCGAGGTGGAGCACATGTAGAACACGGAGCGAGGTGGAGGACATGTAGAACACAGAGCATGTTAGAAGACATGGAGAACACGGAGCGAGGTGGAGGACATGTAGAACACAGAGCGTGTTAGAAGACATGTAGAACACGGAGCGAGGTGGAGGACATGTAGAACACGGAGCGTGTTAGAAGACATGGAGAACACGGAACGAGGTGGAGGACATGTAGAACACGGAGCGTGTTAGAAGACATGTAGAATCTTGAGCGTGTTAGAAGACATGTAGAACCCGGAGCGTGGTGGAGGACATATAGAACACGGAGCGAGGTGGAGGACATGTAGAACACGGAGCGAGGTGGAAGACATGTAGAGCACGGAGCGAGGTGGACGACATGTAGAGCACGGAGCGAGGTGGACGACATGTAGAACCCGGAGCGTGTTAGAAGACATGTAGAATCTTGAGCGTGTTAGAAGACATGTAGAACCAGGAGCGAGGTGGAGGACATATAGAACACGGAGCGAGGTGGAGGACATGTAGAACACGGAGCGAGGTGGAGGACATGTAGAACACAGAGCGTGTTAGAAGACATGGAGAACACGGAGCGTGTTAGAAGACATGTAGAACACGGAGCGAGGTGGAGGACATGTAGAACACGGAGCGTGTTAGAAGACATGTAGAATCTTGAGCGTGTTAGAAGACATGTAGAACCCGGAGCGTGGTGGAGGACATGTAGAACCCGGAGCGTGGTGGAGGACATGTAGAACACGGAGCGAGGTGGAGGACATATAGAACACGGAGCGAGGTGGAGGACATGTAGAACATGGAGCGAGGTGGAGGACATGTAGAACATGGAGCGAGGTGGAGGACATGTAGAACCCGGACCGTGTTAGAAGACATGTAGGATCTTGAGCGTGTTAGAAGACATGTAGAACCCGGAGCGTGGTGGAGGACATATAGAACACGGAGCGAGGTAGAGGACATGTAGAACACAGAGCGTGTTAGAAGACATGGAGAACACGGAGCGAGGTGGATGACATGTAGAACCCTGAGCGTGTTAGAAGGCATGGAGACCACGGAGCGAGGTGGAAGACATGAAGAACACGGAGCGAGGTGGAGGACATGTAGAACACGGAGCGAGGTGGAAGACATGAAGAACCCGGAGCGTGGTGGAGGACATATAGAACACGGAGCGAGGTGGAGGACATGTAGAACACAGAGCGTGTTAGAAGACATGGAGAACAAGGAGCGCGGTGGAAGACATGTAGAACACGGAGCGAGGTGGAGGACATGTAGAACCCGGAGCGTGTTAGAAGACATGTAGAATCTTGAGCGTGTTAGAAGACATGTAGAACCCGGAGCGTGGTGGAGGACATATAGAACACGGAGCGAGGTGGAGGACATGTAGAACACAGAGCGTGTTAGAAGACATGGAGAACAAGGAGCGCGGTGGAAGACATGTAGAACACGGAGCGAGGTGGAGGACATGTAGAACCCGGAGCGTGTTAGAAGACATGTAGAATCTTGAGCGTGTTAGAAGACATGTAGAACCCGGAGCGTGGTGGAGGACATATAGAACACGGAGCGAGGTGGAGGACATGTAGAACCCGGAGCGTGTTAGAAGACATGTAGAATCTTGAGCGTGTTAGAAGACATGTAGAACACGGAGCGAGGTGGAGGACATGTAGAATATTGAGCGTGTTAGAAGACATGTAGAACCCGGAGCATGGTGGAGGACATATAGAACATGGAGCGAGGTGGAGGACATGTAGAACACAGAGCGTGTTAGAAGACATGGAGAACACGGAACGAGGTGGAAGACATGTAGAACACGGAGAGAGGTGGAGGACATGTAGAACACGGAGCGTGTTCGAAGACATGTAGAATCTTGAGCGTGTTAGAAGACATGTAGAACCCGGAGCGTGGTGGAGGACATATAGAACACTGAGCGAGGTGGAGGACATGTAGAACCCGGAGCGTGTTAGAAGACATGTAGAATCTTGAGCGTGTTAGAAGACATGTAGAACACGGAGCGAGGTGGAGGACATGTAGAACACGGAGCGAGGTGGAGGACATGTAGAATATTGAGCGTGTTAGAAGACATGTAGAACCCGGAGCATGGTGGAGGACATATAGAACATGGAGCGAGGTGGAGGACATGTAGAACACAGAGCGTGTTAGAAGACATGGAGACCACCAAGCGAGGTGGAGGACATGTAGAACCCGGAGCGTGGTGGAGGACATATAGAACACGGAACGAGGTGGAGGACATGTAGAACCCGGAGCGAAGTGGAGGACATGTAGAACACGGAGCGAGGTTGAGGACATGTAGAACCCGGAGCGTGGTGGAGGACATGTAGAACACGGAGCGAGGTGGAGGACATGTAGAACACAGAGCGTGTTAGAAGACATGGAGACCACCGAGCGAGGTGGAGGACATGTAGAACCCGGAGCGTGGTGGAGGACATATAGAACACGGAACGAGGTGGAGGACATGTAGAACCCGGAGCGAAGTGGAGGACATGTAGAACACGGAGCGAGGTTGAGGACATGTAGAACACAGAGCGTGTTAGAAGACATGGAGACCACCGAGCGAGGTGGAGGACATGTAGAACCCGGAGCGAAGTGGAGGACATGTAGAACACGGAGCGAAGTGGAGGACATGTAGAACCCGGAGCGAGGTGGAGGACATGTAGAACCCGGAGCGAAGTGGAGGACATGTAGAACCCGGAGCGAAGTGGAGGACATTTACAACACGGAGCGAGGTGGAGCACATGTAGAACACGGAGCGAGATTGAGGACAAGTAGAACATGGAGCGAGTTGGAGGACATGTAGAACACAGAGCGTGTTAGAAGACATGGACAACAAGGAGCACGGTGGAAGACATGTAGAAAACGGAGCGAGGTGGAGCACATGTAGAACACGGAGCGAGGTGGAGGACATGTAGAACACAGAGCGTGTTAGAAGACATGGAGAACACGGAGCGAGGTGGAGGACATGTAGAACACAGAGCGTGTTAGAAGACATGTAGAACACGGAGCGAGGTGGAGGACATGTAGAACACGGAGCGTGTTAGAAGACATGTAGAATCTTGAGCGTGTTAGAAGACATATAGAACACGGAGCGAGGTGGAGGACATGTAGAACACAGAGCGTGTTAGAAGACATGGAAAACAAGGAGCGCGGTGGAAGACATGTAGAACACGGAGCGAGGTGGAGGACATGTAGAACCCGGAACGTGTTAGAAGACATGTAGAATCTTGAGCGTGTTAGAAGACATGTAGAACCCGGAGCATGGTGGAGGACATATAGAACACGGAGCGTGTTAGAAGACATGGAGAACACGGAGCGAGGTGGAGGACATGTAGAACCCGGAGCGTGTTAGAAGACATGTAGAACCTAGAGCGTGTTAGAAGACATGTAGAACATGGAGCGAGGTGAAGGGCATGTAGAACACGGAGCGAGGTGGATGACATGTAGAACACGGAGCGAGGTGGAGGACATGTAGAACACAGAGTGTGTTAGAAGACATATAGAACCTAGAGCGTGTTTAGAAGACATGTAGAATACGGAGCGAGGTGGAGGACATGTAGAACACGGAGAGAGATGATGGACATGTAGAACACGGAGCGTATTAGGAGACATTTAGAACCTAGAGCATGTTAGAAGACATGTAGAACACGGAGCGAGGTGGAGGACATGTAGAGCACGGAGCGAGGTGGAGGACATGTAGAACACGGAGCGAGGTGGAGGACATGTAGAACCCGGAGCGTGTTAGAAGACATGTAGAATCTTGAGCGTGTTAGAAGACATGTAGAATCTTGAGCGTGTTAGAAGACATGTAGAACCCGGAGCGTGGTGGAGGACATGTAGAACACGGAGCGAGGTGGAGGACATGTAGAACACAGAGCGTGTTAGAAGACATGGAGAACAAGGAGCACGGTAGAAGACATGTAGAACACGGAGCGAGGTGGAGGACATGTAGAACACAGAGCGTGTTAGAAGACATGGAGAACAAGGAGCACGGTAGAAGACATGTAGAGCACGGAGCGAGGTGGACGACATGTAGAACCCGGAGCGTGTTAGAAGACATGTAGAATCTTGAGCGTGTTAGAAGACATGTAGAACCCGGAGCGTGGTGGAGGACATGTAGAACACGGAGCGAGGTGGAGGACATGTAGAACACGGAGCGAGGTGGAGGACATGTAGAGCACGGAGCGACGTGGAGGACATGTAGAACCCGGAGCGAGGTGGAGGACATATAGAACACGGAGCGTGGTGGAGGACATATAGAACACGGAGCGTGGAGGAGGACATATAGAACACGGAGCGAGGTGGAGGACATGTAGAATATTGAGCGTGTTAGAAGACATGTAGAACCCGGAGCATGGTGGAGGACATATAGAACATGGAGCGAGGTGGAGGACATGTAGAACACAGAGCGTGTTAGAAGACATGGAGAACACGGAATGAGGTGAAAGACATGTAGAACACGGAGCGTGTTAGAAGACATGTAGAATCTTGAGCGTGTTAGAAGACATGTAGAACCCGGAGCGTAGTGGAGGACATGTAGAACCCGGAGCGAGGTGGAGGACATGTAGAACACGGAGCGAGGTGGAGGACATGTAGAACACGGAGCGAGGTGGAGGACATGTAGAACACAGAGTGTGTTTGAAGACATGTAGAACATGGAGCGTGTTAGAAGACATGTAGAATCTTGAGCGTGTTAGAAGACATGTAGAACCCGGAGCGTGGTGGAGGACATATAGAACACGGAGCGAGGTGGAAGACATGTTGAACACGGAGCGAGGTGGAGGACATGTAGAACACAGAGTGTGTTAGAAGACATGTAAAACCTAGAGCGTGTTAAAAGACATGTAGAACACGGAGCGAGGTGGAGGACATATAGAACACGTAGCGGGTGGAAGACATGTAGAAAAAGGAGCGTGTTGGAAGACATGTAGAACCTAGAGCATGTTAGAAGACATGTAGAACACGTAGCGAGGTGGAGGACATGTAGAACACGGAGCGTGTTAGAAGACATGTAGAATCTTGAGGGTGTTAGAAGGCATGTAGAACACGGAGCGAGGTGGAGGACATGTAGACCCCGGAGCGAGGTGGAGGACATATAGAACACGGAGCGTGTTAGAAGACATGGAGAACAAGGAGTGCGGTGGAAAACATGTAGAACACGGAGCGAGGTGGAGGACATGTAGAACCCGGAGCGTGTTAGAAGACATGTAGAATCTTGAGCGTGTTAGAAGACATGTAGAACCCGGAGCGTGGTGGAGGACATGTAGAACACGGAGCGAGGTGGAGGACATATATAACACGGAGCGAGGTGGAGGACATGTAGAACACAGAGCGTGTTAGAAGACATGGAGAACACGGAACGAGGTGGAAGACATGTAGAACAACGAGCGAGGTGGAGGACATGTAGAGCACGGAGCGTGTTAGAAGACATGTAGAATCTTGAGCGTGTTAGAAGACATGTAAAACCCGGAGCGTGGTTGAGGACATATAGAACACGGAGCGAGGTGGAGGACATGTAGAACCCGGAGCGTGTTAGAAGACATGTAGAATCTTGAGCGTGTTAGAAGACATGTAAAACCCGGAGCGTGGTTGAGGACATATAGAACACGGAGCGAGGTGGAGGACATGTAGAACACAGAGCGTGTTCGAAGACATGGAGAACACGGAGCGAGGTGGAGGACATATAGAACACGGAGCGAGGTGGAGGACATGTAGAACACGGAGCGAGGTGGAGGACATGTAG
This sequence comes from Telmatherina bonti, assembly GCF_933228915.1. Taxonomy (NCBI): domain Eukaryota; kingdom Metazoa; phylum Chordata; class Actinopteri; order Atheriniformes; family Telmatherinidae; genus Telmatherina; species Telmatherina bonti. Next base: position 3,338,453 of record NC_136623.1, on the reverse strand, counting down.
AACACAGAGCGAGGTGGAAGACATGGAGAACACGGAGAGAGGTGGAGGACATGTAGAACACAGAGTGTGTTTGAAGACATGTAAAACCTAGAGCGTGTTAAAAGACATGTAGAATCTTGAGCGTGTTAGAAGACATGTAGAGCTCGGAGCGAGGTAGAGGACATGTAGAACATGGAGCGAGGTGGAGGACATGTAGAACCCGGAGCGTGTTAAAAGACATGTAGAATCTTGAGAGTGTTAGAAGACATGTAGAACCCGGAGCGTGGTGGAGGACATATAGAACACGGAGCGTGGTGGAGGACATGTAGAACTAGGAGCGAGGTGGAGGACATGTAGAACCCGGAGCGAGGTGGAGGACATGTAGAACACGTAGCGAGGTAGAGGACATGTAGAACACGGAGAGAGGTGGAGGACATGTAGAAAAAGGAGCGTGTTGGAAGACATGTAGAACACGGAGCGAGGTAGAGGACATGTAGAACATGGAGCGAGGTGGAGGACATGTAGAACCCGGAGCGTGTTAAAAGACATGTAGAATCTTGAGAGTGTTAGAAGACATGTAGAACCCGGAGCGTGGTGGAGGACATGTAGAACACGGAGCGAAGTGGAGGACATGTAGAACTAGGAGCGAGGTGGAGGACATGTAGAACCCGGAGCGAGGTGGAGGACATGTAGAACACGGAGCGAGGTAGAGGACATGTAGAACACGGAGAGAGGTGGAGGACATGTAGAAAAAGGAGCGTGTTGGAAGACATGTAGAACACGGAGCGAGGTAGAGGACATGTAGAACACGGAGCGAAGTGGAGGACATGTAGAACTAGGAGCGAGGTGGAGGACATGTAGAACCCGGAGCGAGGTGGAGGACATGTAGAACACGTAGCGAGTTAGAGGACATGTAGAACACGGAGAGAGGTGGAGGACATGTAGAACTAGGAGCGAGGTGGAGGACATGTAGAACCCGGAGCGAGGTGGAGGACATGTAGAACACGGAGAGAGGTGGAGGACATGTAGAAAAAGGAGCGTGGTGGAGGACATGTAGAACCCGGAGCGTGGTGGAGGACATGTAGAACCCGGAGCGAGGTGGAGGACATGTAGAACCCGGAGAGAGGTGGAGGACATGTAGAAAAAGGAGCGAGGTGGAGGACATGTAGAACACGGAGAGAGGTGGAGGACATGTAGAAAAAGGAGCGAGGTGGAGGACATGTAGAACACGGAGAGAGGTGGAGGACATGTAGAAAAAGGAGCGAGGTGGAGGACATATAGAACTAGGAGCGAGGTGGAGGACATGTAGAACACGGAGCGAGGTGGAGGACATATAGAACTAGGAGCGAGGTGGAGGACATGTAGAACTAGGAGCGAGGTAGAGGACATGTAGAACACGGAGAGAGGTGGAGGACATGTAGAAAAAGGAGCGTGTTGGAAGACATGTAGAACCTAGAGCATGTTAGAAGACATGTAGAATCTTGAGGGTGTTAGACGACATGTAGAACCCGGAGCGTGGTGGAGGACATATAGAACACGGAGAGAGGTGGAGGACATGTAGAACACGGAGAGAGGTGGAGGACATGTAGAACACGGAGCGACGTGGAGGACATGTAGAGCACGGAGCGAGGTGGAGGACATGTAGAACCCGGAGTGAGGTGGAGGACATTTAGAACACAGAGCGTGTTAGAAGACATGTAGAACCTAGAGCGTGTTGGAAGTTATGAACAACCTACAGCATGTTAGAAGACATGTAGAACATGGAGCGAGGTGAAGGGCATGTAGAACACAGAGCGTGTTAGAAGACATGTAGAATCTTGAGCGTGTTAGAAGACACATAGAATCTTGAGCGTGTTAGAAGACATGTAAAACCCGGAGCGTGGTTGAGGACATATAGAACACGGAGCGAGGTGGAGGACATGTAGAACACGGAGCGAAGTGGAGGACATGTAGAACACGGAGCGAGGTGGAGGACATGTAGAACACGGAGCGAAGTGGAGGACATATAGAACACGGAGCGAGGTGGAGGACATGTAGAACCCGGAGTGAGGTGGAGGACATTTAGAACACAGAGCGTGTTAGAAGACATGTAGAACCTAGAGCGTGTTGGAAGTTATGAACAACCTACAGCATGTTAGAAGACATGTAGAACATGGAGCGAGGTGAAGGGCATGTAGAACACAGAGTGTGTTAGAAGACATATAGAACCTAGAGCGTGTTTAGAACACATGTAAAACACGGAGCGAGGTGGAGGACATAAATAACACGGAGCAGAGTGGAGGACATGTAGTACACGGAGCGAGGTGGAGGACATGTAGAACCCGGAGCGAGGTGGAGGACATATAGAACACGGAGCAGAGTGGAGGACATGTAGAACCCGGAGCGTGTTAGAAGACATGTAGAACCTAGAGCGTGTTAGAAGACATGTAGAACCTAGAGCGTGTTAGAAGACATGTTGAACACGGAACGAGGTGGAGGGCATGTAGAACACGGAGCGAGGTTGAGGACATGTAGAACACGGAGCGAGGTGTAGGACATAAATAACACGGAGCGAGGTGGAGGACATGTAGAACCCGGAGCGAGGTGGACATGTAGAACCCAGAGCGAGCTGGAGGACATGTAGAACCCAGAGCGTGATAGAAGACATGTTGAACACGGAACGAGGTGGAGGGCATGTAGAACATGGAGCGAGGTTGAGGACATGTAGAACACGGAGCGAGGTCGAGGACATGTAGAACACGGATCGAGGTGGAGGAGATGTAGAACACGGAGCGAGGTGGAGGACATGTAGAACACAGAGCGAGGTGGAGGACATGTAGAACATGGAGCGAGGTTGAGGACATGTAGAACACGGAGCGAGGTCGAGGACATGTAGAACACGGAGCGAGGTGGAGGAGATGTAGAACACGGAGCGAGGTGGAGGACATGTAGAACACAGAGCGAGGTGGAGGACATGTAGAACACAGAGCGAGGTGGAGGACATGTAGAAAAAGGAGCGTGTTGGAAGACATGTAGAACCTAGAGCATGTTAGAAGACATGTAGAACACGTAGCGAGGTGGAGGACATGTAGAACACGGAGCGTGGTGGAAGATATGCAGAACACTGAGCGAGGTGGACGACATGTGGAACTCGGAGCGAGGTGGAGGACATATAGAACACGGAGCGAGCTGGAGGACATGTAGAGCCCGGAGCGAGGTGGAGGACATGTAGAACCCGGACCGTGGTGGAGGACATGCAGAACACGGAGCGAGCTGGAGGACATGTAGAGCCCGGAGCGAGGTGGAGGACATGTAGAACCCGGAGCGAGGTGGAGGACATGTAGAACACAGAGGGAGGTGGAGGACATGTAGAAAAAGGAGCGTGTTGGAAGGCATGTAGAACCCGAACCGTGTTAGAAGACATGTGGAATCTGGAGCGTGTTAGAAGACATGTAGAACCCGGAGCATGGTGGAGGACATATAGAACACGGAGCGAGGTGGAGGACATGTAGAACACTGAGCGAGGTGGAGGACATGTAGAGCACGGAGCGTGTTAGAAGACATGTAGAACCCGGAGCATGGTGGAGGACATATAGAACCCGGAGCATGGTGGAGGACATATAGAACACGGAGCGAGGTGGAGGACATGTGGAACTCGGAGCGAGGTGGAGGACATGTAGAACCCGCAGCGTGTTAGAAGACATGTACAATCTTGAGCCTGTTAGAAGACATGTAGAACCCGGAGCGGGGTGGAGGATATGTAGAACACCGAGTGGGGTGGGGGACATGTAGAACACTGAGCGAGGTGGAGGACATGTAGAACCCGGAGCGAGGTGGAGGACATGTAGAACACAGGGCATGTTAGAAGACATGTAGAACACGGAGCGAGGTGGACATGTAGAACCCGGAGCGAGGTGCAGGACATGTAGAACACGGAGCGAGGTGCAGGACATGTAGAACACGGAGAGAGGTGGAGGACATGTAGAACCCGGAGCGAGGTGGAGGACAAGTAGAACACGGAGCGAGGTGGAGGACATGTAGAACACGGAGCGAGGTGGAGGACATGTAGAACACAGAGCGAGGTGGAGGACAAGTAGAACACGGAGCTAGGTGGAGGACATGTAAAACACGGAGCGAGGTGGAGGACATGTAGAACCCGGAGCGAGGTGGAGGACATGTAGAACCAGGAGCGAGGTGGAGGACATGAAGAACCCGGAGCGAGGTGGAGGACATGTAGAACACAGAGCGAGGTGGAGGACATGTAGAACACGGAGCGAGGTGGAGGACATGTAGAACACAGAGCATGTTAGAAGACATGTAGAACACGGAGCGAGGTGGACATGTAGAACCCGGAGCGAGGTGCAGGACATGTAGAACACGGAACTAGGTGGAGGACATGTAGAACCCGGAGCGAGGTGGAGGACAAGTAGAACACGGAGCTAGGTGGAGGACATGTAGAACACAGAGCGAGGTGGAGGACATGTAGAACCCGGAGCGAGGTGGAGGACAAGTAGAACACGGAGCGAGGTGGAGGACATCTAGAACACGGAGCGAGGTGGAGGACATGTAGAACACGGAGCGAGGTGGAGGACATGTAGAACCCGGAGCGAGGTGCAGGACATGTAGAACACGGAACTAGGTGGAGGACATGTAGAACCCGGAGCGAGGTGGAGGACATGAAGAACCCGGAGCGAGGTGGAGGATATGTAGAACACCGAGTGGGGTGGGGGACATGTAGAACACTGAGCGAGGTGGAGGACATGTAGAACCCGGAGCGAGGTGGAGGACATGTAGAACACAGAGCATGTTATAAGACATGTAGAACCTAGGGCATGTTAGAAGACATGTAGAACACGGAGCGAGGTGGACATGTAGAACCCGGAACTAGGTGGAGGACATGTAGAACCCGGAGCGAGGTGGAGGACAAGTAGAACACGGAGCTAGGTGCAGGACATGTAGAACACGGAACTAGGTGGAGGACATGTAGAACCCGGAGCGAGGTGGAGGACAAGTAGAACACGGAGCTAGGTGGAGGACATGTAGAACACAGAGCGAGGTGGAGGACATGTAGAACCCGGAGCGAGGTGGAGGACAAGTAGAACACGGAGCTAGGTGGAGGACATGTAGAACACGGAGCGAGGTGGAGGACATGTAGAACCCGGAGCGAGGTGGAGGACATGAAGAACCCGGAGCGAGGTGGAGGACATGTAGAACACAGAGCGAGGTGGAGGACATGTAGAACACGGAGCGAGGTGGAGGACATGTAGAACACAGAGCATGTTAGAAGACATGGAGAACACGGAGCGAGGTGGAGGACATGTAGAACCCGGAGCGAGTTGGAGGACAAGTAGAACACGGAGCGAGGTGGAGGACATGTAGAACACGGAGCGAGGTGGAGGACAAGTAGAACCCGGAGCGAGGTGGAGGACATGTAGAACACGGAGCGAGGTGGAGGACATGTAGAACACAGAGCGACTTGGAGGACATGTAGAACACAGAGCGAGGTGGAGGACAAGTAGAACACGGAGCGAGGTGGAGGACATGTAGAACACAGAGCATGTTAGAAGACATGTAGAACCTAGGGCATGTTAGAAGACAAGTAGAACATGGAGCGAGGTGGAAGACATGTAGAACACGGAATGAAATGGAGGACATGTACAACACGGAGCGAGGTGGAAGACAAGTAGAACACGGAGCGAGGTGGAGGACATGTAGAACACGGAGCGAGGTGGAGGACAAGTAGAACCCGGAGCGAGGTGGAGGACATGTAGAACACGGAGCGAGGTGGAGGACATGTAGAACACAGAGCGACTTGGAGGACATGTAGAACACAGAGCGAGGTGGAGGACAAGTAGAACACGGAGCGAGGTGGAGGACATGTAGAACACAGAGCATGGTAGAAGACATGTAGAACCTAGGGCATGTTAGAAGACAAGTAGAACATGGAGCGAGGTGGAAGACATGTAGAACACGGAATGAAATGGAGGACATGTACAACACGGAGCGAGGTGGAAGACATGTACAACACGGAGCGAGGTGGAGGACAAGTAGAACACAGAGCGACTTGGAGGACATGTAGAACACAGAGCAAGGTGGAAGACATGTAGAACACGGAGCGAGGTGGAGGACATGTAGAACACAGAGCATGTTAGAAGACATGTAGAACCTAGGGCATGTTAGAAGACAAGTAGAACATGGAGCGAGGTGGAAGACATGTAGAACACGGAATGAAATGGAGGACATGTACAACACGGAGCGAGGTGGAAGACATGTAGAACACGGAGCGAGGTGGAGGACATGTAGAAAAAGGAGCGTGTTGGAAGGAGTGTAGAACCTAGAGCATGTTAGAAGACATTTAGAACACGTAGCGAGGTGGAGGACATGTAGAACACGGAGCGAGGTGGAGGACATGTAGAACACGGAGCGAGCTGGAGGACATGTAGAACCCGGAGCGAGGTGGAGGACATGTAGAACACAGAGCGAGGTTGAAGACATGTAGAACACGGAGCGAGGTGGAGGACATGTAGAACACAGAGCGAGGTGGAAGACATGTAGAACACGGAGCGAGGTGGAGGACATGTAGAACACAGAGCATGTTAGAAGACATGTAGAACCTAGGGCATGTTAGAAGACATGGAGAACACGGAGCGAGGTGGAGGACATGTAGAACCCGGAGCGAGTTGGAGGACAAGTAGAACACGGAGCTAGGTGGAGGACATGTAGAACCCGGAGCGAGGTGGAGGACATGTAGAACACGGAGCGAGGTGGAGGACATGTAGAACACGGAGCGAGGAGGAGGACATGTAGAACACTGAGCGTGTTAGAAGACATTTAGAACCTAGAGCGAAATAGAAGACATGTAGAACATGGAGCGAGGTGGAGGACATGTTGAACACGGACATAGGTGGAGGACATGTAAAACACGGAGCGTGGTGGAGGACATGTGGAACACGGAGAGAGGTGGAGGACATGTAGAAACCGGAGCGAGGTGGAGGACATGTTGAACCCGGAGCGAGGTGGAGGACATGTAGAACACGGAGCAAGGTGGAGGACTATTAGAACCCGGAGAGAGGTGGAGGACATGTTGAACAAGGAGCGAGGTGGAGGACATATAGAACACGGAGCAAGGTGGAGGACTATTAGAACCCGGAGAGAGGTGGAGGACATGTGGAACACGGAGAGAGGTGGAGGACATGTAGAAACCGGAGCGAGGTGGAGGACTATTAGAACTCGGAGCGAGGTGGAGGACATGTTGAACCCGGAGCGAGGTGGAGGACATGTAGAACACGGAGCGAGGTGGAGGACATATATAACACGGAGCGAGGTGGAGGACATGTAGAACACAGAGCGTGTTAGAAGACATGGAGAACACGGAACGAGGTGGAAGACATGTAGAACAACGAGCGAGGTGGAGGACATGTAGAGCACGGAGCGTGTTAGAAGACATGTAGAATCTTGAGCGTGTTAGAAGACATGTAAAACCCGGAGCGTGGTTGAGGACATATAGAACACGGAGCGAGGTGGAGGACATGTAGAACCCGGAGCGTGTTAGAAGACATGTAGAATCTTGAGCGTGTTAGAAGACATGTAAAACCCGGAGCGTGGTTGAGGACATATAGAACACGGAGCGAGGTGGAGGACATGTAGAACACAGAGCGTGTTCGAAGACATGGAGAACACGGAGCGAGGTGGAGGACATATAGAACACGGAGCGAGGTGGAGGACATGTAGAACACGGAGCGAGGTGGAGGACATGTAGAACACAGAGCGAGGTGGAAGACATGGAGAACACGGAGAGAGGTGGAGGACATGTAGAACACAGAGTGTGTTTGAAGACATGTAAAACCTAGAGCGTGTTAAAAGACATGTAGAATCTTGAGCGTGTTAGAAGACATGTAGAGCTCGGAGCGAGGTAGAGGACATGTAGAACATGGAGCGAGGTGGAGGACATGTAGAACCCGGAGCGTGTTAAAAGACATGTAGAATCTTGAGAGTGTTAGAAGACATGTAGAACCCGGAGCGTGGTGGAGGACATATAGAACACGGAGCGTGGTGGAGGACATGTAGAACTAGGAGCGAGGTGGAGGACATGTAGAACCCGGAGCGAGGTGGAGGACATGTAGAACACGTAGCGAGGTAGAGGACATGTAGAACACGGAGAGAGGTGGAGGACATGTAGAAAAAGGAGCGTGTTGGAAGACATGTAGAACACGGAGCGAGGTAGAGGACATGTAGAACATGGAGCGAGGTGGAGGACATGTAGAACCCGGAGCGTGTTAAAAGACATGTAGAATCTTGAGAGTGTTAGAAGACATGTAGAACCCGGAGCGTGGTGGAGGACATGTAGAACACGGAGCGAAGTGGAGGACATGTAGAACTAGGAGCGAGGTGGAGGACATGTAGAACCCGGAGCGAGGTGGAGGACATGTAGAACACGTAGCGAGGTAGAGGACATGTAGAACACGGAGAGAGGTGGAGGACATGTAGAAAAAGGAGCGTGTTGGAAGACATGTAGAACACGGAGCGAGGTAGAGGACATGTAGAACACGGAGCGAAGTGGAGGACATGTAGAACTAGGAGCGAGGTGGAGGACATGTAGAACCCGGAGCGAGGTGGAGGACATGTAGAACACGTAGCGAGTTAGAGGACATGTAGAACACGGAGAGAGGTGGAGGACATGTAGAACTAGGAGCGAGGTGGAGGACATGTAGAACCCGGAGCGAGGTGGAGGACATGTAGAACACGGAGAGAGGTGGAGGACATGTAGAAAAAGGAGCGTGGTGGAGGACATGTAGAACCCGGAGCGTGGTGGAGGACATGTAGAACCCGGAGCGAGGTGGAGGACATGTAGAACCCGGAGAGAGGTGGAGGACATGTAGAAAAAGGAGCGAGGTGGAGGACATGTAGAACACGGAGAGAGGTGGAGGACATGTAGAAAAAGGAGCGAGGTGGAGGACATGTAGAACACGGAGAGAGGTGGAGGACATGTAGAAAAAGGAGCGAGGTGGAGGACATATAGAACTAGGAGCGAGGTGGAGGACATGTAGAACACGGAGCGAGGTGGAGGACATATAGAACTAGGAGCGAGGTGGAGGACATGTAGAACTAGGAGCGAGGTAGAGGACATGTAGAACACGGAGAGAGGTGGAGGACATGTAGAAAAAGGAGCGTGTTGGAAGACATGTAGAACCTAGAGCATGTTAGAAGACATGTAGAATCTTGAGGGTGTTAGACGACATGTAGAACCCGGAGCGTGGTGGAGGACATATAGAACACGGAGAGAGGTGGAGGACATGTAGAACACGGAGAGAGGTGGAGGACATGTAGAACACGGAGCGACGTGGAGGACATGTAGAGCACGGAGCGAGGTGGAGGACATGTAGAACCCGGAGTGAGGTGGAGGACATTTAGAACACAGAGCGTGTTAGAAGACATGTAGAACCTAGAGCGTGTTGGAAGTTATGAACAACCTACAGCATGTTAGAAGACATGTAGAACATGGAGCGAGGTGAAGGGCATGTAGAACACAGAGCGTGTTAGAAGACATGTAGAATCTTGAGCGTGTTAGAAGACACATAGAATCTTGAGCGTGTTAGAAGACATGTAAAACCCGGAGCGTGGTTGAGGACATATAGAACACGGAGCGAGGTGGAGGACATGTAGAACACGGAGCGAAGTGGAGGACATGTAGAACACGGAGCGAGGTGGAGGACATGTAGAACACGGAGCGAAGTGGAGGACATATAGAACACGGAGCGAGGTGGAGGACATGTAGAACCCGGAGTGAGGTGGAGGACATTTAGAACACAGAGCGTGTTAGAAGACATGTAGAACCTAGAGCGTGTTGGAAGTTATGAACAACCTACAGCATGTTAGAAGACATGTAGAACATGGAGCGAGGTGAAGGGCATGTAGAACACAGAGTGTGTTAGAAGACATATAGAACCTAGAGCGTGTTTAGAACACATGTAAAACACGGAGCGAGGTGGAGGACATAAATAACACGGAGCAGAGTGGAGGACATGTAGTACACGGAGCGAGGTGGAGGACATGTAGAACCCGGAGCGAGGTGGAGGACATATAGAACACGGAGCAGAGTGGAGGACATGTAGAACCCGGAGCGTGTTAGAAGACATGTAGAACCTAGAGCGTGTTAGAAGACATGTAGAACCTAGAGCGTGTTAGAAGACATGTTGAACACGGAACGAGGTGGAGGGCATGTAGAACACGGAGCGAGGTTGAGGACATGTAGAACACGGAGCGAGGTGTAGGACATAAATAACACGGAGCGAGGTGGAGGACATGTAGAACCCGGAGCGAGGTGGACATGTAGAACCCAGAGCGAGCTGGAGGACATGTAGAACCCAGAGCGTGATAGAAGACATGTTGAACACGGAACGAGGTGGAGGGCATGTAGAACATGGAGCGAGGTTGAGGACATGTAGAACACGGAGCGAGGTCGAGGACATGTAGAACACGGATCGAGGTGGAGGAGATGTAGAACACGGAGCGAGGTGGAGGACATGTAGAACACAGAGCGAGGTGGAGGACATGTAGAACATGGAGCGAGGTTGAGGACATGTAGAACACGGAGCGAGGTCGAGGACATGTAGAACACGGAGCGAGGTGGAGGAGATGTAGAACACGGAGCGAGGTGGAGGACATGTAGAACACAGAGCGAGGTGGAGGACATGTAGAACACAGAGCGAGGTGGAGGACATGTAGAAAAAGGAGCGTGTTGGAAGACATGTAGAACCTAGAGCATGTTAGAAGACATGTAGAACACGTAGCGAGGTGGAGGACATGTAGAACACGGAGCGTGGTGGAAGATATGCAGAACACTGAGCGAGGTGGAGGACATGTGGAACTCGGAGCGAGGTGGAGGACATATAGAACACGGAGCGAGCTGGAGGACATGTAGAGCCCGGAGCGAGGTGGAGGACATGTAGAACCCGGACCGTGGTGGAGGACATGCAGAACACGGAGCGAGCTGGAGGACATGTAGAGCCCGGAGCGAGGTGGAGGACATGTAGAACCCGGAGCGAGGTGGAGGACATGTAGAACACAGAGGGAGGTGGAGGACATGTAGAAAAAGGAGCGTGTTGGAAGGCATGTAGAACCCGAACCGTGTTAGAAGACATGTGGAATCTGGAGCGTGTTAGAAGACATGTAGAACCCGGAGCATGGTGGAGGACATATAGAACACGGAGCGAGGTGGAGGACATGTAGAACACTGAGCGAGGTGGAGGACATGTAGAGCACGGAGCGTGTTAGAAGACATGTAGAACCCGGAGCATGGTGGAGGACATATAGAACCCGGAGCATGGTGGAGGACATATAGAACACGGAGCGAGGTGGAGGACATGTGGAACTCGGAGCGAGGTGGAGGACATGTAGAACCCGCAGCGTGTTAGAAGACATGTACAATCTTGAGCCTGTTAGAAGACATGTAGAACCCGGAGCGGGGTGGAGGATATGTAGAACACCGAGTGGGGTGGGGGACATGTAGAACACTGAGCGAGGTGGAGGACATGTAGAACCCGGAGCGAGGTGGAGGACATGTAGAACACAGGGCATGTTAGAAGACATGTAGAACACGGAGCGAGGTGGACATGTAGAACCCGGAGCGAGGTGCAGGACATGTAGAACACGGAGCGAGGTGCAGGACATGTAGAACACGGAGAGAGGTGGAGGACATGTAGAACCCGGAGCGAGGTGGAGGACAAGTAGAACACGGAGCGAGGTGGAGGACATGTAGAACACGGAGCGAGGTGGAGGACATGTAGAACACAGAGCGAGGTGGAGGACAAGTAGAACACGGAGCTAGGTGGAGGACATGTAAAACACGGAGCGAGGTGGAGGACATGTAGAACCCGGAGCGAGGTGGAGGACATGTAGAACCAGGAGCGAGGTGGAGGACATGAAGAACCCGGAGCGAGGTGGAGGACATGTAGAACACAGAGCGAGGTGGAGGACATGTAGAACACGGAGCGAGGTGGAGGACATGTAGAACACAGAGCATGTTAGAAGACATGTAGAACACGGAGCGAGGTGGACATGTAGAACCCGGAGCGAGGTGCAGGACATGTAGAACACGGAACTAGGTGGAGGACATGTAGAACCCGGAGCGAGGTGGAGGACAAGTAGAACACGGAGCTAGGTGGAGGACATGTAGAACACAGAGCGAGGTGGAGGACATGTAGAACCCGGAGCGAGGTGGAGGACAAGTAGAACACGGAGCGAGGTGGAGGACATCTAGAACACGGAGCGAGGTGGAGGACATGTAGAACACGGAGCGAGGTGGAGGACATGTAGAACCCGGAGCGAGGTGCAGGACATGTAGAACACGGAACTAGGTGGAGGACATGTAGAACCCGGAGCGAGGTGGAGGACATGAAGAACCCGGAGCGAGGTGGAGGATATGTAGAACACCGAGTGGGGTGGGGGACATGTAGAACACTGAGCGAGGTGGAGGACATGTAGAACCCGGAGCGAGGTGGAGGACATGTAGAACACAGAGCATGTTATAAGACATGTAGAACCTAGGGCATGTTAGAAGACATGTAGAACACGGAGCGAGGTGGACATGTAGAACCCGGAACTAGGTGGAGGACATGTAGAACCCGGAGCGAGGTGGAGGACAAGTAGAACACGGAGCTAGGTGCAGGACATGTAGAACACGGAACTAGGTGGAGGACATGTAGAACCCGGAGCGAGGTGGAGGACAAGTAGAACACGGAGCTAGGTGGAGGACATGTAGAACACAGAGCGAGGTGGAGGACATGTAGAACCCGGAGCGAGGTGGAGGACAAGTAGAACACGGAGCTAGGTGGAGGACATGTAGAACACGGAGCGAGGTGGAGGACATGTAGAACCCGGAGCGAGGTGGAGGACATGAAGAACCCGGAGCGAGGTGGAGGACATGTAGAACACAGAGCGAGGTGGAGGACATGTAGAACACGGAGCGAGGTGGAGGACATGTAGAACACAGAGCATGTTAGAAGACATGGAGAACACGGAGCGAGGTGGAGGACATGTAGAACCCGGAGCGAGTTGGAGGACAAGTAGAACACGGAGCGAGGTGGAGGACATGTAGAACACGGAGCGAGGTGGAGGACAAGTAGAACCCGGAGCGAGGTGGAGGACATGTAGAACACGGAGCGAGGTGGAGGACATGTAGAACACAGAGCGACTTGGAGGACATGTAGAACACAGAGCGAGGTGGAGGACAAGTAGAACACGGAGCGAGGTGGAGGACATGTAGAACACAGAGCATGTTAGAAGACATGTAGAACCTAGGGCATGTTAGAAGACAAGTAGAACATGGAGCGAGGTGGAAGACATGTAGAACACGGAATGAAATGGAGGACATGTACAACACGGAGCGAGGTGGAAGACAAGTAGAACACGGAGCGAGGTGGAGGACATGTAGAACACGGAGCGAGGTGGAGGACAAGTAGAACCCGGAGCGAGGTGGAGGACATGTAGAACACGGAGCGAGGTGGAGGACATGTAGAACACAGAGCGACTTGGAGGACATGTAGAACACAGAGCGAGGTGGAGGACAAGTAGAACACGGAGCGAGGTGGAGGACATGTACAACACGGAGCGAGGTGGAGGACAAGTAGAACACAGAGCGACTTGGAGGACATGTAGAACACAGAGCAAGGTGGAAGACATGTAGAACACGGAGCGAGGTGGAGGACATGTAGAACACAGAGCATGTTAGAAGACATGTAGAACCTAGGGCATGTTAGAAGACAAGTAGAACATGGAGCGAGGTGGAAGACATGTAGAACACGGAATGAAATGGAGGACATGTACAACACGGAGCGAGGTGGAAGACATGTAGAACACGGAGCGAGGTGGAGGACATGTAGAAAAAGGAGCGTGTTGGAAGGAGTGTAGAACCTAGAGCATGTTAGAAGACATTTAGAACACGTAGCGAGGTGGAGGACATGTAGAACACGGAGCGAGGTGGAGGACATGTAGAACACGGAGCGAGCTGGAGGACATGTAGAACCCGGAGCGAGGTGGAGGACATGTAGAACACAGAGCGAGGTTGAAGACATGTAGAACACGGAGCGAGGTGGAGGACATGTAGAACACAGAGCGAGGTGGAAGACATGTAGAACACGGAGCGAGGTGGAGGACATGTAGAACACAGAGCATGTTAGAAGACATGTAGAACCTAGGGCATGTTAGAAGACATGGAGAACACGGAGCGAGGTGGAGGACATGTAGAACCCGGAGCGAGTTGGAGGACAAGTAGAACACGGAGCTAGGTGGAGGACATGTAGAACCCGGAGCGAGGTGGAGGACATGTAGAACACGGAGCGAGGTGGAGGACATGTAGAACACGGAGCGAGGAGGAGGACATGTAGAACACTGAGCGTGTTAGAAGACATTTAGAACCTAGAGCGAAATAGAAGACATGTAGAACATGGAGCGAGGTGGAGGACATGTTGAACACGGACATAGGTGGAGGACATGTAAAACACGGAGCGTGGTGGAGGACATGTGGAACACGGAGAGAGGTGGAGGACATGTAGAAACCGGAGCGAGGTGGAGGACATGTTGAACCCGGAGCGAGGTGGAGGACATGTAGAACACGGAGCAAGGTGGAGGACTATTAGAACCCGGAGAGAGGTGGAGGACATGTTGAACAAGGAGCGAGGTGGAGGACATATAGAACACGGAGCAAGGTGGAGGACTATTAGAACCCGGAGAGAGGTGGAGGACATGTGGAACACGGAGAGAGGTGGAGGACATGTAGAAACCGGAGCGAGGTGGAGGACTATTAGAACTCGGAGCGAGGTGGAGGACATGTTGAACCCGGAGCGAGGTGGAGGACATGTAGAACACGGAGCAAGGTGGAGGACTATTAGAACCCGGAGCGAGGTGGAGGACATGTAGAACCCAGAGCGAGGTGGAGGACATGTATAACACGGAGCGAGGTGCAGGACATGTAGAACACGGAGCGAGCTGGAGGACATGTAGAACCCGGAGCGAGGTCGATGACATGTAGAACCAAGAGCGAGGTGGAAATGTAGAACCCAGAGCGAGGTGGAGGACATGTAGAACACAGAGGGAGGTGGAGGACATGTAGAACACGGAGCGTGTTGGAAGGAGTGTAGAACATAGAGCATGTTAGAAGAAATTTAGAACACGTAGCGAGGTGGAGGACATGTAGAACCCGGAGAGAGGTGGAGGACATGTAGAACACGGAGTGTGTTGGAAGGAGTGTAGAACCTAGAGCATGATAGAAGAAATTTAGAACCCGGAGCGAGGTGGAGGACATGTAGAACCCGGAGCGAGTTGGAGGACATGTAGAACACGGAGAGAGGTGGGGGACATGTAGATCACGGAGCGTGTTGGAAGGAGTGTAGAACCTAGAGAATGTTAGAAGAAATTTAGAACACGGAGCGAGGTGGAGGACATGTAGAACCCGGAGCGAGGTGGAGGACATGTAGAACCCGGAGCGTGTTAGAAGACATGTAGAACCCGGAGCGAGGTGGAGGACATGTAGAACACGGAGCGAGGTGGACATGTAGAACCCAGAGCGAGGTGGAGGACATGTAGAACACGGAGCGAGGTGGAGGACATGTAGAACCCGGAGAGAGCTGGAGGACATGTAGAACACGGAGCGAGGTGGAGGACATGTAGAACCCGGAGCGAGGTGGAGGACATGTAGAACACGGAGCGAGCTGGAGGACATGTAGAACCCGGAGCGAGGTCGATGACATGTAGAACCAAGAGCGAGGTGGAAATGTAGAACCCAGAGCGAGGTGGAGGACATGTAGAACACGGAGCGAGCTGGAGGACATGTAGAACCCGGAGAGAGGTGGAGAACATGTAGAACACAGAGGGAGGTGGAGGACATGTAGAACACGGAGCGTGTTGGAAGGAGTGTAGAACATAGAGCATGTTAGAAGAAATTTAGAACACGTAGCGAGGTGGAGGACATGTAGAACCCGGAACGAGGTGGAGGACATGTAGAACACGGAGAGAGGTGGAGGAAATGTAGAACACGGAGTGTGTTGGAAGGAGTGTAGAACCTAGAGCATGTTAGAAGAAATTTAGAACACGTAGCGAGGTGGAGGACATGTAGAACCCGGAGTGTGTTGGAAGGAGTGTAGAACCTAGAGCATGTTAGAAGAAATTTAGAACCCGGAGCGAAGTGGAGGACATGTAGAACCCGGAGCGAGGTGGAGGACATGTAGACCCCGGAGCGAGGTGGAGGACATGTAGAACACGGAGAGAGGTGGGGGACATGTAGAACACGGAGCGTGTTGGAAGGAGTGTAGAACCTAGAGAATGTTAGAAGAAATTTAGAACACGTAGCGAGGTGGAGGACATGTAGAACCCGGAGCGAGGTGGAGGACATGTAGAACCCGGAGCGTGTTAGAAGACATGTAGAACCTGGAGCGAGGTGGAGGACATGTAGAACCCGGAGCGAGGTGGAGGACATGTAGAACCCGGAGCGAGGTGGAGGACATGTAGAACACGGAGCGAGTTGGAAGACATGTTGAACCCGGAGCGAGGTGGAGGACATATAGAACACGGAGGGAGGTGGAGGACATGTAGAACACGGAGAGAGGTGGAGGACATGTAGAACACGGACAGGGGTGGAGGACATGTAGAACATGGAGCATGTTAGAAGACATTTAGAACCTAGAGCGTATTGGAAGACATGTAAAACACGGAGCGAGGTGAAGGACATAAATAACACGGAGCGAGGTGGAGGACATGTAGAACACGGAGAGAGGTGGAGGACTATTAGAACTCGGAGCGAGGTGGAGGACATGTTGAACCCGGAGCGAGGTGGAGGACATGTAGAACCCGGAGCGAGGTGGAGGACATGTAGAACACGGAGCGAGGTGGAGGACTATTAGAACCCGGAGAGAGGTGGAAGACATATAGAACACGGAGAGAAGTGGAGGACATGTAGAACACGGAGCGAGGTGGAAGACATGTAGAACACGGAGCGAGGTGGAGGACATGTAGAACACGGAGCGAGGTGGAGGACATGTAGAACACAGAGCATGTTAGAAGACATGTAGAACCTAAAGCATGTTAGAAGACATGTAGAACACGGAGCGAGGTGGACATGTAGAACCCAGAGCGAGGTGGAGGACATGTAGAACAGGGAGCGAAATGGAGGACATGTAGAAGACGGAGCGAGGTGGAGGACATGTAGAACACAGAGCATGTTAGAAGACATGTAGAACCTAAAGCATGTTAGAAGACATGTAGAACCCAGAGCGAGGTGGACATGTAGAACCCAGAGCGACGTGGAGGACATGTAGAACACGGAGCGAGGTGGAGGACATGTAGAACACGGAGCGAGGTGGAGGACATGTAGAACACGGAGCAAGGTGGAGGACATGTAGGACACGGAGCGAGTTAGAAGACATTTAGAACCTAGAGCGTGTTAGAAGACATGTAGAACACGGAGCGAGGTGGACATGTAGAACCCAGAGCGAGGTGGAGGACATGTAGAACAGGGAGCGAGATGGAGGACATGTAGAAGACGGAGCGAGGTGGAGGACATGTAGAACACAGAGCATGTTAGAAGACGTGTAGAACCTAAAGCATGTTAGAAGACATGTAAAACCCAGAACGAGATAGAAGATATGTAGAACATGGAGCGAGGTGGAGGACATGTAGAACACGGAGCGAGGTGGAGAACATATAGAACACGGAGCGAGGTGGAGGACATGTAGAACACGGAGTGAGGTGGAGGACTATTAGAACCCGGACAGAGGTGGAGGACATGTTGAACCCGGAGCGAGGTGGAAGACATGTAGAACACGGAGCGAGGTGGAGGACATGTAGAACACGGAGCGAGGTGGAGGACATGTAGAACACAGAGCATGTTAGAAGACATATAGAACACGGAGTGAAGTGGAGGACATGTAGAACACGGAGCGAGGTGGAGGACATGTAGAACACAGAGCATGTTAGAAGACATGTAGAACACGGAGCGAGGTGGACATGTAGAACCCAGAGCGAGGTGGAAGACATTTGGAACCTAGAGCGAGAAAGAAGATATGTAGAACATGGAGCGAGGTCGATGACATGTAGAACCCAGAGCGAGGTGGACATGTAGAACCCAGAGCGACGTGGAGGACATGTAGAACACGGAGCGAGGTGGAGGACATGTAGAAAACGGAGCGTGTTAGAAGACATTTAGAACCTAGAGCGAGATAGAAGACATGTAGAACCTAAAGCATGTTAGAACACATGTAGAACACGGAGCGAGGTGGACATGTAGAACCCAGTGCGAGCTGGAAATGTAGAACCCAGAGCGAGGTGGAGGACATGTAGAACACAGAGCGAGGTGGAGGACATGTAGAACCCAGAGCGAGGTGGACATGTAGAACCCAGAGCGAGCTGGAGGACATGTAGAACCCGGAGCGAAGTGGAGGACATGTAGAACACAGAGGGAGGTGGAGGACATGTAGAACACGGAGAGAGGTGGAGGACATGTAGAACACGGAGCGTTTTGGAAGACATGTAGAACCCGGAGCGTGTTAGAAGACATGTAGACTCTTGAGCGTCTTAGAAGACATGTAGAACCCGGAGCGTGGTGGAGGACATATAGAACACGGAGCGAGGTGGAGGACATATAGAACACGGAGCGAGGTGGAGGACATGTAGAACACTGAGCGAGGTGAGGGACATGTAGAACACAGAACGTGTTAGAAGACATGTAGAACCTAGAGCGTGTTAGAAGACATGTTGAGCACGGAGCGAGGTGGAGGACATGTAGAACACGGAGCGAGGTGGGGGACATGTAGAACACAGAACGTGTTAGAAGACATGTAGAACCTAAAGCGTTTTAGAAGACATGTTGAACACTGAGCGAGGTGGAGGACATGTAGAACACGGAGTGTGTTAGAAGACATGTAGAACCTAGAGCATGTTAGAAGACATGTAGAACACGGAACGAGGTGGAAGACATGTAGAACCCGGAGCGAGGTGGAGGACATTTAGAACACAGAGCGTGTTAGAAGACATGTAGAACACGGAACGAGGTGGAAGACATATAGAACACGGAGCGAGGTGGAGGACATGTAGAACACAGAACGTGTAAGAAGACATGTAGAACCTAGAGCGTGTTAGAAGACATGTAGAACCTAGAGCGTGTTAGAAGACATGTTGAACACGGAGCGAGGTGGAGGACATGTAGAACCCGGAGCGAGGTGGTGGACATGTAGAACACGCAGCGAGGTGGAGGACATGTAGAACCCGAAGCGAGGTGGAGGACATGTAGAACACGGAGCGAGGTGGAGGACATGTTGAACACGGAGCGAGGTGGAGGGCATGTAGAACATGGAGCGAGGTGGAGGACAGGTAGAACACGGAGCGAGGTGGAGGACATGTAGAACACAGAGCATGTTAGAAGGCATGTAGAACCTAGAGCATGTTAGAAGACATGTAGAACACGGAACGAGGTGGAAGACATGTAGAACCCGGAGCGAGGTGGAGGACATGTAGAACACGGAGCGAGGTGGAGGATTTGCAGAACCCGGAGCGAGGTGGAGGACATGTAGAACCCGGAGCGAGGTGGAGGACATGAAGAACACGGAGTGAGGTGGAGGGCATGTAGAACATGGAGCGAGGTGAAGGACAGGTAGAACACGGAGCGAGGTGAAGGACAGGTAGAACACGGAGCGTGTTAGAAGGCATGTAGAACCTAGAGCATGTTAGAAGACATGTAGAACACGGAACGAGGTGGAAGACATGTTGAACACGGAGTGAGGTGGAGGGCATGTAGAACATGGAGCGAGGTGAAGGACAGGTAGAACACGGAGCGAGGTGAAGGACAGGTAGAACACGGAGCGTGTTAGAAGGCATGTAGAACCTAGAGCATGTTAGAAGACATGTAGAACACGGAACGAGGTGGAAGACATGTAGAACCCGGAGCGAGGTGGAGGACATGTAGAACACGGAGCGAGGTGGAGGATATGCAGAACCCGGAGCGAGGTGGAGGACATGTGGAACCCGGAGCGAGGTGGAGGACATGTAGAACACTGAGCGAGGTGGAGGACATGTAGAACCCGGAGCGAGGTGGAGGACATGTAGAACACGGAGCGAGGTGGAGGATATGCAGACCCCGGAGCGAGGTGGAGGACATGTAGAACACGGAGAGAGGTGGAGGACATGTAGAACACGGAGCGAGGTGGAGGACATGTAGAACACGGAGAGAGGTGGAGGACATGTAGAACACGGAGAGAGGTGGAGGACATGTAGAACACTGAGCGAGGTGGAGGACATGTAGAACACGGAGAGAGGTGGAGGACATGTAGAACACGGAGAGAGGTGGAGGACATGTAGAACACGGAGCGAGGTGGAGGACATGTAGAACACGGAGCGAGGTGGAGGACATGTAGAACACGGAGAGAGGTGGAGGACATGTAGAACACGGAGAGAGGTGGAGGACATGTAGAACACGGAGAGAGGTGGAGGACATGTAGAACCCGAAGCGAGGTGGAGGACATGTAGAACCCGAAGCGAGGTGGAGGACATATAGAACACGGAGCGGGGTGGAGGACATGTAGAACACGGAGCGAGGTGGAGGACATGTAGAACACGGAGCGAGGTGGAGGACATGTAGAACCCGGAGCGAGGTGGAGGACATGTAGAACCCGGAGCGAAGTGGAGGACATGTAGAACCCGGAGCGAGGTGGAGGACATGTAGAACCCGGAGCGAGGTGGAGAACATGTAGAACACGGAGCGAGGTGGAGGATATGCAGAACACGGAGCGAGGTGGAGGACATGTAGAACACGGAGCGAGGTGGAGGACATGTAGAACCCGGAGCGAGGTGGAGGATATGCAGAACACGGAGCGAGGTAGAGGACATGTAGAACACGGAGCGAGATGGAGGACATGCAGAACATGGAGCGAGGTAGAGGACATGTAGAACACGGAGCGAGGTGGAGGACATGTAGAACACGGAGCGAGGTGGAGGACATGTAGAACACGGAGCGAGGTGGAGGACATGTAGAACACGGAGCTAGGTGGAGGATATGTAGAACACGGAGCGAGGTGAAGGACATGTAGAACCCGGAGCGAGGTGGAGGACATGTAGAACACGGAGCGAAGTGGAGGACATATAAAACCCGGAGCGAGGTGGAGGACATGTAGAACCCGGAGCGAAGTGGAGGACATGTAGAACCCGGAGCGAGGTGGAGGACATGTAGAACACGGAGCGAGGTGGAGGACATGTGGAACACGGAGCGAGGTGGAGGACATGTAGAACACGGAGCGAGGTGGAGGACATGTAGAAACCGGAGCGAGGTGGAGGACATGAAGAAACCGGAGCGAGGTCGACGACATGTAGAACCCGTAGCGAGGTGGAGGACATGTAGAACACGGAGCGAGGTGGAAGACATGTAGAACCCGGAGCGTGTTAGAAGACATGTAGAACCCGGAGCGAGGTGGAGGACATATAGATCCCGGAGCGAGGTGGAGGACATGTAGAACCCGGAGCGAGGTGGAGGACATGTAGGACACGGAGCGAGGTGGAGGACATGTGGAACACGGAGCGAGGTGGAGGACATGTAGAACCCGGAGCGAGGTGGAGGACATGTGGAACACGGAGCGAGGTGGAGGACATGTAGAAACCGGAGCGAGGTGGAGGACATGTAGAAACCGGAGCGAGGTCGATGACATGTAGAACCCGGAGCGAGGTGGAGGACATGTAGAACCCGGAGCGAGGTGGAGGATATGCAGAACACGGAGCGAGGTGGAGGACATGTCGAACCCGAAACGAGGTGGAGGAAATCTAGAACACGGAGCGAGGTGGAGGACATGTAGAAACCGGAGCGAGGTCGATCACATGTAGAACCCGGAGCGAGGTGGAGGACATGTAGAACCCGAAACGAGGTGGAGGAAATCTAGAACACGGAGCGAGGTGAAGGACATGTAAAACCCAGAGCGAGGTGGAGGACATGTAGAACACGGAGCGAGGTGGAGGAAATGTAGAACCCGGAGCGAGGTGGAGGACATGTAGAACCCGAAACGAGGTGGAGGATATCTTGAACACGGAGCGAGGTGAAGGATATGCAGAACACGGAGGGAGGTGGAGGACATGTAGAAACCGGAGCGAGGTCGATGACATGTAGAACCCGGAGCGAGGTGGAGGACATGTAGAACACGGAGCGAGGTGGAGGACATGTGGAACACGGAGCGAGGTGGACATGTAGAACACGGAGCGAGGTGGAGGACATGTAGAACCCGGAGCGAGGTGGAGGACATGTAGAACCCGGAGCGAGGTCGATGACATGTAGAACCCGGAGCGAGGTGGAGGACATGTAAAACACAGAGCGAGGTCAAGGACATGTAGAACCCGAAACGAGGTGGAGGACATCTAGAACACGGAGCGAGGTGGAGGACATGTAGAAACCGGAGCGAGGTCGATGACAGGTAAAACCCGGAGCGAGGTGAAGGACATGTAGAACACGGAACGAGGTGAAGGACATGTAGAACCCGGAGCGAGGTGGAGGACATGTAGAACCCGAAACGAGGTGGAGGACATGTAGAACACGGAGCGAGGTGAAGGACATGTAGAACCCGGAGAGAGGTGGAGGACATGTAGAACCCGGAGCGAGGTGGAGGACATGTAGAACACGGAGCAAGGTGAAGGACATGTAGAACCCGAAACGAGGTGGAGGACATCTAGAACACGGAGCGAGGTGGAGGACATGTGGAAACCGGAGCGAGGTCGATGACATGTAGAACCCGGAGCGAGGTGGAGGACATGTAGAACACGGAGCGAGGTGGAGGACATGTAGAACCCGGAGCGAGGTGGAGGACATGTAGAACCCGGAGCGAGGTGGAGAACATGTAGAACACGGAGCGTGGTGGAGGACATATAGAACACGGAGCGAGGTGGAGGACATATAGAACACGGAGCGAGGTGAAGGACATGTAGAACACGGAACGAGGTGAGGGACATGTAGAACACAGAACGTGTTAGAAGACATGTAGAACCTAGAGCGTGTTAGAAGACATGTTGAGCACGGAGCGAGGTGGAGGACATGTAGAACACGGAGCGAGGTGGGGGACATGTAGAACACAGAACGTGTTAGAAGACATGTAGAACCTAAAGCGTTTTAGAAGACATGTTGAACACTGAGCGAGGTGGAGGACATGTAGAACACGGAGTGTGTTAGAAGACATGTAGAACCTAGAGCATGTTAGAAGACATGTAGAACACGGAACGAGGTGGAAGACATGTAGAACCCGGAGCGAGGTGGAGGACATTTAGAACACAGAGCGTGTTAGAAGACATGTAGAACACGGAACGAGGTGGAAGACATATAGAACACGGAGCGAGGTGGAGGACATGTAGAACACAGAACGTGTAAGAAGACATGTAGAACCTAGAGCGTGTTAGAAGACATGTAGAACCTAGAGCGTGTTAGAAGACATGTTGAACACGGAGCGAGGTGGAGGACATGTAGAACCCGGAGCGAGGTGGTGGACATGTAGAACACGCAGCGAGGTGGAGGACATGTAGAACACGGAGCGAGGTGGAGGACATGTTGAACACGGAGCGAGGTGGAGGGCATGTAGAACATGGAGCGAGGTGGAGGACAGGTAGAACACGGAGCGAGGTGGAGGACATGTAGAACACAGAGCATGTTAGAAGGCATGTAGAACCTAGAGCATGTTAGAAGACATGTAGAACACGGAACGAGGTGGAAGACATGTAGAACCCGGAGCGAGGTGGAGGACATGTAGAACACGGAGCGAGGTGGAGGATTTGCAGAACCCGGAGCGAGGTGGAGGACATGTAGAACCCGGAGCGAGGTGGAGGACATGAAGAACACGGAGCGAGGTGGAGGACATGTTGAACACGGAGTGAGGTGGAGGGCATGTAGAACATGGAGCGAGGTGAAGGACAGGTAGAACACGGAGCGTGTTAGAAGGCATGTAGAACCTAGAGCATGTGAGAAGACATGTAGAACACGGAACGAGGTGGAAGACATGTAGAACCCGGAGCGAGGTGGAGGACATGTAGAACACGGAGCGAGGTGGAGGATATGCAGAACCCGGAGCGAGGTGGAGGACATGTGGAACCCGGAGCGAGGTGGAGGATATGCAGACCCCGGAGCGAGGTGGAGGACATGTAGAACACGGAGAGAGGTGGAGGACATGTAGAACACGGAGCGAGGTGGAGGACATGTAGAACACGGAGAGAGGTGGAGGACATGTAGAACACTGAGCGAGGTGGAGGACATGTAGAACCCGGAGCGAGGTGGAGGACATGTAGAACACGGAGCGAGGTGGAGGATATGCAGACCCCGGAGCGAGGTGGAGGACATGTAGAACACGGAGAGAGGTGGAGGACATGTAGAACACGGAGCGAGGTGGAGGACATGTAGAACACGGAGAGAGGTGGAGGACATGTAGAACACGGAGAGAGGTGGAGGACATGTAGAACACTGAGCGAGGTGGAGGACATGTAGAACACGGAGAGAGGTGGAGGACATGTAGAACACGGAGAGAGGTGGAGGACATGTAGAACACGGAGCGAGGTGGAGGACATGTAGAACACGGAGCGAGGTGGAGGACATGTAGAACACGGAGAGAGGTGGAGGACATGTAGAACACGGAGAGAGGTGGAGGACATGTAGAACACGGAGAGAGGTGGAGGACATGTAGAACCCGAAGCGAGGTGGAGGACATGTAGAACCCGAAGCGAGGTGGAGGACATATAGAACACGGAGCGGGGTGGAGGACATGTAGAACACGGAGCGAGGTGGAGGACATGTGGAACACGGAGCGAGGTGGAGGATATGCAGAACACGGAGCGAGGTGGAGGACATGTAGAACACGGAGCGAGGTGGAGGACATGTAGAACACGGAGCGAGGTGGAGGACATGTAGAACCCGGAGCGAGGTGGAGGGCATGTAGAACACGGAGCGAGGTGGAGGATATGCAGAACACGGAGCGAGGTAGAGGACATGTAGAACACGGAGCGAGGTGGAGGACATGTAGAACACGGAGCGAGGTGGAGGACATGTAGAACCCGGAGCGAGGTGGAGGATATGCAGAACACGGAGCTAAGTAGAGGACATGTAGAACACGGAGCGAGATGGAGGACATGCAGAACATGGAGCGAGGTAGAGGACATGTAGAACACGGAGCGAGGTGGAGGACATGTAGAACACGGAGCGAGGTGGAGGACATGTAGAACACGGAGCGAGGTGGAGGACATGTAGAACACGGAGCTAGGTGGAGGATATGTAGAACACGGAGCGAGGTGAAGGACATGTAGAACCCGGAGCGAGGTGGAGGACATGTAGAACACGGAGCGAAGTGGAGGACATATAAAACCCGGAGCGAGGTGGAGGACATGTAGAACCCGGAGCGAAGTGGAGGACATGTAGAACCCGGAGCGAGGTGGAGGACATGTAGAACACGGAGCGAGGTGGAGGACATGTGGAACACGGAGCGAGGTGGAGGACATGTAGAACACGGAGCGAGGTGGAGGACATGTAGAAACCGGAGCGAGGTGGAGGACATGAAGAAACCGGAGCGAGGTCGACGACATGTAGAACCCGGAGCGAGGTGGAGGACATGTAGAACCCGGAGCGAGGTGGAGGACATGTAGAACACGGAGCGAGGTGGAAGACATGTAGAACCCGGAGCGTGTTAGAAGACATGTAGAACCCGGAGCGAGGTGGAGGACATATAGATCCCGGAGCGAGGTGGAGGACATGTAGAACCCGGAGCGAGGTGGAGGACATGTAGGACACGGAGCGAGGTGGAGGACATGTGGAACACGGAGCGAGGTGGAGGACATGTAGAACCCGGAGCGAGGTGGAGGACATGTGGAACACGGAGCGAGGTGGAGGACATGTAGAAACCGGAGCGAGGTGGAGGACATGTAGAAACCGGAGCGAGGTGGAGGACATGTAGAAACCGGAGCGAGGTCGATGACATGTAGAACCCGGAGCGAGGTGGAGGACATGTAGAACCCGGAGCGAGGTGGAGGATATGCAGAACACGGAGCGAGGTGGAGGACATGTAGAACCCGAAACGAGGTGGAGGAAATCTAGAACACGGAGCGAGGTGGAGGACATGTAGAAACCGGAGCGAGGTCGATCACATGTAGAACCCGGAGCGAGGTGGAGGACATGTAGAACCCGAAACGAGGTGGAGGAAATCTAGAACACGGAGCGAGGTGAAGGACATGTAAAACCCAGAGCGAGGTGGAGGACATGTAGAACACGGAGCGAGGTGGAGGAAATGTAGAACCCGGAGCGAGGTGGAGGATATGCAGAACACGGAGGGAGGTGGAGGACATGTAGAAACCGGAGCGAGGTGGAGGACATGTAAAACACGAAACGAGGTGGAGGAAATCTAGAACACGGAGCGAGGTGGAGGACATGTAGAAACCGGAGCGAGGTCGATGACATGTAGAACCCGGAGCGAGGTGGAGGACATGTAGAACACGGAGCGAGGTGGACATGTAGAACACGGAGCGAGGTGGAGGACATGTGGAACACGGAGCGAGGTGGAGGACATGTGGAACACGGAGCGAGGTGGACATGTAGAACACGGAGCGAGGTGGAGGACATGTAGAACCCGGAGCGAGGTGGAGGACATGTAGAACCCGGAGCGAGGTCGATGACATGTAGAACCCGGAGCGAGGTGGAGGACATGTAAAACACAGAGCGAGGTCAAGGACATGTAGAACCCGAAACGAGGTGGAGGACATCTAGAACACGGAGCGAGGTGGAGGACATGTAGAACACGGAGCGAGGTGGACATGTAGAACACGGAGCGAGGTGGAGGACATGTGGAACACGGAGCGAGGTGGAGGACATGTAGAACCCGGAGCGAGGTGGAGGACATGTGGAACACGGAGCGAGGTGGACATGTAGAACACGGAGCGAGGTGGAGGACATGTAGAACCCGGAGCGAGGTGGAGGACATGTAGAACCCGGAGCGAGGTCGATGACATGTAGAACCCGGAGCGAGGTGGAGGACATGTAAAACACAGAGCGAGGTCAAGGACATGTAGAACCCGAAACGAGGTGGAGGACATCTAGAACACGGAGCGAGGTGGAGGACATGTAGAAACCGGAGCGAGGTCGATGACAGGTAAAACCCGGAGCGAGGTGAAGGACATGTAGAACACGGAACGAGGTGAAGGACATGTAGAACCCGGAGCGAGGTGGAGGACATGTAGAACCCGAAACGAGGTGGAGGACATGTAGAACACGGAGCGAGGTGAAGGACATGTAGAACCCGGAGAGAGGTGGAGGACATGTAGAACCCGGAGCGAGGTGGAGGACATGTAGAACACGGAGCAAGGTGAAGGACATGTAGAACCCGAAACGAGGTGGAGGACATGTAGAACCCGGAGCGAGGTGGAGGACATGTGGAAACCGGAGCGAGGTCGATGACATGTAGAACCCGGAGCGAGGTGGAGGACATGTAGAACACGGAGCGAGGTGGAGGACATGTAGAACCCGGAGCGAGGTGGAGGACATGTAGAACCCGGAGCGAGGTGGAGAACATGTAGAACACGGAGCGAGGTGGAAGACATGTAGAACCCGAAACGAGGTGGAGGACATGTAGAACACGGAGCGAGGTGAAGGACATGTAGAACACGGAACGAGGTGAAGGACATGTAGAACCCGGAGCGAGGTGGAGGACATGTAGAACACGGAGCGAGGTGAAGGACATGTAGAACAAGGAGCGAGGTGAAGGACATGTAGAACACGGAGCGAGGTGGAGGACATGTTGAAACCGGAGCGAGGTGGAGGACATGTAGAACACGGAGCGAGGTGGAGGACATGTTGAACCCGGAGCGAGGTGGAGGACATGTAGAACCCGGAGCGAGGTGGAGGACATGGAGAACCCGGAGCGAGGTGGAGGACATGTAGAACCCGGAGCGTGTTAGAAGACATGTAGATTCTTGAGTGTGTTAGAAGACATGTAGAACCCGGAGCGTGGTGGAGTACATATAGAACATGGAGCGAGGTGAAGGACATCTAGAACACAGAGCAAGGTGGAGGACATGTAGAAACCGGAGCGAGGTCGATGACATGTAGAACCCGGAGCGAGGTGGAGGACATGTAGAACACGGAGCGAGGTGGAGGACATGTAGAACCCGGAGCGAGGTGGAGGACATGTAGAACCCGAAACGAGGTGGAGTAAATCTAGAACACGGAGCGAGGTGGAGGACATGTAGAAACCGGAGCGAGGTCGATGACATTTAGAACCCAGAGCGAGGTGGAGGACATGTAGAAACCGGAGCGAGGTGGAGGACATGTAGAAACCGGAGCGAGGTGGAGGACATGTAGAAACCGGAGCGAGGTCGATGACATGTAGAACCCGGAGCGAGGTGGAGGACATGTAGAACCCGGAGCGAGGTGGAGGACATGTAGGACACGGAGCGAGGTGGAGGATATGCAGAACACGGAGCGAGGTGGAGGACATGTCGAACCCGAAACGAGGTGGAGGAAATCTAGAACACGGAGCGAGGTGGAGGACATGTAGAAACAGGAGCGAGGTCGATCACATGTAGAACCCGGAGCGAGGTGGAGGACATGTAGAACCCGAAACGAGGTGGAGGAAATCTAGAACACGGAGCGAGGTGAAGGACATGTAAAACCCAGAGCGAGGTGGAGGACATGTAGAACACGGAGCGAGGTGGAGGAAATGTAGAACCCGGAGCGAGGTGGAGGACATGTAGAACCCGAAACGAGGTGGAGGATATCTTGAACACGGAGCGAGGTGAAGGATATGCAGAACACGGAGGGAGGTGGAGGACATGTAGAAACCGGAGCGAGGTGGAGGACATGTAAAACACGAAACGAGGTGGAGGAAATCTAGAACACGGAGCGAGGTGGAGGACATGTAGAAACCGGAGCGAGGTCGATGACATGTAGAACCCGGAGCGAGGTGGAGGACATGTAGAACACGGAGCGAGGTGGAGGACATGTGGAACACGGAGCGAGGTGGACATGTAGAACACGGAGCGAGGTGGAGGACATGTAGAACCCGGAGCGAGGTGGAGGACATGTAGAACCCGGAGCGAGGTCGATGACATGTAGAACCCGGAGCGAGGTGGAGGACATGTAGAACACAGAGCGAGGTCAAGGACATGTAGAACCTGAAACGAGGTGGAGGACATCTAGAACACGGAGCGAGGTGGAGGACATGTAGAAACCGGAGCGAGGTCGATGACAGGTAAAACCCGGAGCGAGGTGAAGGACATGTAGAACACGGAACGAGGTGAAGGACATGTAGAACCCGGAGCGAGGTGGAGGACATGTAGAACCCGAAACGAGGTGGTGGACATGTAGAACACGGAGCGAGGTGAAGGACATGTAGAACCCGGAGAGAGGTGGAGGACATGTAGAACCCGGAGCGAGGTGGAGGACATGTAGAACACGGAGCAAGGTGAAGGACATGTAGAACCCGAAACGAGGTGGAGGACATCTAGAACACGGAGCGAGGTGGAGGACATGTAGAAACCGGAGCGAGGTCAATGACATGTAGAACCCGGAGCGAGGTGGAGGACATGTAGAACACGGAGCGAGGTGGAGGACATGTAGAACCCGGAGCGAGGTGGAGGACATGTAGAACCCGGAGCGAGGTGGAGAACATGTAGAACACGGAGCGAGGTGGAAGACATGTAGAACCCGAAACGAGGTGGAGGACATGTAGAACACGGAGCGAGGTGGAGGACATGTAGAACCCGGAGCGAGGTGGAGGACATGTAGAACACGGAGCGAGGTGAAGGACATGTAGAACAAGGAGCGAGGTGAAGGACATGTAGAACACGGAGCGAGGTGGAGGACATGTTGAAACCGGAGCGAGGTGGAGGACATGTAGAACACGGAGCGAGGTGGAGGACATGTTGAACCCGGAGCGAGGTGGAGGACATGTAGAACCCGGAGCGAGGTGGAGGACATGGAGAACCCGGAGCGAGGTGGAGGACATGTAGAACCCGGAGCGTGTTAGAAGACATGTAGATTCTTGAGTGTGTTAGAAGACATGTAGAACCCGGAGCGTGGTGGAGTACATATAGAACATGGAGCGAGGTGAAGGACATCTAGAACACAGAGCAAGGTGGAGGACATGTAGAAACCGGAGCGAGGTCGATGACATGTAGAACCCGGAGCGAGGTGGAGGACATGTAGAACACGGAGCGAGGTGGAGGACATGTAGAACCCGGAGCGAGGTGGAGGACATGTAGAACCCGAAACGAGGTGGAGTAAATCTAGAACACGGAGCGAGGTGGAGGACATGTAGAAACCGGAGCGAGGTCGATGACATTTAGAACCCAGAGCGAGGTGGAGGACATGTAGAAACCGGAGCGAGGTGGAGGACATGTAGAAACCGGAGCGAGGTGGAGGACATGTAGAAACCGGAGCGAGGTCGATGACATGTAGAACCCGGAGCGAGGTGGAGGACATGTAGAACCCGGAGCGAGGTGGAGGACATGTAGGACACGGAGCGAGGTGGAGGATATGCAGAACACGGAGCGAGGTGGAGGACATGTCGAACCCGAAACGAGGTGGAGGAAATCTAGAACACGGAGCGAGGTGGAGGACATGTAGAAACAGGAGCGAGGTCGATCACATGTAGAACCCGGAGCGAGGTGGAGGACATGTAGAACCCGAAACGAGGTGGAGGAAATCTAGAACACGGAGCGAGGTGAAGGACATGTAAAACCCAGAGCGAGGTGGAGGACATGTAGAACACGGAGCGAGGTGGAGGAAATGTAGAACCCGGAGCGAGGTGGAGGACATGTAGAACCCGAAACGAGGTGGAGGATATCTTGAACACGGAGCGAGGTGAAGGATATGCAGAACACGGAGGGAGGTGGAGGACATGTAGAAACCGGAGCGAGGTGGAGGACATGTAAAACACGAAACGAGGTGGAGGAAATCTAGAACACGGAGCGAGGTGGAGGACATGTAGAAACCGGAGCGAGGTCGATGACATGTAGAACCCGGAGCGAGGTGGAGGACATGTAGAACACGGAGCGAGGTGGAGGACATGTGGAACACGGAGCGAGGTGGACATGTAGAACACGGAGCGAGGTGGAGGACATGTAGAACCCGGAGCGAGGTGGAGGACATGTAGAACCCGGAGCGAGGTCGATGACATGTAGAACCCGGAGCGAGGTGGAGGACATGTAGAACACAGAGCGAGGTCAAGGACATGTAGAACCTGAAACGAGGTGGAGGACATCTAGAACACGGAGCGAGGTGGAGGACATGTAGAAACCGGAGCGAGGTCGATGACAGGTAAAACCCGGAGCGAGGTGAAGGACATGTAGAACACGGAACGAGGTGAAGGACATGTAGAACCCGGAGCGAGGTGGAGGACATGTAGAACCCGAAACGAGGTGGTGGACATGTAGAACACGGAGCGAGGTGAAGGACATGTAGAACCCGGAGAGAGGTGGAGGACATGTAGAACCCGGAGCGAGGTGGAGGACATGTAGAACACGGAGCAAGGTGAAGGACATGTAGAACCCGAAACGAGGTGGAGGACATCTAGAACACGGAGCGAGGTGGAGGACATGTAGAAACCGGAGCGAGGTCAATGACATGTAGAACCCGGAGCGAGGTGGAGGACATGTAGAACACGGAGCGAGGTGGAGGACATGTAGAACCCGGAGCGAGGTGGAGGACATGTAGAACCCGGAGCGAGGTGGAGAACATGTAGAACACGGAGCGAGGTGGAAGACATGTAGAACCCGAAACGAGGTGGAGGACATGTAGAACACGGAGCGAGGTGGAGGACATGTAGAACCCGGAGCGAGGTGGAGGACATGTAGAACACGGAGCGAGGTGAAGGACATGTAGAACAAGGAGCGAGGTGAAGGACATGTAGAACACGGAGCGAGGTGGAGGACATGTTGAAACCGGAGCGAGGTGGAGGACATGTAGAACACGGAGCGAGGTGGAGGACATGTTGAACCCGGAGCGAGGTGGAGGACATGTAGAACCCGGAGCGAGGTGGAGGACATGGAGAACCCGGAGCGAGGTGGAGGACATGTAGAACCCGGAGCGTGTTAGAAGACATGTAGATTCTTGAGTGTGTTAGAAGACATGTAGAACCCGGAGCGTGGTGGAGTACATATAGAACATGGAGCGAGGTGAAGGACATCTAGAACACAGAGCAAGGTGGAGGACATGTAGAACCCGGAGAGAGGTGGAGGACATGTAGAACACGGAGCGAGGTGGAGGACATGTAGAACCCTAAACGAGGTGGAGGAAATCTAGAAGACGGAGAGAGGTGGAGGACATGTAGAAACCGGAGCGAGGTCGATGACATGTAGAACCCGGAGCGAGGTGGAAGACATGTAGAACACGGAGCGAGGTGGAGGACATGTAGAACCCGGAGCGAGGTGGAGGACATGTAGAACCCGAAACGAGGTGGAGGAAATCTAGAACACGGAGCGAGGTGGAGGACATGTAGAAACCGGAGCGAGGTCGATGACATTTAGAACCCAGAGCCAGGTGGAGGACATGTAGAACACGGAGCGAGGTGGAGGACATGTAGAACACAAAGCAAGGTGAAGGACATGTAGAACCCGAAACGAGGTGGAGGAAATCTAGAACACGGAGCGAGGTGAAGGACATGTAAAACCCAGAGCGAGGTGGAGGACATGTAGAACACGGAGCGAGGTGGAGGACATGTAGAACACGGAGCGAGGTTGAGGACATGTAGAACCCGGAGCGAGGTGGAGGACATGTAGAACCCGAAACGAGGTGGAGGATATCTAGAACACGGAGCGAGGTGAAGGATATGCAGAACACGGAGGGAGGTGGAGGACATGTAGAAACCGGAGCGAGGTCGATGACATGTAGAACCCGGAGCGAGGTGGAGGACATGTAGAACACGAAGCAAGGTGAAGGACATGTAGAACCCGAAACGAGGTGGAGGAAATCTAGAACACGGAGCGAGGTGAAGGATATGCAGAACACGGAGGGAGGTGGAGGACATGTAGAAACCGGAGCGAAGTCGATGACATGTAGAACCCGGAGCGAGGTGGAGGACATGTAGAACCCGGAGCGAGGTGGAGGACATGTAGAACCCGGAGCGAGGTGGAGGACATGTAGAACCCGGAGCGAGGTGGACATGTAGAACACGGAGCAAGGTGGAGGACATGTAGAACCCGGAGCGAGGTGGAGGACATGTAGAACCTGGAGCGAGGTGGAGGACATGTAGAACACGGAGCGAGGTGAAGGACATGTAGAAACCGGAGCGAGGTCGATGACATGTAGAACCTGGAGCGAGGTGGAGGACATGTAGAACACGGAGCGAGGTGAAGGACATGTAGAACCCGAAACGAGGTGGAGGACATCTAGAACACGGAGCGAGGTGGAAGACATGTAGAAACCGGAGCGAGGTCGATGACATGTAGAACCCGGAGCGAGGTGGAGGACATGTAGAACACGAAGCAAGGTGAAGGACATGTAGAACCCGAAACGAGGTGGAGGAAATCTAGAACACGGAGCGAGGTGAAGGACATGTAAAACCCAGAGCGAGGTGGAGGACATGTAGAACCCGGAGCGAGGTGGAGGACATGTAGAACACGGAGCGAGGTGGAGGACATGTAGAACACGGAGCGAGGTGGAGGACATGTAGAACACGGAGCGAGGTGGAGGACATGTAGAACCCGGAGCGAGGTGGAGGACATGTAGAACCCGGAGCGAGGTGGACATGTAGAACACGGAGCAAGGTGGAGGACATGTAGAACCCGGAGCGAGGTGGAGGTCATGTAGAACACGGAGCGGGGTGGAGGACATGTAGAAACCGGAGCGAGGTGGAGGACATGTAGAACACGGAGCGAGGTGAAGGACATGTAGAACCCGAAACGAGGTGGAGGACATGTAGAACACGGAGCGAGTTGGAGGACATGTAGCACCCGGAGCGAGGTGGAGGACATGTAGAACCCGGAGCGAGGTGGACATGTAGAACACGCTGCGAGGTGGAGGACATGTAGAACCCGGAGCGAGGTGGAGGACATGTAGAACCCGGAGCGAGGTGGAGGACATGTAGAACACGGAGCGGGGTGGAGGACATGTAGAAACCGGAGCGAGGTCGATGACATGTAGAACCCGGAGCGAGGTGGAGGACATGTAGAACACAGAGCGAGGTCAAGGACATGTAGAACCCGAAACGAGGTGGAGGACATCTAGAACACGGAGCGAGGTGGAGGACATGTAGAGACGGGAGCGAGGTCGATGACATGTAGAACCCGGAGCGAGGTGAAGGACATGTAGAACACGGAACGAGGTGAAGGACATGTAGAACCCGGAGCGAGGTGGAGGACATGTAGAACCCGAAACGAGGTGGAGGACATGTAGAACACGGAGCGAGGTGAAGGACATGTAGAACCCGGAGAGAGGTGGAGGACATGTAGAACCCGGAGCGAGGTGGAGGACATGTAGAACACGGAGCAAGGTGAAGGACATGTAGAACCCGAAACGAGGTGGAGGACATCTAGAACACGGAGCGAGGTGGAGGACATGTAGAAACCGGAGCGAGGTGGAGGACATGTAGAACACGGAGCGAGGTGGAGGACATGTAGAACCCGGAGCGAGGTGGAGGACATGTAGAACCCGGAGAGAGGTGGAGGACATGTAGAACACGGAGCAAGGTGAAGGACATGTAGAACCCTAAACGAGGTGGAGGAAATCTAGAAGACGGAGCGAGGTGGAGGACATGTAGAAACCGGAACGAGGTCGATGACATGTAGAACCCGGAGCGAGGTGGAGGACATGTAGAACACGGAGCGAGGTGGAGGACATGTAGAAACCGGAGCGAGGTGGAGGACATGTAGAACCCGGAGCGAGGTGGAGGACATGTAGAACATGAAGAAAGGTGAAGGACATGTACAACCCGAAACGAGGTGGAGGAAATCTAGAACACGGAGCGAGGTGGAGGACATGTAGAAACCGGAGCGAGGTCGATAACATGTAGAACCCGGAGCGAGGTGGAGGACATGTAGAACCCGGAGCGAGGTGGAGGAAATCTAGAACACGGAGCGAGGTGAAGGACATGTAAAACCCAGAGCGAGGTGGAGGACATGTAGAACCCAGAGCGAGGTGGAGGACATGTAGAACACGGAGCGAGGTGGAGGACATGTAGAACCCGGAGCGAGGTGGAGGACATGTCGAACCCGGAGCGTGTTAGAAGACATGTAGATTCTTGAGTGTGTTAGAAGACATGTAGAACCCGGAGCGTGGTGGAGGACATATAGAACATGGAGCGTGTTAGAAGACATGTAGATTCTTGAGTGTGTTAGAAGACATGTAGAACCCGGAGCGTGGTGGAGGACATGTAGAACACGGAGCGAGGTGGAGGACATGTAGAACCCGAAACGAGGTGGAGGAAATCTAGAACACGGAGCGAGGTGGAGGACATGTAGAAACCGGAGCGAGGTCGATTACATGTAGAACCCGGAGCGAGGTGGAGGACATGTAGAACCCGGAGCGAGGTGGAGTACATGTAGAACACGAAGCAAGGTGAAGGACATGTAGAACCCGAAACGAGGTGGAGGAAATCTAGAACACGGAGCGAGGTGAAGGACATGTAAAACCCAGAGCGAGGTGGAGGACATGTAGAACCCGGAGCGAGGTGGAGGACATGTAGAACACGGAGCGAGGTGGAGGACATGTAGAACCCGAAAAGAGGTGGAGGAAATCTAGAACACGGAGCGAGGTGGAGGACATGTAGAAACCGGAGCGAGGTCGATGACATGTAGAACCCGGAGCGAGGTGGAGGACATGTAGAACCCGGAGCGAGGTGGAGGACATGTAGAACACGGAGCGAGGTGGAGGACATGTAGAACCCGAAACGAGGTGGAGGAAATCTAGAACACGGAGCGAGGTGAAGGACATGTAAAACCCGGAGCGAGGTGGAGGACATGTAGAACACGGAGCGAGGTGGAGGACATGTAGAACCCGGAGCGAGGTGGAGGACATGTAGAACACGGAGCGAGGTGGAAGACATGTTGAACCCGGAGCGAGGTGGAGGACATGTAGAACCCGGAGGGAGGTGGAGGACATGTAGAACCCGGAGCGAGGTGAAGTACATGTAGAACCCGAAACGAGGTGGAGGACATCTAGAACACGGAGCGAGGTGGAGGACATGTAGAAACCGGAGCGAGGTCGATGACATGTAGAACCCGGAGCGAGATGAAGGACATGTAGAACCCGGAGAGAGGTGGAGGACATGTAGAACCCGGAGCGAGGTGGAGGACATGTAGAACACGGAGCAAGGTGGAGGACATGTAGAACCAGGAGCGAGGTGGAGGACATGTAGAACCCGGAGGGAGGTGGAGGACATGTAGAACCCGGAGCAAGGTGGAGGACATGTAGAACCCGGAGCGTGTTAGAAGACATGTTGATTCTTGAGTGTGTTAGAAGACATGTAGAACACGGAGCGAGGTGGAGTACATGTAGAACACGGAGCGAGGTGAAGGACATGTAGAACACGGAGCGAGGTGGAGGACATGTAGAACACGGAGCGAGGTGGAGTACATGTAAAACCCAGAGCGAGGTGGAGGACATGTACAACACGAAACGAGGTGGAGGACATCTAGAACACGGAGCGAGGTGGAGGACATGTAGAACCAGGAGCGCGGTGGAGGACATGTAGAACACGGAGCGCGGTGGAGGACATGTTGAACACGGAGCGAGGTGGAGGACATGTTGAACCCGGAGCGAGGTGGAGGACATGTAGAACACGGAGCGAGGTGGAGGACATGTAGAACACGGAGCGCGGTGGAGGACATGTTGAACACGGAGCGAGGTGGAGGACATGTAGAACCCGGAGCGAGGTGGAGGACATGTAGAACATGGAGCGAGGTGGAGGACATGTAGAACACGGAGCGCGGTGGAGGACATGTTGAACACGGAGCGCGGTGGAGGACATGTAGAACCCGGAGCGAGGTGGAGGACATGTAGAACCCAGAGCGAGGTGGAGGACATATAGAACATGGAGCTTATTAGAAGACATGTACAACCTCGAGCGTGTTAGAAGACATGTAGAACACGGAGCGAGGTGGAGGACATGTAGAACACGGAGCGCGGTGGAGGACATGTTGAACACGGAGCGCGGTGGAGGACATGTTGAACACGGAGCGAGGTGGAGGACATGTTGAACACGGAGCGAGGTGGATGGCATGTAAAACCCGGAGCGAGGTGGAGGACATGTAGAACATGAAGCGAGGTGGAGGACATGTTGAACACGGAGCGAGGTGGAGGACATGTAGAACATGGAGCCGATTAGAAGACATGTAGAACCTTGAGCGTGTTAGAAGACATGTAGAACCCGGAGCGAGGTGGAGGACATGTAGAACACAGAGCATGTTAGTAGACATGTAGAACACGGAGCGAGGTGGAGGACATGTAGAACACGGAGCGAAGTGGAGGACATGTAGAACACGGAGCGAGGTGGAGGACATGTAGAAACCGGAGCGAGGTGGAGGACATGTAGAACACGGAGCGAAGTGGAGGACATGTAGAACACGGAGCGAGGTGGAGGACAAGTAGAACCCGGAGCGAGGTGGAGGACATGTAGAACCCGGAGCGTCTTAGACGACATGTTGATTCTTGAGTGTGTTAGAAGACATGTAGAACACGGAGCGTGGTGGAGGACATATAGAACACGGAGCGGGCTGGAGGACATGTAGAACCCGGAGCGAGGTGGAGGACATGTAGAACCCGGAGCGAGGTCGATGACATGTAGAAACCGGAGCGAGGTGGAGGACATGTAGAAACCGGAGCGAGGTGGAGGACATTTAGAACACGGAGCGAGGTGAAGTACATGTAGAACCCGAAACGAGGTGGAGGACATCTAGAACACGGAGCGAGGTGGAGGACATGTAGAAACCGGAGCGAGGTCGATGACATGTAGAACCCGGAGCGAGGTCGATGACATGTAGAACCCGGAGCGAGGTGGAGGACATTTAGAACACGGAGCGAGGTGAAGTACATGTAGAACCCGAAACGAGGTGGAGGACATGTAGAACCCGGAGCGAGGTCGATGACATGTAGAACCCGGAGCGAGGTGGAGGACATTTAGAACACGGAGCGAGGTGAAGTACATGTAGAACACGGAGCGAGGTGGAGGACATGTAGAAACCGGAGCGAGGTCGATGACATGTAGAACCCGGAGCGAGGTGGAGGACATGTAGAACACGGAGCGAGGTGGAGGACATGTAGAACACGGAGCGAGGTGAAGGACATGTAGAACCCGGAGCGAGGTGGAGGACATGTAGAACCCGGAGCGAGGTGGAGGACATGTAGAACACAGAGCGAGGTGAAGGACATGTAGAACCCGGAGCGAGGTGAAGGACATGTAGAACCCGGAGCGAGGTGGAGGACATGTAGAACACAGAGCGAGGTGAAGGACATGTAGAACCCGGAGCGAGGTGGAGGACATGTAGAACACGGAGCGAGGTGAAGGACATGTAGAACCCGGAGCGAGGTGAAGGACATGTAGAACCAGGAGCGAGGTGGAGGACATGTAGAACCCGGAGCGAGGTGGAGGACATGTAGAACCCGGAGCAAGGTGGAGGACATGTAGAACCAGGAGCGAGGTGGAGGACATGTAGAACCCGGAGCGAGGTGGAGGACATGTAGAACACGGAGCGAGGTGGAGGACATGTAGAACCAGGAGCGAGGTGGAGGACATGTAGAATACAGAGCGTGTTAGAAGACATGAAGAACCAAGAGCCTGTTAGAAGACATGTAGAACACGGAGCGAGGTGGAGGACATGTAGAACACAGAGCGTGTTAGAAGACATGTAGAACACGGAGCGAAGTGGAGGACATGTATAACACGAAGCGAGGTGGAGGACATGTAGAACCCGGAGCGAGGTGGAGGACATGTAGAACACAGAGCGAGGTGGAGGACATGTAGAACACGGAGCGAGGTGGACGACAAGTAGAACACGGAGCGAGGTGGACGACAAGTAGAACACGGAGCGAGGTGGAGGACATGTAGAACACGGAGCGAGGTGGAGGACATGTTGAACACGGAGCGAGGTGGAGGACATGTAGAACCCGGAGCGAGGTGGAGGACATGTAGAACACGGAGCAAGGTGGAGGACATGTAGAACCCGGAGCGAGGTGGAGGACATGTAGAACCCGGAGCGAGGTGGAGGACATGTAGAACCCGGAGCGAGGTGGAGGACATGTAGAACCAGGAGCGAGGTGGAGGACATGTAGAACACGGAGCGAGGTGGAGGACATGTAGAACACAGAGCGTGTTAGAAGACATGTAGAACACGGAGCGAAGTGGAGGACATGTATAACACGAAGCGAGGTGGAGGACATGTAGAACACAGAGCGAGGTGGAGGACATGTAGAACACGGAGCGAGGTGGACGACAAGTAGAACACGGAGCGAGGTGGAGGACATGTAGAACCCGGAGCGAGGTGGAGGACATGTAGAACCCGGAGCGAGGTGGAGGACATGTAGAACCCGGAGCGAGGTGGAGGACATGTAGAACACGGAGCGAGGTGGACGACAAGTAGAACCCGGAGCGAGGTGGAGGACATGTAGAACCCGGAGCGAGGTGGAGGACATGTAGAACCCGGAGCGAGGTGGAGGACATGTAGAACACAGAGCGAGGTGGAGGACATGTAGAACATGGAGCGAGGTGGACGACAAGTAGAACACGGAGCGAGGTGGAGGACATGTAGAACCCGGAGCGAGGTGGAGGACATGTAGAACCCGGAGCGAGGTGGAGGACATGTAGAACCCGGAGCGAGGTGGAGGACATGTAGAACCCGGAGCGAGGTGGAGGACATGTAGAACCAGGAGCGAGGTGGAGGACATGTAGAACACGGAGCGAGGTGGAGGACATGTAGAACACAGAGCGTGTTAGAAGACATGTAGAACACGGAGCGAAGTGGAGGACATGTAGAACACGGAGCGAGGTGGAGGACATGTAGAACACAGAGCGAGGTGGAGGACATGTAGAACACAGAGCGAGGTGGAGGACATGTAGAAACCGGAGCGAGGTGGAAGACATGTAGAACACGGAGCGAAGTGGAGGACATGTAGAACACGGAGCGAGGTGGAGGACATGTAGAACACAGAGCGAGGTGGAGGACATGTAGAAACCGGAGCGAGGTGGAAGACATGTAGAACACGGAGCGAAGTGGAGGACATGTAGAACACGGAGAGAGGTGGAGGACATGTAGAACACGGAGCGAGGTGGAGGACATGTAGAACACAGAGCGAGGTGGAGGACATGTAGAACACGGAGCGAAGTGGAGGACATGTAGAACACAGAGCGAGGTGGAGGACATGTAGAACACAGAGCGAGGTGGAGGACATGTAGAAACCGGAGCGAGGTGGAAGACATGTAGAACACGGAGCGAAGTGGAGGACATAAAGAACACGGAGCGAAGTGGAGGACATAAAGAACCCGGAGCGAGGTGGAGGACATGTAGAACACGGAGCGTGGTGGAGGACATGTAGAACCCGGAGCGAGGTGGAGGACATGTAGAACACAGAGCGAGGTGGAGGACATGTAGAACACAGAGCGAGGTGGAGGACATGTAGAACACGGAGCGAGGTGGAGGACATGTAGAACACGGAGCGAGGTGGAGGACATGTAGAACACGGAGCGTGTTAGAAGACATGTAGAACACAGAGCGTGTTAGAAGACATGTAGAAACTAGAGCGTGTTAGAAGACATGTAGAAACTAGAGCGTGTTAGAAGACATGTAGAAACTAGAGCGTGTTAGAAGACATGTAGAAACTAGAGCGTGTTAGAAGACATGTAGAAACTAGAGCGTGTTAGAAGACATGTAGAAACTAGAGCGTGTTAGAAGACATGTAGAAACTAGAGCGTGTTAGAAGACATGTAGAAACTAGAGCGTGTTAGAAGACATGTAGAAACTAGAGCGTGTTAGAAGACATGTAGAAACTAGAGCATGTTAGAAGACATGTAGAAACTAGAGCGTGTTAGAAGACATGTAGAAACTAGAGCGTGTTAGAAGACATGTAGAAACTAGAGCGTGTTAGAAGACATGTGGAACACGGAGCGAGGTGGACATGTAGATCCTGGAGCAAGGTGCACAAGGTCCCCATTCATCCTTTTGGATGTTCTCAGCTCTGCTGGCAGGAATCGTATTCTCTTTATAGCAGCATATAATGTGGTTCCCTCACACTTCAGACGTTCTCTGATCACCATCCAATGAGAGTATAAATCAAAGTTGACAGGAAGCGGATCAGAACAAGAATCTAGATCATCATCCCAGTGAATCATGATTTTAGAAGAGGTGATATTATCTCATGAGCTCACTTGTTCTACCTGCTGATCTAGAACCAGATTCTTTTGCAAGGTCCATCAGAACCAATCAACCATCAGACTGATCAGCAGCGGGAACATCCACGATGCTCTGCTGCCCCCTGAAGGATATCAGCTATCATTACACTGCAGGAGGTTTTCCTTCCTGGTTCTGGTCCTGATGGAGGTTTTCCTTCCTGGTTCTGGTCCTGATGGAGGTTTTCCTTCCTGGTTCTGGTTCCGATGGAGGTTTTCCTTCCTGGTTCTGGTCCAGATGGAGGTTTTCCTTCCTGGTTCTGGTCCAGATGGAGGTTTTCCTTCCTGGTTCTGGTCCAGATGGAGGTTTTCCTTCCTGGTTTTTCCAGGTCTGTGCAGGACCTGGTCCTGCGTAGACCTGTTCTCGCAGAGACCCGGTCCTGCAGAGACCCAGTCCTGCAGAGACCCGGTCCTGCAGAGACCTGGTATTCCAGAGACCTGGTCCTAGATAAACCTGGTCCTGCAAAGACCTGGTCCCGCAGAGACCCGGTCCTGCAAAGACCTGGTAGGGGAGTCTTGATGGTGTGATCATGAACGTCTCATTCAGCACGTTGAACACACACGCACACATACACGCACGCGCAGAAGCAGGTGAAAACAGGTGTTTATTAAGACAACAGAAGATCCTGATCAGTCAGGAACGATCGGAGCTCCGGTACGAAGCAGTCACGTGACTCATTACACACAAAACCAACAAAACTCTGAACTCCTGAAGGAATTCCTGACAAGTGAACCCCCCCCCCCCCCCCCAACAGCCGCTGTCCTCTACCTGGACCAGACGGAGCTGAAGGTGATCAGGGTGTGTGTGTGTGTGTGTGTGTGGGGGGGGGGGGGGTGTTTACGGTCTCATGCTGACCCCCCCCCCCCCCCCCCCCCCCCCCCCCCCCCCCCAAGGAAAAAAAAAAAAAAACAGCAGAAAAGCCCGGATGTTAAGAACAACACCAGTAAAGTTCTGCTAGTTCTGGACCACCAGAACCGGACCCCCACGGCCTGCCAGCTCGCCTAACGACCACCGGGTTCCAACGGAACCGGAGTCCGGTCTGATTCGGTCTAAATAGTCCGAGCGCGTCCGGTCCTTCAACTAGACAGGCTCCATTAGAAGTTCTGGTTCCGTTAGGAGCAGGACAGGTTGTCCGCGGTCCGGGGGAAGTCTCCACAGTCCGGTCCGGAGAACTGCAGCCTCCTCACCGCCTCCTTGATCAGGTTCCCGGACAGGAGCAGCTCCTGCAGGAGTCGGTGCGGGTCGTCCTCCTCCACGATCCGCTTCCGGGTCCACGGCCTCATCTGGTCCCAGTCCCGGTCCCCGTTGGACCCGGGGATGCGGTACGGGTTGGTTCTGCTGCTGGCCCGGTTGGACCGGAGCCGCATGCAGCAGCTCCGCTGAGGTGGAGGCGCCGCGCCGCCGCATGAGGCAGGCTTGCCGCTACCGCGCAGGCGGCAGGACGCGGTCTGACGGCCGCCGCTGTTGTTGTGGAGCTGCAGCGCGTCTCCGATCCGCGCGACCAGCGCGTCCACCTCCGCCGACCCCACGGTCACGGACTGCTCCAGCAGGATGTAGTTCTCCTTCCGACACGGCATCCTGGCGGTTCGGTTTGGTTCTGTAGTCTGGGCCGGGATGAATGAAGCCTCCGGACCGCTCCTCGCTCTCAGCACGCGCTCCGCCTCGACCAACAAGCCGTTTGATTTGTAAACAAAGGATGACGTCAGACGGACCGAACCATTCTCCTGCGGGGGGGCGGGGGACGGAACCAGTACCGGCACACAGAACAGGGTCTGGTACCGTCACGCCCTTCATCCCTAAACAGAACCTGCTACATGTCACACAGCCGAACTTTAGACCCAGGAGGTCCAGCTGGTCCCGGTTCCACCAGACCCCCCCCCCCCCCCCCACTCCCTGCAGTGGACCGGTCCGTCCGGGCCAGCATTACATAACTGCCGGGCCCATCAGAACTACTCAGCTGGTTCCGCTCTATGAACTGCCGAACCGAACCCAGGCTCGTGCGTGTTGCTGCGTGCGTTGTGTGATTGTCAGGGTTCTGTTGGACCGGACCGGCCGGTTCTGGTGCCAGACTGGGGGAAAACAGCTGATCTGCGTGAGGACGTGCCGCACGCGCTCTGTTTACGGAGACAATACCACGAGGACACGCGCGCGCGCGTGTGCCGAACATGGTGTTCTGTTTCTGAGAAGCTGAACCAGTTAACCCCCCCTCCCCCACGCAGCTCAGCACCATATAAGGAGCTACGATACACACCGCGTGGGACGCAGCCAATCACACCGCTGCATGCGCGCGCGCGCGCGTACGACTGAGTGAGAGAGAACTGCAAGCTGTCAGGGTTACACACAAGGCACAACTTGGAACACACACACATATAAATAAACACACACACATATATAAATAAACACACACACACACACATATAAATAAACACACACACACACACATATAAATAAACACACACACACATATAAATAAACACACACATATATAAATAAACACACACACACACACATATAAATAAACACACAAACACACACACACACATATAAATAAACACACACACATATAAATAAACACACACACACACACATATAAATAAACACACACACACACATATAAATAAACACACACACATAAACACACACACATATAAATAAACACACACACACACACATATAAATAAATACACACACATATAAATAAACACACACACACACACATATAAATAAACACACACACATATAAATAAACACACACACACACACATACAAATAAACACACACACAGAAACATAAACATCTAAATTATTTCAGTTTAATTTCATTAAAAATTGT